>NC_064874.1:49399402-49421902 GCF_943734745.1 Anopheles darlingi
ACATGGCCGAATTGGTGTAATCGTCGAAATTAATCATACAGATCCAGCGCACGCTGGTCAGTCAGTCAGTCAGCCGGCCAGCCGTTGAGTGGTAATTATGTGGTAAATGGTAGCCTTTCGAATGAAGCCATCGAACCTTATCATCATCAATCGAGACGCGCTTGAGTCAGACCAGACCAAGAAGACGAAGACGCTCCAATGTGTGGCCGCTCGTGGTATTGCTCAAAAACCGATTCCACCAGACGGCCATTCCGACGCCTTTGGTCGGACGAGGCCTTTCTCCCGCGCAACAACGTAACGTGAACGTGGCTCCGGTATGGCGCTCATCCTTTCAACCAATTCCGCGATTATTCGCTCCAAATCACTCTCCCTCCTCCGCACACAACACCAGCAGCAGCAGCAGCAACAGCAGCAGTAACTTCATTAATATTCAAATGGCTCACGGTGGGAGCGCGCTCAACGCACCTGTGAGCTGCCCACGGCGATGCTTATCGAGCGCGTTCACCATCACCATTGGTGCCTGGGAAGGGATGAACACCACCACCCCCTCCCTCTCTGGTATGAAGGTGTAATACGTGGATAAAACCTGCATTAAATATTGATAAGCTGCTCCGATGGCTACTGCTGCCGCGTCAAAACGCAGGAGGCAATGGGAAAATGGGCTGCTTCTCGTTGCAAGCATTCAGGGACATTCACTTTGAAGCTCGATTCGAAGTGCCTCTGTCGCTACTCTCGTCTCGTCTGCCTGGTTGTTGCGTTGTGATGGCAACAAATCAAACATTCCGAGTGACATGTTGTGGTGGTGCTTGAAATTTTACTTTCTTGCCGCTTGAAGAAGACCGGCGACAACCGCGCAACCGAAGCAGTAGTCTGGTGGTGGTGCAAAAGGAAGGCGGAAGGTAGGGGGGGTGAGGAAATGAAGAGAGGCACGTCGCAAGGGGTTCCACGAACCTTTCCTCACAGCACCGGGCCACTACTGCCGTGACCGTCTTGGCTGGCGCGCAAAAGGTGCCAAGAGGCAAAGTTGCCAAGACGCTACAAGACAAACGCTAGAAGCGAACGATGGTACAAGTGACGAACCTCCGGCTCTGCGGGGCCCGGGGCCAAACCGTGGGACCGATCGAACACTCGTCGCACGTTTGACGATTGACTATGTGCGGCGAGCCCGCGCGCGGCGTTCGAACAACCTAACGGGATGATGATCGTTTGATAGGACGCAAAATGGACGCGAAGATTCTCGGCCATCGAGGAAGAGAGAGAGAGAGTGCGAGGAATGGGAGGAAGGGGCCTAGATAGAGAAAGGAACGGAACGGAACGGAACTTACCATTGAGATCGCGGTGAGCAGTACGACGACGACAACGCTGGCCAACGAGCAGGAGAGGTCGCCGATTCCCATCTTTCTCCGGGGGTTTTTCTGGGGCTCTCGGGGGGACACTGCGGGCTGCTCCGGCTGCGTATGCGTATCGCTCGAGCTGCTTGTCTCTTGCTGCTGGCTGGGGATCAGTTGTCGCTTGCTGCTTCACTGATGCTGCTGATGATGCCTACCGGGCACACCAACCTTACCACGGCGACCACGAAGTCACGGTGTCACTAGTGCTGCCAATTGTTACGCTCGTTCTGGCAGAATCTTTCATCACTAGCGACACTGCACGGCCACACCATCACCACCACTACCGCACACACTACCGACCGACTACGATCGCTTTTCTCTTTTACTTTTTCTCTCTCTCTTGCTCTCTTTTCACGCTATCTCTCACTTTTTGCCTTTCCTTCCGCGCACTGCTTCTTCACTACTGGCTTCTGCACTACTGCACAGTTCTCACGAGGGCTTCTGATGGCTAATGAATGGAGCAGACAAGAGTAAAACACGCACATCAATAATGCACCACATACTACTACGCCACCAGCCACACGCACTACGTACCAAAACGCACCAAACACCTTTCACCCACCGTCACCGATGATCACCGCAGCCGAAGCAAGCCACCCAAAAAGTAACGGCCCGGCACAAACATTCGAGGTCACTGAGCCACACCGACTGAGACCGACCGGCAAGTATCACCGAACGAAGGATGCTCTTTCGTGATGTTTACTGACGGAGGATGATTTTCAATTGCACGCTAATGCTACACCGGCGAGCAGAAGAAGCGTTGAGCACTGCAGCTCATTTAAATCCCCCGTTTTTTGGGCACCGGTTACTACTGGGACGTTTTACTGTTGTTCAGCTGATTAGTCTTCTCGCTCATTAGCACCAAACACACTGACATACACATAAAAGCTGGGGCACAATAGGGCACTGGTACTCCACTTTTTTTTTTTGCTGATTAGTACTGCAACTGTCGTCGTCGTTGGCGTTGTCGTTCACTGGAATGCCTGCATACAAATCGCACGCGCAGCATAACTACTGGAGAGCAGAGACACGCACTGTACCGCAGCAATCAAACACAATCGACCAATCGGTGTATAAGCCAGAGTACGGGTGCCGTTCCGTGCGTCCGGATGCCGACGGCTTCACGTTGATAATCCGTCGATCGAGGGGGGGGCTCGTGATTTCGCTATTAATCCCGCTATTTTATCACTTTTCTCCCCTGATGGGGGCCGTTTTGGTTTTGGGTGATAAACTTCAATTTTTTTTTTCGGCACAAAATTGTGTGAATCACAATCTAGCTAACTAACGGCACTCCCCGGCTTGCTGCTGCTGCTGCTGCTGCTGTTGAATGGAAAAAGATGCTTAAATCGATTGAAGCGAAAAGCATCTCGCGCGCACCCGTTGCCGTTGGAAACGATCCGACCAACCGACCGACCGACCGATGATTGTTGTTTTGTTGACACACACGCACACACATAAACACACACGCGTGGTGATCAGCGCGCACCCCGGAATGATATTCAAATAACTTAATAAGTTATGATTATGATTATTGTCACACAATCCCCTCCCGGCTTCACGTTTCCACAGCAACGTTGCGAAGAGGATTAGAAGGTGGACGATGGCGCCCGTTCACTACTCCAGGAATGCACACACACACACCCGCACACACACGCACACGCGAATTCGCGACGATTAGAGAAAAAGGGGCAAACGAGGATGAAGAAATACCTGCGCTTGTGGATGATTTGTATATTCGTATTCGTGTTTGAGGTTCACTTCTGGTCACAATTGGAGGTGGACGCACCGAAGGTGCTGGCAACCCCCCCGGCACACGACGTCACACCGGCAGAGATTTGCTTACTTTCCCACGCTGCTGCTGCACGCTGCTCGTGCTGCACCTTGGAACGGTTGCTGCGATGGAATTGGTTCGCGCAATCGCGCACGGCCCTCACTCTGGGGGCAGATAAAATGAAATCACAAGACACCGGGTGGACCCCCAAGGGGCCACGAGCACTCTGGTCACTTGCTGGCCTGCCTCTCACTTGCAACCGTGGCGTTCCTCTCTCTCTTTCGCGCTCTCGCTCTGCGTGCGTACACTTGTTGGTCCGGGCTACTACGGAGGCGAACAACGTAGTCGTTGTCGTCGCGTCAAAAAACCGAGCGAGCAGCACACAGAACCTCCGTTCACTAGGATGCCTTTCCGAGAACTGATGAGCAGCGCGTCGCTCCGGGCGCTCCCGGGACACTCGGCGGTACCGTAGTCGCAACGCAGCGCAGCGCAGCGTGCCAGCAGCAGCACCCGGCCGGCGAGTGCCTCCGGTGGGCGGAGTTAACGCGAGCCGGCAGGCCAGCCGCACCGGCGGTCGGTTGCTTGCGGCTGCGAGATCACGAGCCATGATGAGATCGCTCGTCTCGCCTTCGGCAATGCCGACGACGACGACGACGACAAGCTGAGGGTCTCACCGGTTTAACCGGGTGCTTTTGGGGGAGCATCGGAATCGTGCGCATCGTGCCGTGTGCCGCCGAGTTGAGTGCCCTCAGGATATACACAGAGTAGGGGCCGGCAACTCACGCGGTGTGCATCCTGCATGCATGCGCGCAAGTTCCGGTGTTGCACAGTTGGCCTAGGGGTGAACACGCGTTACCGCCGCTACCCCGTCGCCACCATGGTCCCTGTCTAGTGGACTGGACTGGTTCATCATCGCATCGCATTGATCGGCTCCTTCGGTCGACATACACATAGACAGACGGATGGACCGGGGACGGATGTTCGATGTTCCTCCGGTCTGGTGGTGCACGATCTTGCCAGCGGCAAGGCAAACAAGCGCCAGCGCGCGCTTTTCGCTCTTCACCTGACCTACAAACACAAATATTACGATTTTCCACCCCTCTCCGTTGCTTTTTGTCCCCTTCTTCGACGTGCAGCCCGCGATAGATGCCGGAGAAATCCGAAAATCAATTGCATCGCCCACCGCGGCGGTGATTGGTCTCGGTGTTCCACTCACTCGACCCTCTTTGATCCCTTTTTCGAACACCCCTCGAGACAATTGCATTAGTCGCTCGCTCATATGGTCATAATCGAAGGGGGAAGAAAGGTTCCCTCCCCGGGAGTGGAGATGAATTATTGCATCATCCGCGGTAAGTTCCGGCACCCCCTGCAGGGGTGTGACGATGTCACCCTTCACGATTGGTGAACCGGGTTGGGTTTCCGTTTACTGAAGGTCTCATGTAAATTAGCTTTTGAAATTAAAGGATATTCATTGCCACTTGGCTGCTTCCGTGGTCCGCGATTGCACATGTTCCGGCGAGCATGTGGCGAGTGTGTGTGTGTCGAGTCCCGAAGGGCAGATGTCACGGACGCACCCCCTTCCCCATTCGCCACAGCTTCGATCGGATCGATTTGAGCCGATTAATAAACGGTTGCCATGGTTACAGGTTTGGGCGCCTTTCAATTCGCTCGTTCAAAACACGCTACCCTAGACGCGCCTGATGCTGATGGTTCCCGTTAGATTGCGTTTCGTGCCAGGCCACCACCAGGCCAGGATATCTCGTGTCTGGTCGGTCGGTCGGTCGGTCGGTGTTCTCTCAATGGAAGCAATTCAACAGGTCCTTCAACAGCCTCCTGATGCCGCATTTGCATTTAATTTGTGTCCGTAAAACGGAGCCGGAGAGTGTCCTATTCCCGGGTTCCCGGGCTAGGACCGGCTCAGGTGTACACCTCTCGTCGGCAGCAAAACCGCGTGACCGGGACGGGTTAGGAAGGATTCATTGAGAACTTTTTGGCAAAGTCGTTTGTGTGGCGTGTGTGTGTGTGTGTGTGTGCGTGGTTTCAGGGGATTATCTTTCGCGCTAATAACCCCTCTCGCAGGCCCGACCACAACGCCGCTGCAACAGAAGCACACCAACGGCAGCCATAGCCCGAGGGGGTTTTCATGGCCACGGCATTGGTCAGTTTAGGAGATGGCCCGGAGGGGTGGGGGGTGCGCTTATCCCCCCGATGCACCGCACCGCTGATGATGATGATGATGGCTTTCCGGACTAAAGCTCGGACCCGGTAGCCCGGCCTTCCTGTCCGATCGCGATCAGCCTCGATCACCACCCGGGAGTGCTCCGTCCGTGTTATTAGTGGTCTTATTGATGGCATGAAAGGTTTCGAGCTGATCTTTCCTATGAGCTAAAGATGCGTTCCCGGGCGTGTGTGTGTGTGTGTGTGTGCTTTTTTTGTTGTTTGCGTTTATGCACCCCAGTTCTGTCTCGTCTGCCAGACAAACTAAATGATGATTTTGGCCAGTCAGTCAGCCAAACGCCAAACGCTCACACATCCTGTCGTGCCGGCAGCGAATGGGCAGCGGGTTAGGGAGCAGTGAGCAGTTTGGCGAAACTGGTTTCCTCGTAAGAAAACGGAAAGAAAATTATGATTTTGATTTGGCTGCTCACACGAAACCCCGGACCGGGCCAGTGTCGGCCGGTATATCCTGATGGGTCCCGCCACGCCACGAAAAAAGGGAGTTGCTTCCAAGAGGCGCAGGAGCAGCAGCAGCAGCAGCACGACGACGACAAGAGATGAAGCAACACGGAACAACAGAAAAACACAAATGAAACGGCGTTTTAAACGCGCAACCCCTGACCAAAGCACACACACACAAACACACATACACACGCTCCTGACTGGCAGGGATCGAGAAAGAGGTAAAGAATCGCTGGAATCAGCGAGCGCTGACTGGGCGCTCGCGCGTGATCCGCGTGAGGCGCTCCGTTCGATCCGACAACGCAAACCGAGACGCCGACTATAGATACATCATCTGTCCGGTCGGTCGGCCGACCAGCGGATGATGCACCCTTGCGTGGATGAGCGAAGGGGGAACCCAGAACTGAGGGGTAAGCATTTAATAAATCGAAAAACGGGAACGAAAAATAGCAATCATAACTAACATCAACACCGGCCGTTTGACGATGGCGGGACGATGGGGGAGATGATGGTGTCAGCGGGAGCGGCAGCCGCCTCCCCTCGCCAGGGGTTCGCGAAGGAGCGCGTTTGAAGTTTAACCTCAACCGGAGGCTGTTGGTGGAGGGAGGGCGCCCGCCGCCGCGAAAGGTTTAAATGAGATAACACAAAACACAAGCGCAGGCCACGGCGAGGCTCCTTGCCCGGACCACTTGCACCAAGGAGAGAGAGAGAGAAATAAAACGAGAAAAAGGAGAAAACGAAAAGCGAATCTGCTCGCCGGAGTGGCGATGAAGATGATCGGTTAGCTGGCTGGATGGTTGAAGCGATCGCGTTCGCTCCACCACCACCACCACCAACAGCAGCAACAGCAGCAGCAGCAGATCATCAAACCGAGAGAACCGCATCTTCCTGCGTTCTGCGTGATGAGCGGCGGCAGTCTGGGGCTGGGTGAGCCAGGGTGCGCTGCTCACGTGAATGACGATTTCCAGCGAAAAATCCTGACCAGAAATCCAGTTTTTCAAGATTTTTATTTTCATCCAAGCAACGGTCGGTCGGTGCATTCCCAGAAGTGCCGGCCAGTGGCGAAGCCGGCGGTCGTGCCGAGCCGGCACTAAACACTTTTGCCCCCCCCCCCCACTCCCCACTCCCCACTCCCTTGTCCGCTCCTACTTCGTGTTCGTTTCCACGCGAGGTGGCGGTTCAGCTTCAGCACCAACCTGCACGGCAAATGGTGATTTGTACCAGATTCGGCCCGGCATATTGGCACGCTAGTGTGAAAGTACGCGAAGTATCGAAGGGACACCAACACGCACACACACACATGTACACTGGCCAGCGCGCCTCTGTACGCACAGCACAGTACAGTATGGCATCCTTTAGAACGCCATCCGCAGGGGGGGTGTGCGGCGGTCCCTTGGTTTTCCCTGCTCCAAGCAACCAGCAACTGGTTAAGTAACGCAGCAAAGCACGCCATGGAGCTGGTGGTGGTGGAACGAAAATCACATTCCCCACCGCAGGGCCAGTAAAAACAATATACGATTCCACCTCGGACTGTCCCCCGGACCACGGGACTGCGTGAGGCGTGTGGTGGTCTGATGAAAATATCGATTGCTTCATTTGCTCTCGTTTTTCCCCCTGGAACTCGGCGGTGCGGACCTTCGTGCGGACGGTTGCGTTCTCTTGCCGACGTTGTTGTTGTTGAATTTCGGTGTTTCGGTGTTTTTGGCGAATCCATTTCGGTTACTTCAGTGAGGAGTTTGTCCAAAGTTTGCTTCCCCCTCCCCCCCTCCCCCACGCCTTTTGCTGCGGTGGTGGCGGCGTACCGAAGGATTCTTAGCGGTGGCCAACGCGTGACACATTTTGTGGCCGAACGCGAACGCTTTTCTCGGTCAGCTTTAGCCTAAAGAGGGTTCGAGGACCTTAACGGTACGAGATGTGAGATTTACTAAAGCAAAATTTCGCGTGACCGTTTGGCTGTCCGCGGTTGTTGACACAAGGCGCAGCCGATCGAATTGGTGGCTAACTTCAAATACACTAATGTTTGTGTCGCTCTAGATACACGAAAAAAAAATCTTGTAAACGAAGGTATTATGGATTTGTAATACTCAATTTCAAGCATTTACTATACGTTATGTTCGAGGTACTTGTAAGTGTTTTTGGTTCACATTCATCGTTTAACTTCATGTATTTTCGATACAGTGTCTTCCTTTTCTACATTTGCTTATGTTTAAGTTTATTTTTACTTTTCACAATATAGAAAATTAATTTCATTTAAACTCTAGTTTGCGTGTTGTATTTTTAAATGTACTTTTAGTATTGCGATGTTTTAAGGTTTGTTTGTTTAAATATGAATAATATTAACGGTTTTAAAATTATAAACCATCACTTATGATTTGCTTGTGTTAATCAAATTGGGTTTTAATAATTATTGCAAACCTATATCCTGTACTAATAATTATTGCAAAAATCCCAGCTAGGAACGAAATGTGTTATTCACTTTTTTAACTAATTTCATATCAATAATAAGTTTTGCTGAATTTCTCTCTTCGAACGAATTCGAACGCATCACCTTCATTTTAATAAACTTATATTGATTCTATTGTCATACATCCGCGTTTTCAAACCTTTTCTCTTACCTTAACATTTATTTCAGCACATGATTTTCCAGTTGGTAATTCAAATCCGATCCTTAAACATTTTTTTAAACATAATTATTAGTACATTTTGGGTGAACTCTGGATCCAGTTCTCATTTCTTTCTACATTTATAACATTGGTAATTTTAAATTTCATATTCTTGTTAACAGTTTGTTCAGTTTTATATATTATTACCTTATCTGGTTGCTTTTGTGTTTGTCTTAATTCTATTCTTTTTGGTTCTTCTGTTGAAATAAAGGCTAGGATTATTATTAAAACTGCAAACATAATTCCCACTTTTCTCCATGAAAATTTCAAATTTTGTCGAAAAGTTTCGAATAATTTATTGTAGAGAAAAAAATCAACAGAAAATTTTCATTTAATTGAATTTAGGTAAGTTTAATTTAATTTAAAGTTGAAAAGTGTAAATTAATTTTTATTTAATTCATTACCTTTTACAACATTGATAGTTTCTCTGTCAATACTTGTTTAGTAATTCGGTCAATTACTATATATTATTGTTTTTATTAGATGGTTTTTCTGTTTTCTGATAACCATTATGCAACGACCTGGGGTAAGATAAAATTGCCTTTTTGTTTGATTAAAAATAAAAGACCAATATCATACTTTTCACCATGATCTACGATCGAACGATTGATCATCGTTTGAAAACGGTTAATCAACAATTGTATAAACTGGCATTACACATTACTTTGCACAATTTCTCAATTCCTGTAGCTCTCTCTCCCCCCTTGCAACACGTTATCAAAAATCACCCCAATTGCCACCCATCGAATGCCTCCCATCCTTCCCGTTCCGCTTAATCCGTTCAACTAACGCTACTTACGTCCCCAAAAAAACACAAAATCCGAAACGACAACATCAGAGAGATCCGCTCGCTGATCTGCGCGCCCAGTGCCGGTTTCCACATGCTGCTGGCGGCTGTTTGCTCAGCAAACATTTCGACCGATCTTGCTTTCCGATCCTGTGCTCACGCAACCGAAAAAGAAGGAACCGACCGCACCGACTGGTGCACTTTGTCCAACGTTCGAACACCCAGGAAGCCGTTCGAAGGTAGGTCCCGCGCACTCCGCGCACTCACACACCACGCAATTGCCCGATTACGTTCGGTTTTAATAAACTTTTTCATATGTACTCACCCTTCCTACGTGCCGTGCCGCCGTTCACGGCCGGCATGGTGACGAAGTGACTTCATCGCGAGTCGTCCGCTTTTGTCGCTCTTGTTTTTTGGACCCAGAGGGCTGACTGTCTGACTGCCTGGCTTCGTGGCACTGTTGCGGTGTGCGCTTTCGATTGCACGGTACCGCGATGCCACGAACGACGCCAAAACTGGCGACGGCGACGACGACGACGACGACGCCACTCCACGTCTACCATGCCACCCTCCTTCCTGGTTACAGTTTGGAACAATTTTACGATTATGATTTTATTATGATCTGTGTGATTTTTACGACCCAGGCCTGGCCAGGGTTCCTCCACCCCTTTCAATCCACCGCAACAGCGCGACCACGAAGTGAGAGCCTTTCTCTCGTTCATTTGTACATTTGGAACAACAACAAATGATGCTCGCCTTTAGTGCGAGCTTCGAACCAGCACTGCATACTACCAGCAACCAGTGGTATGGGTGGGGAGGGCGTGTGGATGTGGAGAGGTTGTTATCTTCACTCTCCCGCGGCGTACCCGAACGTTCGTAACGGTCGGACGGATTTGGACCAGGGTCCAGGGTGCATAAAATCCCGGGACGCCACGTACGCCGCACGATATCGGAAAGCAATCACCACGGCCAAGACCGGGACCAGAATCCGGTCCGTGGTCGGTCCATGGCCAGTTCGAGCCATCCGAAGGGAAGGGCATTACGGGGGATGTCTTTGTTGCCGCCGTCTTCGTCGTCATCATCATCGACTGCACCACTTCTGCACGATTCGATTCGGGATCTCGGGCCGTCATGGCCGGGGTTCGAATTGACCGATTCTTGGCTGCGGCTGCGGCTGCGGCTCCCAAGTGAAGTTTGGGTGGAGAATGGGTTGCACTCGTTTCGGGGTGGCCGAATCCGAAACACGCCACTCCACTCCACTCCGTTTCTCCCGAGTCCGTCCGAGGAGTCTTTAGTTTTTTTGATATTTTATTTGTGTAATTTGGAAATTACATTCCCGCGTGCTGTGCACACTGGCGAACGATGACGACGGTTTTGTGAAAGGTGATGAAAAGCCGTAGGTGGTACCCGGAGCCCCGGAGAGACAGGGCTCGGGCTGCTGCTCCAGTTGCTCCTTGGCACCACACTCGAGGTACTTGGTGTGAACGGTTCGGTTTCAGCATTTCACGTTACGATCACGTCAGATGAGCGTACGAAATTTGGGCGAATGGCCCGGGCCCTGACAATCCAGGGCAAGTCATATTTCACCCGCACACCACAGCCCCAAACCACCGAGCCATCGAGTGTCCTCACACCCGCACCTATTCGCTCTTATTTACATTAATGCTTCTGAGAGCAGCGTACGCATTGCATCGCGCGAAGTGGATCAGATTTCGCGCTGCTGAGTGAAGTTCGTGAAATGTGCGAAAAGGATCCCAGAAGGAGTGCGCGAGCTTCTGGGGGTGCCAGGTACCCGGGCGGAGGTGGCATAATGGGACTCTCGCCTTTCTTTCTTGTCGCAGCTTGGCGCATCTGTCGTCGGTTCGCGTGGCGTCGACAGCGTCGTAGTCCAGCGGAATGACATTTCACACGTGGCGTATCGAATGGCCGAAACGGCAGGCCCCAGGCCGTTGTACAGCGAGGAGCGAGTAAACTCATTTGCCGGTCGGTGAACTAAGTCCCCCTTTTTCGGGTTGGGGTCCTTTCGGCCCAATTTGCATAAGACGACGTCGACAGGCGCGTGCTGGTAGAGTCAGAACGTATTCTTTCACACAGTACCCGTGGCCAAACGATGTAGCGGTTCCCTCGTTATCGCTGAGAACACGATTTAATTACTTCTACACCCTATCTGGAATCGCGCGCGCGACCTCAAAATATTGGGTGCGATATGGTGAATACGCACCGGGTGCAAAATGGATCTGTTGGGTTGATTCATAGGTAATTGCGATTTTTTGTTGTTTGATTGATACTAAATAAGGTTTTTCAAATACTTAAAGTGAAGGTAAATCAATGATACTTATGTCATTTTGGTCTATGATATTTTAATTGCTTTCCCGCATCTTCAGGATTTGCCGGACATAGATCTTATGTTTATTATTCTTTTACAGATCGTATGTTTTTTGCGAATGACAAATTCTGACGGTTTTCCGTTCATGGTTCCGTTCCCCAGTTTTTGATAGTAGACATTCGAATCAAGTGTTTGCTTCCTTGGAAGCGATTTAAAAGTGATCAAAATCCATCCAACCTCACCAAATTGACAGCATAACCTTATATTGTGAATACTCCTTTTGATGTCGTTTGGAGTGACTCATCACGTACTGTAATTATTGTAAACAATTGAACGTTGATTATCTGGGATGATTTGCACAAAATCTGTCAAATTCATAATGAAAAAAGGAATCATAAAAAGGTTTGGTTTGTTCAATGAATTTATTTCAATTCATATACCTACCGAAGGAATCGCTGTTATACGATCTTAATAAACTGTATATGACTTCTGCCTATTATTATTAAGAATTGCAACCGTTCTTCGCCCTAATGCATTGCTATTTGATAATTTGGTTCGATTAATACCTTGATTCCATGAAGATCAAATTCATTCGGACGGCAGGAACGTTGCTCATCTTTGAGTGATGTTTTTTTCCCAGAAAGGAATTTTCCCAACCAATTTTGACTGTCTTTTGATGATTCCCTACCATACTCAATACATATCTGTTTTGGAATCTGTGCGATGGTTTCTCTGTAACGAAATTACAGGCACTTGTTTTGCTTAAGTAATTAATCCGAAAAGAATGTATTCCATCTGTATAGAAAACGCAATTACTTATGAATCAACCTACCAGGTTAGTAGCGGGAGAATGTAATGGTACGTTATGGTCATAAACTAGGTGCTCGCTATACATTCTAGACAATTGAACGACGATGCTCCGGAGGCCACAGTAATCAAGCGACTCTAGAGCTGACTCTAGAGCTGACCCTTTCTAGGACTCTTATCGGACCTTTCGCAAAGTCGCGTTCTTGAGGTTTAAGTCCCTTAAGGTTTGTCGATTTTTCCAGCACCTCATTTTCGCACCTTTTTCCCCGGATAGCGGACACACCATTGCCACGTCACGCGCGATTCGATAAATCCGGATCACGTCCGAATGGCGAAGGCGCTCTAATCAGCTCGTGAGCGTGTATTTCAAGCTTTCGAGGTGAAGCTATCTTGGCGTTTCTAATCGGGCACTGGGCACTGGCATGCCCGCGGAAAGCGTGCGAAAACGGTGGGTGGGATGCTCTCGAAGACTCCTCGAAGGCTGCCGCAGTCGTCGTCCGACCGGATTCTATCGTCGGGTTGGGCGCGCGCGTCTTAATCTTAAACACCGTAATTACATTAGTTTTAGTTTCCATTTTAAAGAGGTCTTATCGTAGTGGTTGTCGTCACCACCACCAACACTGCTGGCGTCGTCGGGGGTTCGACGGGCTAATCCGTAATCGAAGCGAAGCGCTCGCCATTCATCTCTATCTCGTGCGTCCTCGCCGCGGGTGAAACGAGGCGTGAAACGGGGCCAACGACGTCCTAAAGCACCAAAATACGCGCTAACCACAAAACCACGCTGACCGCAAAGCACATAAACAACCTCGAATTGGTTGAGAGAAGGAGAGAGACGGACAGAGCGAGTTGGTGAAGGAGAACGAAGGAAAGACCACGCCGCAGACGCCGGTGTTCGATACCCGGTGGCCCGGGGGTCCTTTATCTATTGTGCCACTTTACAACTAAATATTTATTATTAATATTCTTCGAATGCGCGGGAGCCGGAGAGGAGGCACGGCTTAGTAACACACACAGACACACATGGTGAGGCCAATCTCATTTGTTTGATAAAAGGCACCCAAGACCCCATAGCGAACGTGCTCTCGGTCCGGTGGGGCGACCGTTTTGAGGTTTGTATCTCGGACGATGGGTAAGGAGGACAAGAGGAGTTGTGCGATTCATCTTCTTGTGCTCGATACAAGATTTGCGGTCGTGGTTTAGGTCGTTGAGGAGGGCGACCTTTTCGGTGGTTGCTACAGGAAATGGCGCTCACTTCCGAATCATGGTGAGCTCGGCTTACCATCTGGTCAAAAGTGTACCAAAAACAATCGATCAGCGTATCTTGCAACTCCTTTGATAGTTTATGAAAATGTTTAAGTAGTATTACCACAAGTAGTTGATCAAATATTACAACAAGCTTGAAACATTCTAATGAATTATTAACAATAATCGAATGAAATATTCATAGCAACGGTTCTGGCATCCAAAATGAAGTTTATTCATAGCAATACAGTAACTTTTAACAGGATTTATTTGCCATTCAGCTATGCTGATGGATTTAGCAAGGATTTGAGACATTTGCATAATAGTTTTCAACGGTTAGGTTGGTATTCATTCATTTCATAATCTGAACTCCTATAGTAAATCTATGCAAATTCCCCAAAATGGACCTCAAGATTGTCTTATTTAAGTCATAGTTTCCTTCTTGATTTCTTCAGGACTTTGTGCAGGATACAATTATTATATTAGCATTATGTGCATCAATGAAGAGAATCATGAAATGGAAAAACAACCAGAGCTAAGAAGTAAATATCGCCCAAAAAAATGTTTATGACGGTTTCTCTTTATACGCAAGGAGCACAGAAGTTTGATTTCAAGGAATTCCCTAAAAAAATCGAACAGATGCATATTGCCTTTGTCTTTGTATGAAAGTATTATTGAGAAGTAATGTATTCCTGATACTATCTACTTTATTGCCCTTTTTCAGTTGCTTATTTGGAATCTTGTGTTTTATTTTATACACACAATTTTACAAATGATATAATTTTGAGACAAATCAGTATCTTCCAAAAATAATAAAACTTATTTAAGATTTCGTGTTTCAAGTTGTTTTGTATCTGCTCCAGAATTCATTTTCCCAATTCTATTGCATTTCCATTCTCAATGGTACGAACCTCCGATGGAAAAGCCCTCAAATGAAGAATGCAAACGACTCGTTCGTTCGGCAATAGCTCATCGTTAGCCTTCCAACCCCATTAAGCCCATAGTGCACCGGGCCAGGATGAGTATGTGCTGCGCCGCGCAGAACACGCGAGACCCTAACTGACAACTGGACACACCGGACGGACGGGGGGGCACTGGTTGCTCCGCGACGGTAACCACAGCAACCGCTCGGCCGCCAAACCGCCGCAAACCGCGAAGGAAATGTTACGCCGAAGGAACACGATTCATATCGAAGTTTCATCACGATTCACATGTGGGGTGTACATGGAATGAATTTTTTATTTCCCTTTTTCCAAACGGAAGAGGATACGTTTTTCGCGCGCCAACGGACGCCAAATCGACGCCACTCGAAACCAACCATCCCTTCCCCCTTTCCTTATTCCTACCCTGACACAAGGCACCGATTTCGGGGTCCATTTCCTGCATCGCAGCATCATCTCCACCCGTTCTCGGCCGGTCGCCAGTATGTCATCACAGTCCTCCCTCCCTTTGCAGTGTATGTGTGTGTGTGTGTGCCGGCTGGCCGGTGTGTGCACTTGTCTTATCTGCTCCACCGTCGGCCAGTCGTACATCGCGGTGCGGACTGCGGCAGGCGCCATATGGAAAGGTCTTCGTGCGCCATTTCGCTTTCCATCGTCTTCGCGTTCGCGCACCAGATGGACAACACCAGGACATGATCCCCATGGGGACCAGGATGGTGTGCATCAGACAGAGTGAGAGCGCGACAGGGAGTGCGATGGTGTCGTAGATCGGCGATCGCCTTTACCTCCGGACCGAAGAGCCGGACCAGGGAGTCCGGGCGAGTTCTAAAACGTGATTGAACGCCATGTTGTGCTGTGGCCCCGATGGGTCAGATTCGTCGTTACAAGGAGGTGTGCTTGTAGCAAGGAGGTTAGGCACCACCCGCCACGCCACCGATCCCCACCATTTGACCTCCTTCTGACCGGCCGGCCTGACCGGCTGAGGTGAGGTGAGGTGAGGTGAGATTCCTTACTAATCAATGAGCTGTGCGGTTGTGAGCCTCAATCATGGAGGGGCCAAGCGTACAGAATCGGTCCGCTTCGTTCGGTCATCGACAGCCGGTTCCGTTCCGTTGCGTGATTGGCCGCTCATCGGAGTCCTGGGAAAGGGCGCAAACGCCAAATGGCGGTGGCCACCCAACCTCCTCCAATCGAGCTCCTAACTCTAGCTTCCAGCAGCAGCAAAAACAGAACGCCATCAACGCAAAGTCGCTGCGTGTGTGTGTGTCTGTCTGTGCGAAACCGAACCGTCCATCCGTCCATCCGTCCGTCCGGTTTCCGATTCCCGTGTCTTAAGACCGTCTTCACATCGCGGACTTCTGGCGGTTCGCGGGTCCCGCGATTTGATCTCCGACCGGGCGGTGCAGTGTGTGAAGGATCATTCTCTCTCTCTACGTTCTCTCTGTTTCTCATCCCCCCCCCCCCCTTTTTTTTGCTCTCCACCCGTTTCATTCTCGACTCGTCTGCAGCCCGGCAACGGCGGTCAGGTTTTGGTGTGATACGGTATAATCGCAATTTATTTCCAATATTAATTGTTTGACCTTAAACCTGTAATTTTCTACTGGTCGTTGCGACTGCGGATGCTGCTCCTGCCGCTGCTGCTGCTGTTGCTGCTGCTGGTGATGCTGCTGCCGCTGCTGCTTCTGCCATGGCCGTGAGACGTGCTTCCTTCCTACCAATACCGGCTCTCTCTCTCTCGTTCGCTTTTCTCGGGCATTCTTTTCGTCTGGATGATGCGGTTTGTGAAGAAGGTTCTTGTTTTCGCGAGCAAACCTCCGGGTTTGGGGCAAACAGGGCTCCACCACCACCACAAGTTGGCAAACAACTTTGCCGGAGCCCCTTTCCCGCCCAGGGGCCCAGGGAAGCAGGTTTTGCGGCGGAGGTGCACCCATCACTAATACACAGCTCTCTCTTCCCCCGGGGGCACTGTTGTGCACCTGGAGGAATTAGAAGAAGGAGAATCTTGAACGAACGAACCCAAACTTGGACGCCATGATTCACACGTTTGCTGCTCAGTTGGGTGAGGATTCCCTAGGATGCATTAGGAGGTCCTGTTCGCATGTGTGTGTGTGTGTGTGTGTGTGTGTGCGTTACCCCATTTCAGGTCAAAGTCGCGTATCGCTTGCACGCGCATTGTTCGGGTGTAGAGAAAAGCAGTAAAATTAACACTTGCAGCTCAGACAGAAACTTCAGATGAAGTTGGGGCACAAAAGTGGGGAGGCAAAACATCAAGGAATGCGGGAGAGGAGCACCGGGATTGGGGCGGTGGGATGACGAGACAGACGAGCACGAACCAGCACGAACGAGCGAGATCGAGAGGATTGAAGACAGAACGGAGAGCCGGATAATCATAAAGCCATTGGCGGGGCCTTCGGCGCGCTTCGGAAATGGAAACCCAGCAAGCATTCTAATGAAATTAAAACCAATAAAAGGCCCAGGAGAATCGAAAGCAAAATCATCAATAAGTATAGATGCGCGATCTGCGATCCGCATCGAGGTGGAAGCCAGAAGAATGGAGAACAACTGGCTGGCTGCTGGCCGGGCGCTGGGTGCAAGAGAAGCGGGTGTGATGCGGAGAAGGCTTTTAATTCGTTTATAAACCCTTAATAACATCAAATCCAAACCGATCGTTGGGTCGATCGGGAGGGAAGAACTCCAAATGCCACGCAAAGAACGCAATCGATCGCGAGCTCGAGGACCGATATCGGCAGGCGGCATTGAGAAGCGAGAACAGTGAGCCCTACGGTGAATGAGCTGAGTGAGATGAGCTGAGTGAGATGAGTCGTCGCGAGGTGCGTAGTGAGCTGACGACGACGACGGACGAGTTGGCTATCCTTCCGTTGTCGGTTGCTGGGAAGCAAAGTGTTGAGTGTGGGGGGGGGGGAGATGAGGAGAGGAAGTTGCTAACTTGAAAATCAACTTCAACATACTGGCATCACATACTGGTGTGTGTTTGTGTGTGATGGAAGAGAAACAAACGGCACTGAGGCAAGAGATAAACGATCCAGATCCAGATTGCCAGGTTGCTGCGATCGATGATCGCCGCTGACAGCTTCTTCCGAGGGCACACTGCTTGCACCGCACTGCAACTGCAATCCCGCGTTTCCTTTGTGTTGCAGCCTCGTCGATCGTCGATAGCGTCCGCAGCCGGAGCTCTGCCGGTGCGGGCTGTGAATAGGCAGGTTGGCAGGCGGACGCAGTGCCAGCAGGACGCTTGCTCCAGGCAGTGGGCTCCAGTTAACGGTCGTTCGATTCGATTGACGGATGCCGGCGCATCGGTTGGATGCTAAATCAAATCCAATCGCATCCCATCCGACGAGATCGCTCCCGGAGATGCAACCCCCTGACGGGGAGTGGAAGAAGTTGGAGCTGCGTTTGATTCCCGTTGGTCTTGAATTTATTGGGGGTTGGTTTCGTTTCGTCTTTTTTTTTCGGGGTCTCCGGGATGATCCAGCTGCTGCTGGATTAAATGCAGAGCAAAGATAGAGGAACAGATAGAATGAAGTGTAAGGCGTCAGGCGATCGAGTGCATAGAGAGAACGGAAATCCTGCTCGATCACGGCGAGGACACGCAACCGCCAGCCGACCGCTCGGGCCGAGTGGTAGCCGGTACCGAACGCCGACAATTTTATTATGCGACCAAGAATCGAATATCCAGCAATCCAGCAAGGCTCCCGAGGTGGAGTGGCAGAGTTCACATATTTATGGCCACGAGGGAAATAATACACTGACTCTGGTCATAAATACCGGTAAGCCTGCTCGCACCCTCGCGAGCGCGTGTGTGTGTGTGTGTGTATGGTTCGTTCACACGCCCAACCATCGCGAGATCGCGTCGATCGCACGGTTTGTTCGTTTGGAGCCTTTAACCTCCGAGTCGTGGCTTGGAGTCTTCGGACTCACGACTTTCGTTTTAGCGTCCTGTTTCTGAGATTGAAGAATCGAGAGCAGACACACACACAAGAGCGCACCGACCCAGCCTCAGCCACAGTCAAGTTTAGGACCCAACAGGGTATGCCTTTTTGGCCTGATGCAACAACTCCTGATGCCGACCGGCCAAGCCTTAAACTTTCGATTGAAGGACGGCCGCGTCCGTTGATAACGACGAGATAATGATTTAAGAAGACACAGACACTCACCGAGCAAACGGCAAACAATCTCCTCCCCAAAAACGAGAAGTAAAGAGAGCAAAAACAAAGAAAACAAAAAAAAACGAATGGAATCAAATCGAGCGGACCTCCCCGGAATCTGTTTGGCGCAAGATTTCAACTCTCCAAACGGTCCGCTTCTCATTAGTTTTGCTTCCGTTTCGTTCGCTTCTTTGGCATTCCGCGCGCTCGGTATAGGACTTCATTTCAGCTCGCGCGACGCGAATCGCGAATTCACTTCCAATGCCATTAGCACTGGTCCCAAAATGGCCTCACTACTGCCGTTGCTGCTGCTGCTGCCGGTCGATGTCGATGCTGATGATGATGATGACGATCGTCGGGATGATAAAAATCCACCTCCCTCCTCCAAAACGTTGGTTTACCTGTTGGGGGGGTGTGCGAGCGAATGGTACGTTCACTCCACCGCCGCTCCGACAGATTAAACGGCAAAAAAATGGCGAAATCGGCAACGCGCAACGGCGCAGATACGCAATTATGCGCGCGACTGACGCCAGGGTCCCGGGGCGCGAAAGAAGCAAGGAACGAAGCGGTACGCGTAGTGGGAACCGCAGAACCATTCTGACTGGACATTTATCAAAGCGATTAATTACGAGTTCTATGCTGCGTGAAACATTACTAATAGCGGTGCGGGACCAAGGGCTGGATTGGCTGCTGGCGCTGGCGCACTGGCACTGGTCATTGGACACCGGACACGACGACAACGACGACGACGATGTTGTTCCCGAGGATTCGCCATGTTCGCGCCGCGACGGCCCAAAACGGAGGTGAGGCCAGACGAGTGGAAACCATTGCCGGTGCAACCCGATAATGCGACTATCGCGTTCCGATCGCGGGAATGTTGCGCGGTAATTAATGTGTTGTCAATACGTATCGCTGATACGCGCGCACTAGTGTGTGTGTGTGTGTGTGCGGAGATCTGTTTGTTTGTTTGATTTTACTTTCCCTCGCATTCGCAACAAAACGTTGGTCGGGCCCCCGGGCTGCTATCTGCAGGGATCCTCGTGCGTTGCGCGTCCTCCATCGAACGATCGAACGCACACAGACACGCATCCTGTGTCCAGTGCAATGCTGGCCGTCACTGGCTGGTACTGGTACACTGCAATCTCCTCTACGGATCCACCCGCCGTGGTATCAGGATACGACGTCAGGAGTCTTGTGATCGAGAAAGAGAGCGAAAAACACAATGAGAGAGAGAGAGAACGCATTCGCTTGGCGCAAAAACCGATCGCAATCAGATTGATTGTATGTATATGTTGTTAAACGCAGCATACCTGAGGAAGGGAAGAAGGGCGAGTAGAAGAAGGAGAAGAGGATGCACCGGGAATGGTCCACACCACCACCATCCCCCCTCTCGGTCGATCGATTGAACTTGAGAATGATAAACGAACCGCGCTGGCAAAGGAATGAAGCAATGCAAAAAGTGGCCTCACCAGCGAGGCCAGCGTGGAGGAGAAGGGGCGGGGGAATACGAGAATCATCGAGTGCGCTTGGCCGGCCCTGGCCTGGCCCCCGACGCAACAACATGTGGCGAAACGAGAATCGCGAACCGCAGACGGAGTGAGACGCAGTGAGAAAAGATAAAAAAGGACTTTATCAGCATGCATTCCGATCGGATCCGATCGAAACAGCACCAGCACCGGCAGCAAATGAGAAGCAGGAAGAACGAGCGACAGAAGGAAAGGAAAGAAGAGGAAAAACTAGTAACTGCATCCGGTGCTGGCTGGCTGATGCTTAGCAGCTCGATGCCCGATGCTCTGCGGACTGGCGGCTGGCGAAAGAACGCAACAAAAAAGAATCGAAATCCGCCTGTAAACGAGCCCGTCGGAGTCCGACGACAAGTGTGGAAACGGGTATTCCCGATTGATTGCACAGATGTTGCGTCGTCGTCGTCGTTGTCGCAGTGTCCGCCGCACAGATTGTGATTGCGAGCAATCGATCCGTCAATGAACGGTCCGGATTTCGACCGAGTGTGCGACCAACCAACCGACCGATCGGCGACCAGACGGCGTACCTCTTGTGTGTCTGTGTGTATGACGCACATTCCCATTCAATAATGATGTTCGCACGAGACTGCGCGATCCAAGGTGAACCATCATCCGACTGGTCTATGAGGAGGAGGAGGAGGTCATATCTGGGTGGGACAATCTGACAATTGGCATTGCGGCAGTAGCACCAGCACCACCTAGCCGGCCAACCAGACGCCGTCGACAGTCATTGAATGATAAAGAATAATCACTTCGCGTAAAACAAAATGGTTCTGTTGGCTCGTTGGTTGCGGATCTGATCATCGCGAGCAGATCGTTAAAATCGTGAATCTCGGGCTGGATGTCTTCCTTTAGTCGATCGGATCGGCTCGCAACAATGTTGTTGGTTAGAACGCCCAAAAACCCAAAAAAGGATCGACTGATGCCCGGCATGACGGATGATAGTGCTATTAATATTCGTCGGTAATCAGCAGAAGCACCGGCAGCGCTCCTTTGCTTTCCTTTGCCAATGTTGGCCACCGTAGCCAGATACATGGTTGCACCACCAGCAACACAACAACAACGAGGGCGAAAAAAACCCAGGAAAGCAACCAGCCCTTATGCTCTGGCAACACAAACACCACAAAAGCGAGGGCGCACCGTGGCACGATCACTCAACCTGATCCTTTCCCCCCTGGTAGCAACCGAACGTTGGGTCAGGGCAAATAAATTAAAATCATAAACGCTATAAAAGCTCATCAGAAGCGATGATGATTCTAAAAAGTGCATCTCACTCGACTGGTCCCTTCCTTCCACGCAGGACACTCACTCACTCGTAGTGATTGTTCGCGCGTTGTGTTTCGCGCCCCGTTCGCCGCGGTTTAAATGTTGTTAACGGCTGCTTGCAGTTGTTGTGAGTCCGTGTACCGCGTGAAAAAGAAGGCGAGCGGAACGAGGAAACAAGCAACAACAAAAACGTCCAAAATCGAAACCGAAAACGACTCGCAAAAATCGCACCACGCTGAAAATGCTCGAAAACTCACCAGAAGACGCGAAAGGCGCTGGAGGCACAGAGGATTCCTTGGAGCGGGACTGTGTGTTCCAACGTTTGCCACCTTCGAGGTTCGGGGTTTACGGTGGGCACTATTTTGTTGCCTGCGTCGTGCCGACTCGATCAGTTTAATATTTTGATCGTTGTGCGAAGGTGGCAGGCAGTGGTGGTGGAGGTGCAGAGAGCATACCGAACCGGAGTGCATACCCATCGCGTTCCGTTCGGTTCCATTCCAATTGAACCGCGCGGCGTTGTTGTGTTGGCCAGATATATTTCATTTTCCTCCGATCGGTTTCTTTCCATCTCTTCTTTTTCTCGCTCCGATGCTGCCGTTTCCCTTTCATACTGGTTGTGCAAACAAATAACATGCAAAAACACATAGTAACTTCAACGCGAATGATCATCAACCGGGCAGACGAGGGGCCTTTGGGGAGGGGGGAACCATAAAACCGGGTGCTTTCGCGATCCATCGCGGGGTATCCTGATTGTAAAATATTGCCCAGCGTACTGTCACGGCCCTCAGCCTCGGCCATATTCTTGGCCACACCCAGCACCAGCAGCAGCAGCAGCAGCAGCGGCGCTCTTCGTGATTTCCAGCTCGAGCTCAAGTTGGATTTTTGATGAAGCCTCGGGTGTGAGGCCCAGGGCCCAGAAGTGGCTAACGGAGAGAACG
>NC_064874.1:49429402-49431902 GCF_943734745.1 Anopheles darlingi
CCTCAAGAAACTTCTCAAGGGAGTCTTCCCTTCGCGTTGTGGCGAGTGCACTGTAGTATGAAAATTAATGACCATATCTCAACACGTCACGTATGCAGCTCCCCCTCCTTCCGGCTGGTTCTTTGGGCAAACATTTCGTGGACAAATTTCGGGGAAATTCCGTGTCCGTGTCCACCGAAAAGCACACACACACAGGCACACACAGACACAGAGAGATAGAAGGAGCAACACGCACGCGGAACGGTTCGCTGCGGTCGTCGTGGTTATGTCGTGTAACAATACCCATTCGGCCTGTTTTGGGTCTCTCTGTTGCACCGTTGCACCCTCACGAGCCATGCAGGGTGCAGCATGCTTTATGGTTCGAGATCGTACTGCACGTACTGCTGATTGTAAGCGCGGTCTTGGCGGCCGAAAGGGAGATGAACGCACTAATTAACTGCACCGTACCGCAGCTGCGCACCAGCAGGAGCAAGAAAGCCGCTCATTAAATCTCCGCAACACCCAAAAACTGGTGATGGTGGAGGGATCGTCTTATGGGTTTACATCATCCCCCGGGACGCTGCACTGCAATTAGAAAGTGCCACGAAAGCCGAGAGTAGCGCAATCGGCATCATGATCTAGAATCGTTCTGGAGGAGACGCTAACGCTGGTACCATCCGGAAGACGAAACGACAGAAAGGGTGCCAGGCAATTGCCGTGGACAACGATTATGAGTTGTTAGTGATAAAGCATTGCTTGTAGTACAATGCTGTCGAGTAACTACCGGAATCACCTGGCGTTACGGTGGTGGATGACTGCCTTCACTGACTGGTTCGTTCTTAATGTGGATCTACTTTTAACAATCAACATTGAATCTTCATTCTTGCAATTGCTTTTATTTTAACAATAATTACCTTTACAGTTAAACCACTCACAACGGATTGTTATCTTATTTGCAAAAGAAATGAAACACTTTCTTGTGGACATTTTAGAAAACAAATTCCAAAATTGTACATGTACAGAGAAGTGAACTTTCATTCCAGTTCCTCGTAATGGTGCATGATTTTGCAAACGAGTAGCAACACCCACCAAGTGGCTCACTCTATTGGCACATTTTTCCATATCATCTCATGCTTTACTCCGTCAATGATTAATGACAGTACGATATAGCATTCGCATTGGCGGATTAATGGCAGATAACTTGCCAGATTACGTGATTCTCTTGTGATTGCAATGACTGTCAGGTCAATAAGCCTTTTTCTTCTGCACAATATACGTGTCAAATGAGGAGAGATCTTTTGTATTATTTTGTGCGGATTAAGCATCGGCGGAAATATAATCCGGAATAATCCTATAACTTGTGACTTCTTTTTTATTAGCACAATCATGTGGCTCGCTATGTTACAGTTGCTTTCTCAGGACGAATTTGGCTTTATTAGGTTATGCATGAATTTGTAACGTTTTACGACAACTGTGAACATTTAATTCAAGCGTGTGGAAGTATTGTTACTCTCTAACTAAGCTAATATAATATTATTTTATATTTACGTAACGCATTTGTACAACTGAGAACAAAATGCTCGGCATTTGTATAGTTTTTTTTTTAAATATGCATAACACTTTTGAAGCTATGAATTGAAGATTCCAATTCGGCAATTGTTGAATGTATCTATGGCTAGTAATAGTTTTCTATTATAGGTTATAGTCCTACGGATGTCATATCACAGTTTACATTGAGGTAGTACCGAGGTAACGTTGTGCTTGCATATACTGACAATGATTGAATATGACTCACTTATCATTTTCAGTTACAATTGTGTGGAGACATTTCTTTGCGAACGGTAAAATTCAAGCCACTGTTAATACGTATTGAGTAACACCTCATTGTGTTTAGTCTAAATTTTCGAAGGGATTCAATTATAAGATCTTGTATAATAAGACTTCTTCATAATTTTAAATTATTCAACATATTTCTATCGCCCCAATGCGCGGCCCTACGTGTATGATGGTGCTTGTGTACAATATTAACTCAGCTATTTTGAATTTCAGATACAACTTCTTTTAGGATAATTTCCAATCCTTCGATATTTCATTTCCCAGCGTTCTTGTTTTTCAAACATTGCTGTCATAAAGAATTGTCGAGCAACATCGACCTCATTTATAGAACTTACATAACTAATTCAATAATTCTCTGGAGTTCATATAGTATGAATTGAACCAGTGCATATGGGTTATAAGTTAAAATAAGTAATAGATGTGGTTGTGGAGTAAATAGCATTGATTCTACTAACATGACACTGCATCCTACGGATTATTGAAAATCTGTTATAACTTTCACTCGCATTCGATGTCAATTCATCCAAGCATAATGCAGGTATGGGAACCTGTGCCATTGGAGACACGTATTTACACGAAACAACAATTTCTCGGCTATAGATCAAGTTACTATTTTCAAATCGTTCAAACGTCCCATTACTGCAGTGATGCTTCCCACCCATCACCAGTACCGTTTCCTGCACAA
>NC_064874.1:49446902-49481902 GCF_943734745.1 Anopheles darlingi
GGGCCCGGCCGGTTTATGCTCCAGTTTTTCCAACGCACACACCGTACACTGCCCTTTTTTCCCCATTTGCCACCGCGCACCCGCTATGGGGCCCTGAGGGCGTCGGCAATTAGTGGGTGGCCACCTCACTCTCTCAAACACTCAGCCCAAAGCGGAAGAAAGCGATTGCCTTCCGGTCGTCGGTTGCTTGGATCATCGGTTGCTACGCCCCGCCGAGAGGCGAAAAGCACCAGAAGCAATTCGATCGCACGGGATCCGTACTGTTTGTTTTGGCAAAGAGGAATAAGAGTAACGATTGCCCAGTTCCCAGTCGTCCGCGTTTGCGCGCTTGAACTCGATTCCTCCGGGTGCGGGGCTGATCGAAAACGAATTCGGCTCAAACCGGGCTTAACCCACGGATGCGGATCGTCCAAAACACAGCCACACGCACAGCCAGACAAACAGACAGACAGACAGACAGACAGAGAGAAAAATTACCGTTTAATCCCTGTCCGGGGACCGGCAGGGAGCGGGTTGGAAGGGAATACAATCCAGACGGCCCACTAAGCGCTTCCGTTTAATCGAATCCCTCACTAACCTATATTACATAAATCACCAAATCAATCGAAAGTATGGCGTCGAGCAGGGCGTCTAGGGCGCGCCTTCGCTCCATCGATGGAAATGGGATGGAATGGTGATGCGCCCACCAGCCCCTCGACATGATGATGCGGCACAACGAACGCGAACGCAACGCAACGCGAAATGGCAACGCGGCTAATCGAAAACTAATTCCGAAATCGGATCGGATCGGATCGGATCAGAGGCGCGTGGTGCTACCGTGCGAGCGGAGCGTGCGCGGCGCGGGCGCGCACACGGCAGCCAAATCAATCAATCAATCAATCGCAAGCGACCACCACCACCGCCGCACCTGCCCGTTGTCGCCACCGTCGTCGTGTTCGAAACGCGGCAATCGCGAATCGAAATTCGTAAAGAGATCCTCCAATCCGATTAAAAGGCCCTCGCGACGGCCCGGCAGTCTCGGAGGCTGATGAGATTTTTCTCAGCCCTCAGCTCGAACCCAACTCGCGCTGTTGTCGAACCCAAAACCTCATCATCATCCGCTGCAACACCTTACGTGCCGCGTGCCACCGCCAGCACGGACAGTGGTCTAGATTTCAAATAGTTCACCCTTCCCCCGGTGGCTCATCCTTTCGCGCAATGGCCACGAGCGAAGGGTGCGCCAACGAAGCGCTTACGACGCTATGGGCGGAAAGTGAATTTTCTCTTTTTTTTTTAAGGCTCACTCTAGCGCATTTTACACAACAGATGGATGAAGCTCTTGTGGCCGTTTCTGGCGGTCGCCTACCCTCCCACCGCCGGCCTTCGATTGTTATTATTATTAATAAAAATGCGCCCGGGGAATCCGGGGCCGAGATCCGGACCAAAAACTCATCATCACGATCAGACCCGGCGAGTGAGTGGTGGCCGATTTCAAAACTCTGTTTCACTTTCCAACGTACCTCGCGCGGACGTGGACCAGTGCGGTTACCACTTGTGCACCGGCGCACCCTCTTCTTCCGGTTGAAGAGACTCCGGCGCGGTCGGTGTGAAGAGAGACAAGTGCCAGCGATAACCAAAAAAAACCCGGAAAGGGTCCCCGGGATTGCGCACCACAAAGCGTATATCCTGGCATCGGCGTCGTCGTCGTCGTCGTCGGAACAATAGGTCACAATTGACACAACACGAATGAGTCGAGCAAAAACAGGGGGTCGTAACGCGTGCCACTGTACACTCGAATCAGATGGTGCGGTTTTCAGGGTGCATCCGTTCGTCTGTCCGCAAGGCAAGGGGTCGCAACAACCGACCACGACGTCGGCACGAGGGGAAGGATAGTGAAGCCGCGAAGCACTTGTGGCCGGATGTGCGACATGTTTCAACCCTCCCTAAAGCAGCCCAGCCTGCCAGACTAGGTACAGGGGTTGCTGACGGATTAATGACGATCAAACGGCCGTGGCCGGAGTTCGTTCGTTATCACCCCGTACTCGGTGCCGCCGTAATCCTATCGTTTGTGTTATGATTTGGCTTGGCTTGGCCAAGTTTTAACAGCATTTAAATGGTTAAATTACAATCGCACACATGCGAGGAGGGCGGAAAAGAAGTGTTTTGCTCATGTTTGCCCGGGTATGCCACGCGGGGAACCGGAGGGAAAGGGGTCACGCTGTAAGCCACACGGAACAGATTGGATGGCAGAACATCCGGAAAATTTGATATTCTCCTATTGATAGTCCCGGCAATTGCGGAGGTCTGTGCCATTGTGACAGTTGAGTTGCGCTATTGAGTTGCGCCAGTGTCCGAGCGAGCACCATCCACTATCGGGAGTCGGGGACACTTTTTTATGTTTTCTTCGTTCTGAGGTTTATGTGTTCCAAACAGAACAATGGCTGTCGGGAGTTAAAGGAGGGCAATTGGAAAATGAATGCAAACCAAAAAAGCGACGAATAGTATGACCTTTGGAGGGGCTTTGATTAGCATCAGATTCGTGTTCATTAATCTTGTGTCATGTGTTCGCCAGGAAGGATCAGTATCTATTTGCTGGCTGGGTTGTGTATTTAGTAAGATACTGGACTACCTTTGATGGCATCGATGACATCGCATGTGCCTCTATCTGAAATTGGGGAGGATTTAGAAGTTTTTTTTCGATTTTTTTGCTTGCAATTACTAATGCTCGATTTCCTCATTATTAGGAAGTGTTTTGGTTTAATTCATTCCGTGTCTAAAGACAATTGCCCAAATCTTAACGTTTCTAAAACTCAACAAGAGGATTTCATTTTCATATCCATGTTGCTGGCTTGCTTTAATTAATGATCTTCACTTATATTATTCGCCAATATTGCCACCGAAGCGCTTTCTTACTGAAAATACATGCAGATAATAGAAGAAAAAGTTGGCAATGGTTTACTGTTAGAAATGCTTGAATTGCATTCTTTTACTTATAGTATTGGGAGACTTTAAACAGCAATATTGTGTTTGCAATCTAGTTTATGTGTTACTTTATTTAGAAAAGAAACCTAAACACAGCACATAACATTCTCACACAAGCGAAAAAGGAAACAGAAGAAGGAAAACAAGTTCAAAACATTATTTTTATGAATATGTAGCGCGTTATACACAAATCTTACATAAACTGATTTTGACCATTTTAATCCTTTCGGGTTAAGTTGTCGTTTCATCTACAAATCGTCGTGTTCCTATCTAGATCACTTAAATTCACCCATCATCTCAATTTTTGGATTCTTTCAAAATATTTCCTTTTCGAGAAGGTGTCTTTTGTATTTCTTATTTGTATTTCTTATATGTTTGTTAATATTTCTTAACATTTCAAATTCATACTGTATGCACTCAAATCTACATCACAAGAAATGTAACGAATAAATGCCACATCGTCGAATGAATATAACGAGCAGCAATGTGAATAGGGTGATTTGAAAGCTGTAAATAAAGTAGAAAGTTTAATTGTAAAAGTTGTAAATAAAGTATAAAACACCAAGACACAGACAGACAAAAAGCATAACTGGAAATGTCATCGTGAGTCACTCGGAACGTTTAAGCAAATTCTTTTTTGTATTTCACACAAATAGAGCAATCGCATCAGTTGAGCGAATGTAATTTTGCCTGAGCACAAGTGCATTACAAAACTAAGACCTCAACCATGCGTCATACGATCGCTTACCATAGCTAAAACCATCGCCAACGTTCGAATATACCGTTATCAGAAGAAAGGAAAAACGAGATCCAAAAACGAGAAACGAAACAGCACCCACAGCAACGCGCAATGGCCAATGCTCCAAATTCCCTCAAAAAAACAGCAGTCAAACTTGTCTCATAATCTGGTCAATTCATGGTTCGCTCATTAAACATACACATTTAATGATCATCATTTTAATTGATCTGTCCAGAAACAACATAATTACAACCCGGACTGAACCGAGTGCATGCAAAGCCGAACCCCCCACACGTACCCACACACACACACACATACATTCACACAAACCAACTAGTATGCCAGTTATCACCGCATAAACGCCCAACCGGGCGCGCTCGCGTATCATTTGCAAATCAAACAAAAACCCGACCGCACGCACGCAGCAACGACACGAAACGCGACACATTAGTGGACTGGCTGCCACCCCTTGGAGCTTCGGTCTTTGTGGGCCTTTCTAATGAACGGGCACAGAGCACACAGGACAGAGCACAGGGCAGGGCAAGTTGATTAGCGGGTTCGTGAACCACCCGACCGGCCACCCGACCGTCTGAGCGGGCTGCGATTGCTCTTAATTGAACTGCTCGCTTGCGAAGATTGCATTTTAATTGAATTACCCACAAATTATCAATTTAACAGCCTCATCGACGACCAAGAAAGACCAAGACGACGACGCACCAATGGTGCCCGTGCCAATGCAATCACGGCGTGCAAAACCCTCCTCGCTTCGGCTTCCTACTTTGCCATCTCTGTTCGCTTCCCACGAGACTTCCCGGGTGACGACGACCGGGGTGGTGCTCAGGCAGCATCACCTTTTATTAAGAGAACCCCAGAAGAGCCCCCGTAACGTGGCCAACGTTCGAACAAATTGCTGTCAAAAATGGACAGCCTATGCGACACACTGGAGTTGTCCAGGGCAGCCACCGTTCGCAGCAGCAGCAGCAGCAGCAGCCAGAAGCAGCAGCATGATCACCATCTTCGGCGCGACACGCGAAACCCCAAAAGCGAGAAGAGCAGCAAAACGCGTGAAACGGGTCCCCGGGACAACGGGACAGTGTCCACGGAGCCAGCGAGCGAGCAACCGAGGGAAAGAGTGTCTGCCGTACCCAACGGATGCATCGACAATAATTGCTCACTCCGGAGCAGAGCGAGTGAGTCCATGAAAGGCCCCCAAGGCCCCAAGGAGCGAAGGCAGGCAACAACAACTAAAAAAAACCCGTGGGCACACCTAAACGAGGGTGTCAATTTAGCGTCGTCCATGCTCCACCTACCTTCTCCGCTTACACCAGCTGCGTAGCAGCATCAGCAGGTGCGCCACATTGACCACATACACACACATGCGGCTCACACCATAGGAAGGATAACCCTCCCAGGGGCCCCCGGCGGGGACCCAGCAGCCGCCGCACCAACAACCAACAATGAGCCACGCCACGCCACGACGACACGAAGCGAAGAAGCGAAGTGGAAGCGTGAATCATTTAATAAGACATTTTACCTTTTATTGACCGATTGCCGTGGGCCGCCGTGGGCCACGTTGTGACGTGTTCGCGGCATTGCGTTGCGTTGCGCCGCGTGGTCGTGGTCACGGTAGCCGTCCGGCCAGTCAGCGCCAGTTTGTGGTTTTGCTCCGGCTCCGGCTCCGGCTCCGGCTACTTTGCTCCTTTTGCTACCTGCCAATGCCCCGGGGGCTCCATCTCCATGACCACGATGCAGAGACCACAGCCGTTGCCGTAGCAACGGAGGCAACATGAGACCGCGTCCAGTGGCGCTTGGTGCTCTGCACAACCTGCGCACGCCGCGGTACGATCTCGCGGGTCTCGCGTCTCGCGCAAACAAATTGCTCCTCGCAAATTTGGCCCTCAGGCAGGCATCAAGCGGCTGGCGGATCCGTTGAGCTGTTCCTTCGCCGGACTTGGACGGAGCTAAGTAATTTTCCTCCACGCCGGACACTCCGAGCGAGCGAACGAGCGAGCGAGCAGCGAGTGCAAATGTGACGCGCTGATTGGGTGCTCGCGGCACACCGTTTTGGTCGGGACCCTGGGCGGGAAGGTGGCAGGAGCGCTTAATCGATTATCATCTAAAGTTGATAGTTAACATGTAAATTCACGTCGCTGTCAAGTGCACGTCGCGCGAGCCCGGGGACCCACGGGGTGACCTAGCGCGACCCGGCTACAACAGTGCGTCTAGGCAGCAGCTAGGGTCGTCCAGTAGGTCCGGTCCCTCTACAGGAGATGGACGTGCCGTGCCAGGAGAAAACTAGCCAGACCACAGCCGGCATGAGAATGCACTTTGCTTTCAGCGAATGTGTAGCAGCGAATGTCCGGATGGTCAAGGGGGAGAGGGACGCACGGTCAATGAGGAAGTCAGAAGATGATGTTTTTTGTTTTTTGCAACAGCTCACAGTTGGGCTAATACTAGTGGCAGGGGAGGACAAAATTTGTTCAAACCTCGTTTGTTGAGATCGTTGTTTAAAAGCGAAATCAAACGGTATATTGGGTTGAGGAAAAAGTAATCCATTATTTTTGGGAGAAGAATTTGGGATTGCTTTAAGCACGATCTTTTGGTACAATATGCTAATATCATCTCATCATCAATTACTATTCCTTTCAGAAATGGTTTGATTTTATTCCGTTTGGCAAAGATTTCGTAGATGGAATTTAGATCCATGTTCGATCGATTACTGTGTGTGTGTGCAAATAGTTTTAAAAAATTGTGTAATCGATCCATAGTTATCGAGCTATACTACGACTGCTAACTTGCCAGTTTACTCCCAGTATGTTTGCGATATTATCGACGATTTGGACGATTAACCTTGCGATGCATGTTTGACTTTCGATATGACATGCTAAGAAATTTTAATTTATAGAATATTATGCACAATTGTTGCGGCCTGGCATGAATATTGGCTTTCATAACAGCAACATTGTGAAATGCATCTGAAATTTTCGTTGAAGACGCCCGTTTTCAAAAAGCTGTAACTCGCAAACGAATGGTTTACATAACGTGCATACATAACATACATACATAACATTATAAAAATAACAAAAAGTGCAAGGCCTGTTCTTAGAGTGAAATGTCCTCCTTTTTCGCTTCAGTACTTTACGAGATACTGAAAATCAATGCCACCTGCTTATACAAAAATAATAGATTATTGAAATTGTTAAAAAAAATGTTTGTTTAAAAGAAATGTTTGAAATGCAAAAACTTTTAAAAATCGTAAGTCATTCAAACAAACTCAGTGTGGCATTTCAGACCGAAAAACGTCAATCCGGCTTCACTGCGGCCCCAACATCCTGTCCACAAGCGTGTTCGAAGCGTCAATAGAGAGCCCACGATGCAACGGCCTTTTTTCTCCTGTCCCGTTTGATGCCTTGTGGCTTCCTTCGCATTATAAAGAGCAAATGAAATGGACACTCACTCTGCCGGTTGGCCAGGCTATTGACAGCAAGGACTCGATGGCCACACGGCAGCTTAGACGACGACGGCCACTATAGTTGGTGCCACAGTGACAGTGACAGCAGACGAGTGCAGCAGCAACAACAGGACGGTGGCCGGTGCGAGGCACGTACTCACTAGTGATAATAGCCTTCCCCTCTGATATCCCACACACCCCGCCGAGGGACCGGCGGGTGCGAAAAAGAAAGCCAAGGAAGAAGGAAGATGCAACCGCAGCGCAAACGCACACCAAGGGCGAAATGGTGCATCAGTTTCGTGAATTGAATAAATGAATATTTGATTAAATATGCGTTTTTATGCGCCAAGTTCAATGGCAGCAGCGGTCACGCGTGAAGGACGGTATCCTGAGAAAGACAGACAGAGAGAGAGAGAGAGAGAGAGAGAGAGAGAGAGAGAGAGAGAGAAAGAGACAGAGAGACAGATAGAGAGAGACTGGACCTGAATGACGGTTGTACACATGAGGATGGCACAGTAGCGCCTCCATAGCTGAGCGATAAGAACAGTAAAATCGCTTCAAAATCGCTCTGCACACACACACACACACACACAGTTCTGTGAACACACAATCTCGGATGCACTGTGGCCGCCAGTGGCGAAACGAGTTGCAACCATCAACAACCAACAAAAAGAAAATCCACAAACCAGACCACCAAATGGACGCCGGGGCTCACATGCCGGGGTGGTCGTGGCCGCCGGACAGGATGCAACATCATCAACCTGCCTGCAGCAGCACCAGCAGCCTGCCTGCAGGCAACATTGGGGGGGCCTCGCAGGTCGTGGCGGCTCGAGCTCGAATCCATTTTGACGAATGGATCCATTTTGTACGTTTCATTTGGTGTGCGAAGTGGCCGCGTGCAGTGGTCGGTGCACGCTACTCGCCTCGATCTTCCCCCGGGCCCTTTTGGGGCCCGATCTGGTTCGTTGCTTGCGGGGCATTGAACTCACTCTCTCGCACCCGATAGGAAGCATTTTCGGGTGCATCAGAGAGATGGCGCAACCTCCCTCAGTGTGGATGGGGCAGCAGCATAACACACATATATCCCTTTCGCATCGCTGTTATGCTCGAAACATTTTGATCCATCCAAGCAACCCTCATCGGCATCGCATGCGTCGAGAGGCTTGGCGCTGCGCTGCGTTGCGTTGATGGCCAATTGGCACAACACGGGAGCGCCGTGTGCGCATGCACCATATTATGCATGATGATTTGAAGAATGGCGAGTAGCCGAAATTAATGACTCTCACACGAGCAAAAGCGGCCGGGCTTCGAGCCACGAAATTGATGCTTCTCGAGTAGCAGCAGCAGCAGCAGCAGCAACGGGTGCGGTTGCTTTTGCATTTTAACCGGCTCCGGCTTCGATTGTCTTCCGCTGGAACCACATTAAACCGTATTTTGGTATTGGGCTACACAAGAACTGCACGTTTGGCCGCCATGTTTTCCCCGATCCTCTGAACCCAGCTCAGCAGGGTTTGATGTGCTAGCGAATAGAATACGATTTGCGTCGATTGCTTTTGCTGTCGTCGTGTCTCTTATTTGTTACATTTAATTTTCATATCTTACAGCGCCTCTTTCCCTTCTCCCTTTGTTGCTATTTGCCCTTCCGGTTTGTTCTCGATAACGACGACGACGACGACAACGACTCAACTCCCATTAGCCTGGCGTCTGGCATCTGCGGCCGTGATGCAGCCCTGCCGCTGATGCTTCGTCGATGTCGAGATGCCGATTCCGGTTCTGGAATGGCTTTTCACGCTCGGACAAATGCCGGGATTTAGATAAATTGCCCACTATTTATGAAGTTTTCATTATTTTATTATTGCCTACTTGCCTCTCGCCCTGCTTGCTCTCTCTCTCTCCCTCTATGTTTCTGGTCTTTCTTCTTCTTCTGCTTCTGCTGCACACGCCACTCATACCACCCGGAGAATGTTGAACGTTGAGAGGATTGTCTGACAGACCGCAGAGCCGGTTGTCAGGGCTCAGAAACGACGACGACGACGGAACGACGGAGCGATTGCCGCCGTTCCGTGTGCACCACTGGCTGGTGATTGGTTGTGAGTAAATATTTGCTTCGCGGCCATTGTGTGCGGCCTGATTCACGCGATTTGTATTCGTGCACCCGTCCCCGCCCGCCTTTTCGGTCTATTGCTCCTTGACAAAGATTCTGAGGTCCCGGTACCCAACATCATCATCGCATCGGTATCCGCTTCGAGTCGTCCGGGAATCGTCGGCCATTCCGCCAACCCGATGGGCCGCCACCTCAAGAGGACACAAAGTAACTGGACACAGACTGGAAAAGTGGTGGGAGAGGGCGTTAGGGCAAAGCAATCAGGGGAGGAGAACCTCAGAAATGCAGCCTCTGGTTGCTGTTGTTGCTGTTGCTGCTAAGCGATTGGCAAAACGGTATTCGTGGGATCGGCCATATCGAGCGGCGTGTCCAGGTTGGTGTTTCGAACCACGAGATGACTAACAACCCGGCACATGAACGCTCATCGCGACGAGCAACACACGATTCCTACCAACGTACAACGACCGGCGGCGCATCGGATCCAAGCAACCACAAATCGAGTTCGATCGAGTTTCGTGCCCATTTCGTGTTCGCAACCATATCCTGATCACGAAAAGCCCGCCTTGTGGTGGACGAAAGGGGGGGGATTGGGTGCGCAACTGGATCACAAGTGATTATCACGATTATGAACTGCTCCCTGCTGTTGCTGCTGCTGCTGCTGATGATGATGGTGGTGGTGGTAATGCTGGTGTTGGTTAATGCCAAGGGTTACTTCATCCGGTAGTATCACGCCTCCTGCGTGATCGCAACCGTGTCCCAGGACCGTAAGTCTGTGCTAATTGCAACCAGCATACGGTGGTCATTCGACTGCAGTATCGCCAACCAGCACACATCACATATCGCGCACTACGCGCCTGCTCCATTGGCCGTGGCCGTGTGTGTCTTAACCGGAAATCGCCAACACCAACTGGGAAACTGGCCTGATTTGACGATTGCAATGTACCGTTCCCGAGCGCAGGGAGGGGGCGGGTGAACGGGATGTTATTAACATTTCCACACTCGTTCCCCCGTTCCCCCGTTCCGGCCTTTCACGGTTGTAATTGCTCGATCGAAACACGCGCCGTACTCGCGGCAGAAATGTGGCTCCAGGTATCGTAAATCATTGTAGCCGCTTTATTCCCCCCCAGGGGAGGGCGGCGGGTTCGGGGAGTCCTTTTCACGAGTGACCGACGCTCTCGGAGGTTCGACGACGATTACAAATCGTTCGCTTGTTAGGAGTGCCCCGGTGTGGTGCGGCGAGACGAGACCAGGGGGTTGGGATGTTGAACATCCTTTTCATAATCATTTTTATGTTTTCCCCGTTCGATTAAGAGACACGCGAGGGCATGATTTCGTCTCAAGTAGTTAGCCAACCTGGATATGCGGTTCCGATTACCGTCTGATGGAAGCGACAGAGAGAGAGAGAGAGAGAAGCCTTAATACGATGATATCCATCGAGCTCCGTGCATCTCATGTATCGTGGTGTCCAATTACGAACCATTTTCAAATTACAATCGTACGTCGGACTGATTTCAAACATTGGCAGTTCGGAAGTTCTTCTAGTTGCTATCATCTTCTGGGGCACTTTAGTTTGTGCATTCATCATTGGATGTTGTTGGTTTCAGAATACAGAATGAAATACAGAATGAGAAACTTCAGAATGGTGTGTCCCTTGAGCTTCAAGCTCATCGTGGTACAATTCGGGAAACTATTCTTTGTCTTTCACCACTTTAATACCAGGCTTAAGAGCCTGGTTTGATGTAATCGAATTAGCCGCAGTATGAGCAAAGCGCGATGTTTAAAGAAATCCCCGGTCAATTTCACTGTTCCATCATTCCAAAACTTTCTTTTCTTAACTTTCTATAGTTAAACGCAGTTGAACGCTTGGAAGTGAGAAAGATAATGATTCTAATACTTGCTTCTGTGCTGAGCGCATAATGTTAACGATCATTACTCTTTCTTGTGACTAAATACATCCATTTACATGTTTTATGTAGTACACCGCACTTCTTAATCTTTTAAATATCCTGTGAATATATCAAAATTGATCGTTTGTGCTCCAACCATGAGAACTATGAAGCAATCGACATTTACAAAGAACTAAACCTACCTATGTAAATGAATAATTTACATCATGTCCTGTAGGTTATGTCCTGTGCAAAAATTGTCCCTTTAATGGAGAATTTTCGCTGGAAAATGCATGTAGTACCTAGTATCTTTCCCTGAAAATCTCTTATGAAGCATACCCAAGCTAGATGGAATAAAATAGCATTAGCATGAGAGCTAATCAAAAATATATTTCAATCGGTATCCGTAAAACTCAACATTCGAAAATGTACATGCTTTTTTATGCGTTTGTCTGGTTAAAATGTCTTAAACCCTTTGGTCTTGCTGAGGCTTCATCACGGAAAATCGCTCCTGATTATAAATAAGCATAATGCATAGATATTGCGGCCAGTGAATTGGTTAAGTGACCTTTATTGATTTTTTTAAAAGAAATTGATGTTGATTTTTTAAAAGAAAGTTAAGTTACATTCTGATCAGCAAATAATATCGCGAAACACAGGTATTATTAAAGCACAGACAAAATATCGACTGAACAGATCGTTTCCAGAGACTTTGAAATGAAAATCGAATAGAGGGACATCATAGTACGATTTTCTTATCATTTCAAACTCTACAGAGAGATAACTAGCTATATATTTCGTGGAGCTGTGCGTTTAAAAAACAACTTAAAACAGCCTTACCTTACTGTATTTCATGATTAAGCATCTTTCCTTATGACTAACAACAGAAATCACCTCTTTGCAAACTGAACAGAAGTAAATTGAAAATCGCATCTTCCAAAAAGTAATTTAATACAATCGAAACATCTTCTTCTTCCTTCCTTACGTGCGTGGCTGGTTAAATATTATCTCAAAATCGAAATCAATCTCCAAATCGTGAAACCGAACCTTCGGTAACCTCGCCCAAAACCGTCTCCCGTTCGGTCCAATGCGGATCGATCCTTTACGATTACGTGCCAACCGTCGTACATTCTCACGATCCTGTACAACAGTTATCCACAACGTGTCCCCATTTGACCCAATTCTCTCCGTCCACTTCTAGTGCCCTGCTCGCTTTTGGTCTTTAGCTCGAGCTCCACAACTCTCGGCCACAACTCACAGAACCTGCAGACTCAATATGCGTCTTGTAAATCAATTTCGTCTCCATTCGTTCCTCAACGACAACAACACAGCAACCGCGACCGTTCGTTCATTCTTGGTTCGGAAGCGAGCATGCGAAAGGATTCTCCAGAGAAGGTCCCCCGAGCCAACCAGCCAGCCCGTCCTGACCATATAAGTCAAAGTGGTTCCCCTGGGCATGTTGACGCGCGCGACATCCGCGTCGCCAATCCATTGCACCTTCAATGCAGCAGGTTGTCGAGCCTCGATATCGAACCGGGCTACCAGAAGCGGGGAGGGAAGGTGTACCGTTTCCCAAAAACCTCGTGAGCAGCAGGAAAAGTGGGAGAAGGAACGCACACACACGCACAGGCCACAACAAGTGGGCAACAGATTCAGTGCGGATTCCGCGTACCTAACGGGGTTGCTTTTCGGGGAGACATATTTATGTCCATTTCTGTGAATGAATGCGACCATAAAAGGTGCGGGCGTGTTCCGGAACCTCCTCGTCCCTCGTCAGAATGGTGCCACTGACTGGACTGGACTGGACTGGACTGACGTAACAGCACCTTGCTGTTGTGGTCATAACTCGCGTGTTTGCAATACGCGTTCTGGCGAGAACAATGACGCGCTCAAACCTTCCATTCTTACCGAGGCAAGGAAGGAAGGTATCGATACAGTTGGGAGCGTTTCCCTACAACCGATAAGCCACCTACAGAGTGCTTATCAGCGTACATCAGCGGTTTCTGTAGTAGGCCACTGATCTGGGTTTGTGCGAGGGTAACCACTGGTCCCTACCACACCCTATCTCGCCATCACATGTGGTCAAGTGCTTGGTTGCATTGAGCATCGTCAACCCCTCGAGAAGCTGTTGCTGTTGATGCGAGTGCGAGCGAGCAACAAACCCTCACCCCTCGTGCAATATGCTCGCAATTAGGGTGACGTGAACCCTCTCTTCTCTCTCTCTCTCACACACACACACTGACCTACACCTCTTCAGCTGGCAGGGCCGGAAGCAAAGTAACCGCGAGATGTGTCGCAGATTGCGGAACAATCATTCAATTATCGGATGCCGCAGTTCCCTTACGGAAGTGCGCGGAGTGCGTTAATCATCCGCAACAGCAGCAGCAGGAAAAGTAACAGTGGCAGTTGTGGGTTTAATTCCCCCGGGGGCGAGGGAAAAGATCCCTACCATCATGATCTGAGACCGGAGCAGATGTTAAGAGGCTCGTCTTTCGGCCGGTTAGCTCGCGTCGTCGACAACACTCTCGGTACCCGGGAGTCTCTCCGCCCACTTCGCGTGAATCCTTCTCGGACCCGGGGGTCATGCCATGGATGGAAAACAGACATTTTCCCAGGGTCCCGGTCCTTTTGGAAAGGGCACACGATCACACACCACCACCAACACCACCACCACGATCGGGGTGGCTCCGGGGACCCCATTTGCCCATTGGCCAACCCCCATTCCTCCGGTGGGGTGGTGGTGATGCTGATGCAGACCAGGCGTCCAGTCCGTCCAATCGTTCGCCCCGTGTTTCGTAGCGGTGCAGTGCAGTGTGCAGTGTACAGTGCATTAGAAGAGATGCAACGCTCGTGCACGGCCAATAATCGAACGAAAACCGCGCGAACCCGAAGCCGTTCGCGCGGTTTGCAGCGCGGTGTCGAAATCGCTAACCACGAAGCTGGCTGGCTGGCTGGCCTGGTTGGCATTTGGCGAACGCTCTCGAATCGAAGAAACTAGGCGAACGTAAGCGAACATCTTAGGTTCTTCGCGCGGGTCGCTTGTCACACACAAAGGCCGGCTTGGGGTGGTTCGACGACGACACGCCTATTGCGCCAAACGAGCACAGAACGAGGCCAATCGAGGAACGCGTTGGTCCACCAAGGTGGGCACCAAGCGAAACAACGAACAAAACGACCATTTGTTGTGGTTGTGTTTTTCTGTGCGAGGTTGTGAATTATGTCTCGGACCTCAATCCTCTCGAAGCGAAGAAGAAGAAGCAGCCTGGTTCACCTCGATTATATTGGGATCCAAACGTGACGATTGACGATCACTGGTTAATGTGATCCCCATCATGGCCGACCGAATCGCGCGACTTCCTGGTCCCTGAAGTTATCGACTCACGCTCTGTGATGTAATGACCTACAGGCGAGCTGCAACATTACAGCGGATCCAAAGTGCGATACTTTCGCGTCGCGATAAGAACCAGTAGCGTTGCTGTGTTTCTGCTACTTAAATTTCTCGATTTTCCTTTGCAACGACAATTTGAATGGTTCCATTCAATGTGAACCTCCTGACCGGCTTATCGGAAACCGCCACGAAAGGCCACGTGGTGCTGAAGGTCGTTTGGTACTAAACCGTTATCGGCCAACAAAGCATACAGAATGCTGACTCTCGTGAGTTTTCAAAAATAGAAACAACTGTTAGCGCCGTGCCGGAAAGCGGGAAACCGACTTTAACCTCACCTCGCACACACTCTCTCGCCTCGTCTCACGCGGCCGCATGTTGATCTTCGAGGCGCAATATTCGCCACAACACAACCGCTTTATAGGACCACCGGCTATGGAATGATGCCGTTTATGCGAGTGCCACCATAAACTGTTCTGCTTTCCAGTTGATTCACGCGTTTGGACGCGCGAGCGCGCAACCGCTGCTCCAGATTCAGCCTCGGACTCACGGGGCCTGATCCGCGCAAACCACCGTGACACACCATACTGATAAGCCCACCGCGTCACAACGTGTGCAATCATCTGTGTGAACGAACGCGTGAGATGAACCGGCGTGCTAAGATAATGGGGGGATCATAGCAACCACACACCACGACTACAACCACGTCGGACGACGACGACAACGACGACGGCGATGTTTACTTAGATGATTTGAAATAATCGCAAGCTTTTCGCAGGTGGTGCATCGGCTGCGAAGTAGAAGGACAGCGCGATCGTCGTCGCGCAGTCGTAAGTGAGAATCGCGCCACAACGGTCACCAGTCATCGAGGTACACGGTACTGTAATGGCACCGCAAGCGATCAGCATGGTATTTACGGTGGAGCAAGGCGCAAGTGGTAAGGCTATGGACCAACGGAAGGACACAACACCACAGGATGGGCATAGCTTCGATGAGGCGCTCGAACTGGCCGGGTTCGGTCGTGTGCAGATCGTGCTGGTGATCCTGTCCGGGCTCGGAATGATGGCATCGATCAACGAAGCGATGGGTATGAGCATCATCCTGCCCGCGGCCCAGTGCGATCTGGATCTGAACGCGGCCGAGAAGGGTATCGTCGGTGGGGCCGTATTTCTCGGTAAGTGTTCTCAGACCCCGTAGAAGCCGAAGATGGCCTAAAACACTGTCCTCTTTCAACTTTACGCAGGCACAATGTTCTCTTCCTACTTCTGGGGTTACCTGGCGGACACTAGGGGACGCCAGATCATCCTGAAGTACGCTCTGTTCGCGACCTCGTTCTTTGGTGCCGCCTCCTGCATCGCGAATGACTTTGTCTCGCTGTTGATCCTGCGCTTCCTCACCGGTGTCTGTGTGGCCGCACCGGCCTCAACGGTATACGCGTACCTGGGCGAGTTTACGACGCCCAGCAAGCGCAGCCAGATGCTCTCGTTTGCCTCGGTCTGGGGTGGCGTCGGTATCATCTATGTGTCCCGTAAGTCGAGACGGCCAATGCCATCGTGGGTACTAGGAAACAGCCTTCTAATATCATGTCATGCCATCCCCGATTGCCAGTGGTCGGATGGTGGATACTGTCGTACGATTGGGTCCTGACCATCGGCGACTCATTCCAGTTTAAACCGTGGCGTCTGCTGTTCATCGTCAACACGCTGCCCGCCTTCCTGAACGGGATCGCCTTTTGCTTCTGCCCCGAGAGTCCCAAGTTTCTGCTGTCCCAGGGCCGGAACGAGGAGGCACTGGAAGTCCTGCGAATGGTGTACCGGATCAACAATCCATCACGGCGAAAGGATGAAGGAGCGTACGAGGTGACGAAGCTGCGACTCGATCCTGAAGATATGATCGCACGCGATCGCCAGGAGCAGGACGGTAAATCGGTAGGTCTGCTCCGCTCGATGGTACAGCAAACGGTTCCGATCCTAAAGCTGCCGTTCCTCTGGTACTTCCTTATCTGCTGCATGCACAACATCGGCGCGTTCGCAATGTAAGCATGAATCGATCGACGGGAGATCCCGGGATTGCAGTTGTTCTGATTCCTCTTCTCATTTTTATCCCACTCTCTCTCTCTCTCTCTCTCTCTGCAGTTACGGTGGTCTGGGTCTTTGGTTTCCCGACATCATGAACCAGATCTATTCGCAGGGTGAATCGACCACAGTTGGACTGAAGGTGTGCGACATACTCCAGAGCAACAGTAGTACCGCCGGTTCAACGCAGGAAGAGTTTGAGTTGTGCGACGATGACGTAAAGTTCGAGACCTTCTTCTACACCATGGTGCTGGGTATTTTCGGTGCCATCTACGCACTCATTACCTCGGCCATTTTGGGGCGGTTCGATCAGAAGGTGATGATGGTGTTCAACTGTACCGTGGCCGGTATCTGCGGCATTGCGCTGCAGTTCATCGCCAACTCGTACGCCGTGGCCATCCTGTTCTGTTTCGAGATCGTCTTTGCCGGGTACTGTGTGCTGCTGGTCAATGCCAATGTGGTCGCCATTTTCCCCACTAATGTGAGGTAAGCTTTTTGGTGGATGTTTGCAAGCGGCAGAACTCAAGGACGCCGCCCTCAAGAAATGTAGAGCTCGATTCAAATTCCGTTCTATTCCCTTTCAGAGCGATGGCCGTAGCATTGACGAATATGATCGGACGTCTGAGCTGTTTCGTGGCGAGTGCGGTCATTGGTTTATTAATGATGCAAAACTGCCCCGTCACCTTCTACATGTTATCCGCGTTGCTGTTTCTCTGTGCTGGCTTGACGTTTTTGCTTCCCAAAACGTGATATGCGCCCGCTAGATCCACCCCCAACTACCCTCCCCCTTCTCTCCTTCGTTCCTTTCGGTGGATGCGTAGTCCAAAGTGCTTAATTATGTTATCAACATGTAAATAAACTATTCATTAGCTCTACGTACAGAGTTTGCTTAAGTACAATCATTCGTCGACAAGAGCGGTGTCAACTGGTGCTGCTCTAGGTTTTATTCAGTAACTGTTTGTTGGTCGTGCATCCAACAGAATGTGCATCACGAATGTTCCACAAAATTCCGATGAGTCAGATCACGAATTATCAGACGCCTAGGAGGTCGCGATTTTTCTAATCGATTTCTTTGAAAGGGTCTACTCTGTGCATATTCTCTTCGATTTAGTATCGACTGTATCGTTAGGGCTTCACTCTTGGAGGAACAAAGGTGATTAGGTATCAAATTTGTGAAGTATAAACCGGCCGGATGCTCGATCGAGCATCAAGTACTACATCAGTCAACTTATCAAATAATTGACCGAAACAATGGAGAAATAAAGCTGGAACCAATCAGCGCCATCCCATGTGTTGCATCATGCGAAGCTGACGTCAACCAGCAAGGGGTAACGATGGCAGGAGAATGGTTCGAAAGAGATACTTATTTAGTAGTTTTCGTTTTATGGTCAGCAGTCTTCCTTTGCGATTTAAAATACTATACGATTTTAAATAAAATCGTGAATCGTTGCGCGAAATGCGTGTGTACGCCAAAATCGCTACAAGTTTTATTTATTTCGAGAGTCCGATACGTGTACTCGTCACGGATAGTGTCTATGGACCTTTTTGGATCCAGTTTCCGGGATATTAGTTTAGCTTAAATTTCCATACTCAATCGAACACTCATCTGCTCTAGCCAAGAGTCCTTTCCGCGATAAGTTAGCATTTGTTTTTCAATTTTATTGAACTAAAGGTAAATGTGGTAGCACATAACATCAAATTTAAGAATCCGTTTAGATTGTTTCGACCTGTTTCTAGTTGCTCAAACTATGCCCTTGAGATGGCATATGGTACTTGAAGTCATGGGCAAAAATCCGTGTACGTTACATGTGATGGTTGCGTCTTATGGCAACCTAATCCATTACGAATTGTGTCTTTACCTCTCTGGCTAGTAAATACAAGGGTGAATTAGATATAAACGAGACTTTTTTTTAGTTTAAACGTACAAATTTAATTTGTATGGGTTTCATAGAGGAAGGTCTATGACTGATGCTATTCGCTGGTTCGTAGTTACATGTGTCACATGCTCTTAAACTACTTAGGGGATTGTGTCCATATTTACAACCGATGTTATGGTCCTGACGGTCTGCGGACAGTCCTTGAAGGAAGTGGACATTAACACGAAGCGGTCGGTGATGCGGGGAGATGCAGAAGCGGGGGCTCAACAACTCAAAAAAGCGTATACTTGCTACTGTGGCAACGTCCAAACGCGTGCCCGGTATGGCAAAAACTGTGTGATGCTGAACAGGGTACTCCGGCTAGCGGCCATAAGTGTCACGTACGCCTTCCGTACAATCTCAACAGCAGCAGTCGGTGTGATAACAGCAATTATACCTATCACAATCCTAATAAGGGAAGACAGCGGAACAATAACGGAACAATATAAAAAAAAAACGGCGGACGGTGAAATGAACAACTGTATATTTAACAGAATAGTTTTCAATCTAACCACCTAATAAAAGAAATGATTAGTTTTGTCGAATAAGAATCAATAACTTCAACTATCGTGAAAGAACATTGAATCACATGTCGAGACGAGGTAATGGACTAGCAACGGAGAGCCGTCTAATGGGGTTTTTGTTTCATTTAAGCTAATAAGCAATCCCAATGGTTATACGCACCAAAAAGGCTTATTTTTGACGATTTTTAGTGCAGAAACAATTCAACTTCGGTAAAATCTGGAAAAACGGTTAAATTTAGAAAAAACGGTTAAATTTGAAAAAACCCGAAGTGGCCCGAAAACCCGAAATTTCCAACAATTCCAAGATGTATGCAATTTCATACAATACGCGTATACGCACGAATGTATGCAAATTGCATGAAACAAGCTTTTATATATTTTATAGGGCCTGCCACACGAAGCGTAAACTCTAGCGTAAAATGAAAAATTATTGTCAAAACGTTTACGTTTGCCAAGATGGTCAGCATAAGCGGCCCTAACGATGAGATTATTCGCAAGAGAAGAGAACAAGGGGATGCTGCAGACGACGAATCTTAAGAACGGTGCGCAGAGCACCGATAACATGTCCATTGCCATAAGTACCAAGGATAAGGTCGTGTTTTTCTTGCTCTCTTCATCTTTTCAACCGTTTCCTTTGTGATTTTTTGCATTATTGTGAACACTGTTTTGCTCGTGATTGCCTATCGTTGTGCTTGTTCCCGTTAACGGTATCGTACTGTGACACATGTCCCTAGCGCTGTGCTTGCTGCGTTTTTGATCGTGCGCGTTCGAACATTGATCTGGCTTACGATTGCCATTGATCTATTCAATATGGCCTCTGCTATTTTCCATTCCTGTGTCCTTGACAAAAAGTCTCCAAGAACACCACTGGTTTGCGACACTGACGACCCTGGATTTTGAGATAGTCCCGTTGCAGCCACCCAAAATGCTGCTGTATTTGTCGCGCATCGCACCGAAGGCAACTATAGTAGTTATATTCGACGCATGCCGTGTAATCGTGTTACAAACTCCAGAGCCTTTTGGGGTTTTGTTAATTCGAAACGCAAAAGTAATAGACTTCCTATAACTATGCAACTGGACGAAAGTTTCTGTACGACAGATGTTGCGAAGAGCGAGGCATTTGCATCCTTGTTTTATTATAACTATGACAGTTCTATCGTCTCCTACGTAAATTTGAACGATGGTTTGGTCTCCGTACCAGCTGACTTTATGGATGTCCCTGTACCGTTCGTGAATGAGTCTTTCATCATCACCGATGCATCTAAGCTAAAATGCTCGTACACTCCTGGCCCTGATAATATACCATCGATTGTCCCACTGTCCCACTGAAACTAATTTTCTTATCCTCACTATTGCCTAGGACTTTCCCTTCGGTGTGGAAAGAAGCATGGATGCTACCTATTTACAAAAAGGCGACAAGTTTGCTGTATCAAACTATCGCGGCATATCTATTCTTTGTGCATGTAGCAAACGCTTCGAATCGATTGTAACCGGGCATCTAAAAGCCTGCTCTAAGCAGTATATATCTGTTCAACAGCACGATTTTGTTCCATCACGATCTGTGGTGACAAACCTGTTAAGTTTTAATAATTATTGCCACAGCACCATTGATAAAGGCATGCAGTTGTATACTATCTATACTGATTTCAAGGCAGCCTTCGACAGTGTCTCTCACAAGATGTTGCTAGCCAAACTATGTAAGCTTGGTGTGCGTCCTCTGATGGTAGCGTGGCTTAAGCCTAATAGTTCGTATCTGTGTTAGCGCCTGAACCGCGTGAAGATCGTGAACACTACATCAGTGGCATTCCGTAATCCTTCCGGTGTGCCTCAGGGGAGCAAATTGGGACCTTTTTTGCTTTTATTGTTTATCAATGATGTCTCATTTTGTCTTCCTCCTGAAAGTCATCTCATGCATGCCGATGATGTTAAACTGTATGTTCCGATAAATGTTCCTCCTGATCATCTCTACTTACAATTACTGTTGGACATTTTTGTTAATTGGTGTCGATTGTGCTTGAACATCTCTAAGTGTCATGTAATTTCGTTTACTAAAAGAAAGTGTTCTGTGATGATTCAATATCGCTACATGAGGTCCGTGATTTGGGGGTTTCATTCGATAGTAAGCTGTCGTTTACGGCTCAATATGTAGACATTGTCTCGCGTGCATATAAAATGTTGGGGTTCGTGATCCGCATGAGCTCCGATTTCCGTGATGTTATGTATTTATTACCCCGATGTTAGTGGCTATTACCCGACTCGGGTGGTATTCAGAGGATCGCATCCCTGACTACAACACCCGCTGTTTACTTCTGGGCCTGAGGACGCTTGAGCACCGTCGTGAGGCTGCTCAAGCTTTATTTGCGTTAAATGTCCTTTCCGCTAATGTCGATTCTCCGTCCCTCTTGTCACAATTTATGATATCTGTATCTGATAGACGTTGCGAATTGTATGTGGTTCAACGCTCCACGCTGTTTGGTCCGCTCCACGCATGCTGCGTTGACGCGATATTGCTAACTCGATGCGCAAAGCCCCGAAGACTGCTGGTTGCTAACAAACACACAACACGTGGCCAAAAAGTGGAAGATAAACTGCCCGAAATGGTAATGCTTGAAGGTTTGAGTTTGCCAACGGTGCAGTTGATCCATTTTCCAACAGATTTATGAATCGTATGTTCGAACACTAGCTCGCAGAACCGAAGGATGCATCCTTGCACATGTCGGAAGAGAGGAAGAAAACTTATCGAATTCCCCCGATCAGGCTAAGTTCTATCACTCGGCGCGATTCCAGCGACTCGTGCGGCCCCCTCCCGCACATTTTACTATCTTGATTTAAGCGGACTGGAGCGTTAGGAGTCGCGGTCCGTCCAGGTAAAAATACGGTTTTTGTGACCTTTGTAACAGGCCATTTGCTCTATAATGAGAAAAAGAAGACTCTTATACAGGGCTTTCATTTCGTAACTTATACTAAACGACGTCCCCATCGTGTGGTAACATCTGAGGTACCTCAAGGCAGCGTCCTGAGTTCCTTCCTTTTTTCCATGTTCATGAACGACTGTTCCGCTGTTCTCCCTCCTGAAAGCTACCTTATGTACGCCGACGATGTCAAGCTCTTCCTCCCAGTCTCATGTCCTGACAACGCCCGATCTCTCAAAAGTGCTATTGATGACTGCTAAGGGCTAAGGGTGAGGGGGGAGGGGAAGTTATCCCAATTTCATTGGGATTCTTCCTTCAAAAGGTTCGAAGACTACGATCGAGCCAAGATGCCCAAAATTGGTTTGTCTTAAGACGTTAAGAGACCCGAACGATTGCTTTGCGATTGCGAACGAGAATTAACCAAAAGCGAGGCGTACCAAAAAGGGATTTTATGTCAACCTATGCCCGGTTCCCCTGTGCAGGGAAAGGCTTTATTACAGTCTTTGGACTGATACGGTTTTTGCACCAGAATGCGTACGCGTGCCTCGCTCCTCAGTATCGACAGAGTGCACCAAATGACGCAATACTTCGGCTTCCATCGAGGCGATAATCAGGCTGTTCAGGTGCTCCTGTTCCAAATGTTCCTGGAACATCGTTGGGCACGAAGGATGTCAATTGGGTTTCCATGATTTGAATGTATTCTTCCGTTAAGGCATCTTTAAGATAGTTCACGTGAATCATTTTGTCATCTTCATTCTCATCAACGATCTCGGCTGACTCGCCTTGTGCTACAGCAGCTTCCTTTGGAGGACTCTCAGGAGGCGGTGTTTACGATAATTCATTCAGCAGCTCACTTGGATTGACCGTGATCGAGTAGAGATCTTCATATTCTTTCGTCGATGATTTCACTGGCGGCGTGATATGTTTTTCCGGTTCATCAACCTCGGGAGCTTCCTGCGCCTAAACTGTGCTGATCAGCTTCACTTCAATCGACGCCGGATTGCTCAATTAACGATCGGATCGTGGCATCGGACTGTTCGCTCATATGCCGGAAATTACAGCTTCGCTCAACCTGTGAGCAGCAATCGAGACAGATGTGGCCCGGTAGATCGTCGGATTCGAATGTCTAAAAATCACAAGAACAAAATGTGTAGAACCTCGTGGCGTCTATTCGCTGCCCTAATTACCGAAATGCTCGTGCAACTCATGATAGTCTTGGCGGGGCAATATTCAAACAAATCCTTCAGCTGGTCTTTCTTCTTTTACACTCTCCTTTACGCTGCCAACATCCGACACTCGTGGCCATCATTTTGTCGCCGTAATGGAAGGTCCGTCAGCAGATCGAAAGAACGTTCATAATAGAGTTTATAGAATTCATTGAACTTTGAACTTAATTAATGTCCTTATGGCTCATACAACCTACAGAAGGCATTGTGTGCACCGAGCCGCGATAACACATCATCACTGCTCGTACCACAGCATTGGTAAGCATTCTGATGAGAACGCTGAATCTCCCAATTTTCAATGAAGGATTTCCTGCTCTTTACGGTGGATTCAGAATGTTGATGAGAGGAGCCTAGCGTTCTCACCAGAAGTCGCATATGATGGTAAGTAAAAAAATACAAACTAATTTCACATATAATCTTACTAGCGACTTTAAACTGATCGCAGATTCCATCAAACTCATTTGCCTACCGGTCGGAGAGAATATTCGAGCTATTATTCTGCAGTATTTATACGTTAACTGGTTGGGGCGCGACTGAGCAGAAAGAACTGTCCGATGTGTTACTATGGACCTTACTAAAGCATTTACCTAAACTAGAATACCAACAAAAGCTGGATGAAAGTGGACTCGAAACGAACCCGTCAGAAGAATGTTCAAATGTGCGCTGTAGAAGAAGGAAATGTAATGGTGGGTAAAGGGCAAGGGTGATTCAGGAGGACTGTTGGGATTCAGCGTGGGCTTCGTTGGTGGTGAAATGGTGGGAGTGTAAATAAGTGTAAAATAAACTCATTATAGAATATCGCAATTCAATATATTAATAATTCCATATTATTCTGAATATTCATTATTCAAAATTAATCTAGTATCCGCTGTTGAGCGTACCGTTTATCCTATAACCTTAAACCGGGCTCGCTTAGCTAATTGAAAAAAAAAATCGGTTACAATTATGATCGCCCCACTCACCCTCCCCTCTGCCCGTGGGCCAGGGGTTCTCCCATTATTTGCTTGACTAATGCACACACATTACTTATAGCTTTCAATCTTGCTGCCTGCTCCCTTTTCTCCCTTTTCTGCCGCGCCTTCCGTTGTTTGCGGACGCGGACGCCGCTGCGGCGGCCGCGGTTTTTGCTTCTTTTTTGGTTGTTCCGCAGGGGAGCGGGCGGGGGAGTGGCGGAGGTCACCTTCGGCGTGGGTCCCTCGATCGTGACCTGGAAATCGACATAATGGAAAGTTAAATGATAAAAGTTGATAAAGTTAATAAACAACACAGCAAATAGTAAATATAAAAAACCCACGCCGTGGAACCCCAGAACGTGTGGACCACACGTCGTCAGTTGAGGGGTCGCCCTTAGCTTCCGTCGCCACCGTTGCTATTGCTTACCTGCTCTCCCTCCTGTTGCTCTTGTTGCTCCTGTTGCTCCTGTTGCTCCTGCTGCATTTCCTCCGGTCCATAGCTATCCTCCATTTTCGCTGCAGTAAACAATCCTTCCTTATCACTGCAATAAACGCTCGCACTATTTCGGGATGCACTTTTTCGGGATTCTTTTAAGTTTCAAGAAATTGCGGCTTCAGAACACGTGGGAGAAATTCCTCGTCGGTGTCGATCTTGAGCGGAAGAATGACGCGGCTTGGACGCGGGCTTGAGCGGAAGAATGACGCGGCTTGGACTAGGTGCTCACAAGAGTTCGATCGTATGAATAGTTATCGATAGCGCTCCTCTCTTCGTTGGCAACTCTTCGTTCGCTTCGTTCACGAATAAAGCCCTAACTGTTGTCTACCTACCTGTGGCTGCACTTATGTGTTTGCTTTATATACTGCTGCTTTATGGGTTTGTGCATGCAATTGCCGTACTTAACCTGATATTCCTTCTATCACACTCTCTCTCTCTCTCTCTCTCTCTCTCTCTCTCTCTCTCTCTCTGTCTCTGTCTCTCTCTCCCTCTTTCTCTCGCTCTCTCTCTCTCTCTTGTTTTCTTGGAACGGTTATCAAATTTTGATGTTTTGTCTCGATTTAATCAAAATTCGGTTGTTGACGTTCCACCGTTCTCTCCAGTTTGATCGGCGACGATTCAACAAGTTGCCATCGCTTGCTTCTGTCACTATTACCAGCGGATACCGTTTGGCACATTTACTTTTCACCATGCATGGACAATTTGGATTGAGGGCTCCACAGGAACCATGAATCATGTTCATCAATACGATTATCAGGAATTTCAGCAGATATATTTTTGTCTATTTTATTATTTGGTCGTATTTTTCCAACTAACCCAATACGACACAAAATGGAATACACAGCTAGCAATGTTAAGATGAAAAGCGTCTAGCTACGTTTACAGTTGAATTAAAGATATGCAAAAATTATCTATTAAAATTTAGCTTTAACTTTAACATATTCTCTATCAATTGACGGCTGATGTGAGGCCGTACGATGTCGCTGTCTCTATAAATTCTCAGAAAACTGCCGGCATGCCTCAAAATTGTTCCACAAAAGTGAGTACACAGCACATGCGTGTTCGTTTTGTGTTTTTTAACAACATAACAAGCATAACAAGATTTATGCGATTATAGAACACAAAAGCGATAATGTTGAACATATAATTGCTCTCTAACACGCTTGAATTATCTATTCTTATATAATAACTAATCGAATATCTGGCGTTTGGGTTTTCATAAATTTTACTGCTCTACTCAGTCATTCTGATCTATTTTGGATTCTATCCTAATACTTTTTATTCTACTAACATTTTAGATTTTCTACCTTTGCCTAATTCCTCAAGATTTTCCCTGTGCATCGGTGTCCCGCTATCCCTTTAAATCGCAACGTCAGCCTTGCCAGCCATATCGGCAGTCGCGACGTCCCATCGTGGTTAAATCCTACCGCATTCACTGAATCCGTGATCTGAGCAATCTATTAGTAGGCTTTCTGTTTTTGCAGCGTATCCCGGAGCGACATGCGCCACAGTCGAATGAAGCTAATGTTTGCCGACAGGACTCGAGGACTCGGGTCCTCCATGAGATGTTGCTGCGGAAGCGCATCTCCTTAGGGCAGCAGAGGCAGCACCCGCTACTAGAACGTAAAAGAGTGTTACCACCGGGCGGAAATAACCCAATGACCTGGAAAAAACAGAATGAATTTCATTGGAAATAAAAAGAAGTTTTGTTAAAACTTTCGAAAATCAGTGCATAAACTACAGCAGTTATTCCCTAATTCAAAAAATCATATTGCGTGCTATTCGTATTATTAACACCTATCTAGTACTACAACGAGCTCGAGTAGTAAGGCGTGTTCGAAATTTATTGCTTCACATTTCTACAATATGTAGTTTAAGTCGCAAACGTCATTGTCATCCATTTTCAACGAGAATTTATCCAACCAAACCAAAACGAAGTATGCTTGAGGAAGGAAGCCCTGATCCAAGGTTGAGTCCTGCTCCGGCAGAGATACCGGCGTTGAGATTGCCAGCGTTGAGATTGAGACCACCACTTGCCTGAACACCTGTGTTAAGTGCTCCGTTAACAGCGGTTCCTACTACACCTCGAACAGCAGAACCTGCTGTATTGGCCACATTACCGATCAGGTTCAATCCCGTACCTAAGGCACTGTTAACAACATTGCCAGCCGTATTAGTAGCCGTTCCGAGCAGGTTCAATCCCGTACCTAAGGCACTGTTGACCACATTGCCAGCCGTATTAGTAGCCGTTCCGAGCAAGTTCAAACCAGTGCCTAGGATGCTCTTAACGGGAGTTCCGGCTGTGTTAGTAGCTGTTCCTAGCAGGTTCAATCCAGTACCTAAGGCACTGTTGACAACATTGCCAGCGGTATTAGTAGCCGTTCCGAGCAAGTTCAATCCAGTGCCTAGGATGCTCTTAACGGGAGTTCCGGCTGTGTTAGTAGCTGTTCCTAGCAGGTTCAATCCAGTACCTAAGGCACTGTTGACAACATTGCCAGCCGTATTAGTAGCCGTTCCGAGCAAGTTCAATCCAGTGCCTAGGATGCTCTTAACGGGAGTTCCGGCTGTGTTAGTAGCTGTTCCTAGCAGGTTCAATCCAGTACCTAAGGCACCGTTGACCACATTGCCCGCTACGTTACTAGCTGTGTTGACCGCAGTTCCGAGCAAGTTCACTCCAGTGCCTAAAGCGCCATTCACTAAATTTCCTGCAGTATTGATAACACCACCGGCTAAATTGGTCGCAGTACCCAAAACGCTACCAGCCGCGTTTAATCCTGTACCGATAAGCGTTGGTACTGATGGAACACGGATTCCTCCTCCAATGTTTGCACCTAAACCTCCCAATCCAGCACCCAAGCTGATGCTTCCACCAATTCCAAGCCCACCAATGTTGATTCCTCCGCCAATGCCAATGCTTGCTCCACCAATGCAGGGTTTAGTAGTCGTCCGGACAACGGTTGAAGTGGTCGGAGCAGCAGTGGTTGTCGTAGTAGGGGCAACGGTCGTTGTAGTAGTAATAGGGGCTGCAGTTGAAGTTGGGACAACGGTTGTTGTCGACGTCAAACTTGAAATAATGTTGACTAGTAGATTTACCAAAGTAGAATCCGTCGCTGTGATGCTGATAACGTTTCCATTTATAGTAAGGCTAACCGTAATTGGTGCAACTGTGGTTGTTGTTGGAGCAACGGTCGTTGTAGTTGGGGCAACGGTCGTTGTAGTTGGGGCAACGGTCGTTGTAGTTGGTGCTACGGTTGTTGTTGTAGTTGGAGCTACGGTCGTTGTTGTCGTTGGGGCAACGGTCGTGGTTGTTGGGGCTGCGGTCGTGGTTGTTGGGGCTGCGGTCGTGGTTGTTGCCGCTGCTATGGTGGTTGTAGTTGGGACAACGGTCGTTGTCGAAGTCAAACTTGATATAATTTGCAATAGTAGGTTGACCACAGAGGAATCCGGTGCAGTGATGCTGATAACGCTGCCATTTACAGTAAGGCTGACGGTAATTGGCGCAGCTGTGGTCGTTGTAGTTGGGGCTACGGTCGTTGTAGTCGTTGGGGCGACGGTCGTTGTAGTTGGGGCAACGGTCGTTGTAGTTGGTGCTACGGTCGTTGTAGTCGTTGGAGCTACGGTCGTTGTAGTTGGAGCTACGGTCGTTGTAGTCGTTGGAGCTACGGTCGTTGTAGTTGGAGCTACGGTTGTTGTTGTCGTTGGGGCGACGGTCGTTGTAGTTGGAGCTACGGTCGTTGTAGTTGTTGGGGCAACGGTCGTTGTAGTTGGGGCTACGGTGGTCGTTGTAGTAGGAGCGGTTGTTGTTGGCGCGGTTGTTGTGGGGGCGGTTGTTGTGGGCGCGGTTGTCGTAGCCGCGGTTGTTGTGGGGGCGGTTGTGGTGGGCGCGGTTGTTGTAGGAGCAGTTGTTGTGGGAGCAGTTGTCGTAGGCGCCGTAGTTGTGGGGGCGGTTGTTGTTGGGGCGGTTGTTGTGGGGGCAGTTGTTGTAGGAGCAGTTGTTGTAGGAGCGGTTGTGGTGGGCGCGGTTGTTGTAGGAGCAGTTGTTGTGGGAGCGGTTGTCGTAGCCGCGGTTGTTGTGGGGGCAGTTGTGGTTGGCGCAGTTGTTGTGGGGGCGGTTGTGGTGGGAGCGGTTGTTGTGGGGGCGGTTGTTGTGGGGGCGGTTGTTGTAGGAGCGGTTGTTGTAGGAGCGGTTGTTGTAGGAGCGGTTGTTGTGGGAGCGGTTGTTGTAGGCGCCGTAGTTGTGGGGGCGGTTGTGGTGGGCGCAGTTGTTGTGGGGGCGGTTGTTGTGGGGGCGGTTGTTGTAGGAGCGGTTGTTGTAGGAGCGGTTGTTGTAGGAGCGGTTGTTGTGGGCGCGGTTGTTGTAGGAGCGGTTGTTGTAGGAGCGGTTGTTGTGGGCGCGGTTGTTGTGGGGGCGGTTGTGGTGGGAGCGGTTGTTGTAGTAGGTGCTGCCGTTGTTGTTGCTAAAGTTGTAGGAGCCACCGTCGTCGTGGTCGTTGTTACTTGCAATGATGCTACTATTGCCAGTATCGTCGCCAAATCCGACGATGCTAAAACAATAGTGCCTACGATCGAACAAAAGCAGTTGAGTAGATATCGTTTTTACAATGGCGTGCAGTTTACTACTCACTTCCTCCAATGCTGATGGAAACCGTAGGAGATTGGCTTACTACTGGGCCGGTGAGCAAGCACACGGCTAATACCAGATTTGCTAAGCAGTTCTTCATGTCGATCTCTGCTCGGTAGCTACTGAAAGGATAAGCTATAACGAATGAGTATATTTGCAGCCGCTTATATACCACATGAGAAATGTAAAAGCCAGACCATAGGGCCGCATGTCACACAGTAACTTCACAGCAAAAACAGTGGCTACAATGATACCCTTTATGCTACATCTTCCAATATGCAACGCATCAATGAAAGGCCCATCATTATTTACAAATGTTTTTACTTTACTATATCGACTCGCTGATCACGTCAATGGCTGTGGAATCGACAATGCTTCATCTTCCCTTTCATTTGATCAGTTTCAAATAAACTGCACATGTTTGCGAAGCGTCGAGTATTGCAAAACAACAAAAGAATCGTTTGAATGTATCTTCTAGAAAGTTTTTCTTGGACAAAAAAGTTGCAATAATCGATAACAAAGCTATTAGATTTTTTAGCACTCGTCATCACTAAAGAGACGACTCAGTCGCTTTACTGGATCTGAGACCGGTGATGTTGCATAGCTTACTACACTGAATCTCAACAGTCGCAAATAATGCTTTGAATCCATCGAACCACTAGCCTTGAAGTAGACTGATGTGAATGCTAGTCGTGATAACGATCGTGTGCGTTGCCATGAAAACTCATACGTTTATCCAGTTGAAAAATCGGTAAAAGTCGACAAAACCGCCCTTTCCCTGCTCCTGGTTGGAATAGCGGAGACAGCGCCTGTAAGCTACCAAACAAACTTAAGCTATAAAACGAAATTCTTTGAAAGTCCGATTACTCCTATACTCCTATTCAGCGATAGAACAAATGTAATTATTGTTCCCACCATCGAAATCATTCAACTTGTCGTGAAATCAAATGGCAAAAGATAAATGTTAAACCGTTAGTGTACATTTCACTTCAACTGTGTTTTCCTATGTTCCAAATCAACATTGAGAATAATAAAAATAAATGCCCCTTAGCGGTTAAATCTGCGTCAAAGAAAACATCCCACACACATCTTTCTGGATCATTTACATAATCATCGACCATTTCGTTTTTTTTTGTAGCATGGATTCTTTATTTGCTTCTATTACTTACATGAACCGTATTCCATTGGCTAAGCTATCCGGTGATCATCATGATTTTGTCAACCATGATGTCTGCCGTTGATGCCTCCACCAACTGCAATACCAGCGGCAAAAGACGGAAAACGTCCAACGTTAAAAGACGTTTGCGCACCGGCCCCTAGTCCTGCAGACAAACCGCCGTTAATTCCGTTCGGAATTCCACCGCTGAGTCCAGCGCCCAAGTTTCCTATGGCATTGCCGATTCCACCTAGTACCCCGGTGGCCAATCCACTGGCTGCATTACCGACTGCACCAACTACATTGCCTGCTAGGTTGGTTGCCGCGCCAACCGCATTCAAACCTGTTCCAACCAGGGTGCGTGCAACACCACCTACCACTGGTAGTATACCAAAGCCAGGACGACCGATGCCTCGTCCTCCTAGGCCAACACCAACTCCGAATCCAAGGGGACCGATCCCGATTCCGATACCACCTCCAATGCCAATTGGACGTGGGTGACAGGGTTTCCTGGTTGTCGTTGTAGCGACGGTAGTGGTGGTTGTCGTTGGAGCTACAGTCGTTGTGGTGCTAGTGGCCGCTGTTGTTGCTGCTGCTGTGGTTGTTGTTGCTGCAGCTGTGGTGGTTGTTGCTGCAGCTGTTGTCGTAGTTGCTGCAGCCGTTGTTGTAGTTGTAGCTGCAACAGTGGTGGTTGTTGGAGCAACAGTTGTTGTTGTTGTTGGCGCTGCTGTCGTAGTAGTGGTCGTAGCGGCCGCAGTGGTGGTTGTCGTCAAAGCAGAAATTATTTGAAGAATTACGCTGACAACAGAGTTGTTGGTGGAAGATACAGTGACGCTTGATCCATTGACAGTAACCGTTGCCGTTATCGTAGCAGCGGCTGTGGTTGTCGTAGCAGCAACAGTGGTTGTTGTGGTGGGAGCAACAGTTGTTGTTGTGGTAGGAGCAACAGTTGTTGTTGTGGTAGGAGCAACAGTTGTTGTTGTGGTAGGAGCAACAGTTGTTGTTGTGGTAGGAGCAACAGTTGTTGTTGTGGTAGGAGCAACAGTGGTTGTTGTGGTAGGAGCAACAGTTGTTGTTGTGGTAGGAGCAACAGTTGTGGTTGTTGTTGGAGCAACAGTAGTTGTTGTGGTAGGAGCAACAGTTGTGGTGGTTGTTGGAGCAACAGTCGTCGTAGTGGTCGCTGCCACGGTAGTTGTAGTGGCTCCAGGAGCAGCGGTCGTGGTGGTTTGGAGGGCCGCTACTATTGACAGTAGCGTATTAATATCAGTGGAAGCTACACTGATAATACCTAGAAGTTGCGATAAGATGATAAACTACTGTAGAGCTCCGTTGTGTGATCGGATTCCATGAGACTTGAATGCGATACTTACTTCCCCCCACGTTGATGGACACAGTTTGAGCCTTAACATTACTGCTCAGTAAGCATACTGCTAAGGTGAAAGCGAAAAAAAGGCCCTTCATCTTGTTAAAGCCTTTCTAGTGCTGGTAAGGACACCGAATAACGCAGCAATCCATTACCTCGTCGCGTTTTTATACTAGCCTGCGTATGCTAACATGAGTAAAACTAGAAGAAACGCAGGAAAACTTTTCCCGCCGTTCTTGATCGACAATGAAAAGATGTATTTATCTGACCTTGGCAATTGCAGATCGAAATTTGCAAAAGCCGACACGCATGCTATCGGTTGTTTACCTGTGCTTTTTTGTTTCAGTTTCAATATTAAGTCCAATTGTATGTTTGCTCAAAAGATACAACGAAGTGAATTGAGAAAAGAAAGTACGTCTTTCTCTTCTTTTTTTCCTTTTTTGAACTGATGAGCAAAAACAGACCTTACACTATTGCTTTTACGATAAGATAATCTTTGTTATTGAGTTCGATAAACTGGTTGTTTGTGTACATCTCCGATCTCTTTGTCCATATGTGAAATAGGTGTACATTTACGTATTTCTTGAAGCGAAAGATGTTGGTTGACTGATGCTGCAAAACATGACGTCAAAATAGAAACATCTCGATCTCCACGCGATCGCGATAGAAAAACGATGTGGTTTTTTAAACCACTCATTCATCAAATGTTGGCATTGAAACAGCAAGTGTTTAGAGTCCTGCGAGTACACAAAGAAAGTTTATATGTAAAATGTAACAAAAACCATAATAAACGCATCGAAACAAAAGCTATTAAGTCTTTTCTTTATATGATCTTTAGCCGTGGCCACACGGGGCGAAAACTCTAGCGCAAACGAAAAAATTAATGCCAAAACGTTTACGCTTGCCGTTTACATGCTGTCAAACGATTATTGGTCCGTGGAGCGTAAAACCTAGCGTAAAAGCTTTTTGCAAACGGTAGGGCTCACAATATGTTCTTTTTGTGGTTTACATCGACAGTGAGTGATCATTGCTAGTGTATTCAATCCTTTTCTTCAAAAAAACGATTTTAATTTCCTCAACCCGGCCATGTAAACATATCGAAGCGCAAAAGTTTTGGCATTAATTTTTTCGTTTGCGCTAGAGTTTTCGCCCCGTGTGGCCACGGCTTTTAGGTTTGAAAATTCGACGTAAATACGAAATTATTATTAGCAGAAGACACATGTTGTTGATACTTTGACCAATGCCACGACCACTTTGCGTGTTTTACTACCGTACTGTTGATAGCGCACTTAAATTCATCGCAAAGTAAGATAAAACAACATTCCTTTGCCGCTTCCTCGTCCCCGCCGCAGGCAAAGGGGTAGCCGATCAGAGCTAAAGCGCTGATCAGAACACGGTTGTGCTTAATTTGGACGAGGCCTGAATGTTGCTATCGTGGCCCAGCAGCTTAAGTTCGGGTTTGTTTCCCAGGCAACTGTCAATATTGTTACTTTTTTTTAATGTTTTTCCAGTTTGTTATTTTTCAAGGTTTTCGTTGCCCAAAAAATCGTGCCTCGCCGTTCCGGATCTTCTTGGCCACGATAATGAATAATATCACCGATATCCACTACGGTCCGCTGCCGGCCGATTCTCCGTACGTGAAACCATTCCGCTTCCACTACACACAAAATGGGAAGCAAAAATCGTGGGATCTGCTGAAGGTGCACGACTCCGTATCGATCGTCATCTTCAACGTTACGCGCCGGAAGTTGGTGTTCGTCAAACAATTCCGTCCAGGTAAGACAAAAACCCAGCTTTCCACTCTCTCAACTTTCACAATATCACCATTCACTGTTTTCCAGCCGTCTATCATGGTATCATCAGCGGCGATGGTGTGGAACCGGGCAGTATCGATATGAAAAAGTATCCACCGGAAATCGCCGTAACGATGGAGCTATGTGCCGGTATCATCGACAAACCGATATCGATTGTGGAGATTGCGCGCGAGGAAATACTGGAGGAGTGCGGTTACGATGTGCCGGTGGATCGGATCGAGCAAATCATTCGCTACCGGTCCGGTGTCGGTACTTCCGGTGCAGAGCAGACGCTTTTCTATACCGAGGTGACGGACGCGGACAAAGTATCAACGGCCGGTGGTGGGGTGGATGATGAGATCATCGACGTGGTGGAGTACGACATCGAAGAGGCACGTCAGCTGACCGCCAAGGGCACCGTCATCACGAGTCCACCATCGTTCCTGTTCGGCCTCATGTGGTTCCTGGCTAATCGTGCGCCGAAGGATGCCTAATCTGTGATACCAAATTGATAGAGAACCCGGCCAAGCCAACGGTCTTCCCCGGAGGATGGGAAATAAAATCGAAATATCTTCTTTATCGCACACCTGCGGAATCCTGCCTCATGATGTTCTTCGTCGCGCGCTATTGTTGGCTTAAACATCTTTAATTTATTCTCCTCACAATTCATGATAACATTTTGTTTGCTCGTTGCTATGCCACCCTTTCCCTTTCCCCGCTCGTAGCCGGGTCGTAGGTTTTTTAAATCTACCGAAGATCCGGGACAGAGTGAGATGGAGCAGATAATCGCCTGGCTGGCTGCAAACAAGGGATACTGGATGAGTTTGTATGTGGTGTGTGTGTGTGTGTGCTTCGAAGTAAGGGTAGGAGCACAGAAGGACAGATCGCTTCGAGCGATCTTCATTCATTTCGTTTGACTAAAAAGGAACATCGTTTACTATTCTACTACGTCCTAGATTCCATCTCGATGCCTCGGTGCCTCAGCTCAACCCAGTCAGGAACAGTAAACGAAAGAGGTGGCCTGGGTCCTTGCCCCTCTGCCGACGGCCGGCGTAGTGGAGCGGGTGGTTAAAATAAATAAATGAACATAGATCGTGCGCGACAGAACATAAATACTGGTGACCGGAGCGAGGAAACGCACTGATGCCGCTATACCGCTTCGTTGCGCTTCCGGAGTCGCCTTACGCCTGCAGCTTGGTAGGGTTGATTTCCCGCGTTTTGGCCACCTCCTGTGGCTCGGGCCATGGCCAGGTAACGGGCATGGCGCTCTCGTAATTGTAATTGTACAGGTGCGACTTGATGTACGCTTCCTTATCCTCCGGTTCCGGATACGTCGAAGCAAGCCCTGCAATAAACGATCAAATCGAGCAAATCAATCGCTGGCATTCCTCCTTCCCCTGCTTCTATCTTACCCTTCTGATAAGCGTAATTAGTTACTC
>NC_064874.1:49484402-49496902 GCF_943734745.1 Anopheles darlingi
AGGGCCCATCAGTGGCCCCCGTTTTACGCATGTGCGTTTCGTGGGAAAACGGAGCAGTCCGCCCCCACTGTCAGATGACGACGACCGGGGACACCCCCCGTTCAAGGTCAGCTCGATGTATCCAGCTCGTGACCGTGAAAGTAATTGGAAGAAATGGACCCTCCCGGGTCGGGTGCTCAGGAAGGTCGAAGCAATCGCCAGAAAGATGATGCCAATTTTCCTATTTCGCGATCCGCGCAAAAGAGCCACTCACATGATGGGCAGCGCGTGTTATGAGTAATGCCCTTATCAGCACGGCGGTCGCCCCCTTTCCAAGCTTGGATATCACGTTACGGTGTCAATTAATTCAATTGTATACAAACACTAGCGGGTGGGGGGCCCGTGTCTTCTTCCTCCTCCTCCTCCTCGCTCTAGATCTTCTTGGTCAGCTCCGGTGACCCAAGGCTGAAACTGTAGTTTTGCAAAAATAACTCCACTCCCAAGTCGCCCATCTCGCTCTTGCACTTGCGCGTTTGTTCGCGCGCCGTCTCTGTCTCTCTGCCGTGCTCTCCTTTGCGCAGAGGAACACGCTTTTGTTGCACTTCAGAATTGGCACGTTCGTGAAAAACTTGGACACATTTCATCCCTGTTACGTCATCCGGATTTTCTCGCAGCTGGTGGAGGATCCGAAAGTCCTTATCCACGGCTACGAGCCGCACACACAATTCTCGAAAAACCGCGTGATTCACATATTAGCACAAACGCACGCACAGACGCGATGGGGTCGGGAGAACGGGAAGTTTGCATCACGCGACAGGCGGCCACGGTGGTTTTGCACGCGTATCTTCCCGTAACATCCAATCACCAGTTTTACAGGATTTCCCCGTTGACCCGGTTGGTTGACGAAGGATACTTACATAACGCTACGTGCCTGCATTGCGAGTCCTTCGGGGGTCCGGTCCTTGCGGCGAAAGGGAGTAAAAGTGGCGTGAATTCGCGACGCGACTGACAACGGCTGAAGAGAACGCTGTCGTGTATCTGAGACAGAACGGCGAAGAAGATGCGTAACCTCGAACACGTTCGCTTCAGCTTCAGACACCACCAACGGCTCCTGGTTCGCGGCTCAAACTCAAACTCACGCCACACGAATTTAACCCGTTGCTTTTCCTGGCCTCCTCTCTGCGCGATTCCCGTTCTCAGAAAATTTGACAGCTCCGTTCCGCTCGCGGCGGTCCTTAAATGGGCTCCAATTATATTCTCTCTCTCTCTCTCGAATTTGGGGCCACTTCATGATCAACAAGGAAATCATCCAATAGTTCTGAGTCCAGATAAATAATTAAAAATATAAATCTCAATAAAAAGATCAAATTTAGCTATCTTTCAAGTGGAGCATGTTTTGCGTCCGCTAGTGTGGATATTAGCCGAGACACATTTGATATCTTTAACGACTTCTTCACGAAGCTTAACGCAACGCAAAAGAAACACGTTCCAAATAGGAAATTCCACACATTCCGGACACCCCAGAATCACCAAATAATTCAATAAGAAGTGCTGAATCCTGATCAATAACGAGTAAATATTTAATTCTCAATAAAGAGGTAAAATCCAGTTATCTATCGAGTGGAGCATTTTTGTGTCCGACATTGTGGATATTTAGTCGAGACACATTTGATATCTTTAGCGACTTCTACACGGAGCGCTAGCGCCGCGCAAGAGAAGCGCGTTCGAATCCAGAAAATTTCATACCGTTCGCCTTTCCTTTTTTGTATAAACTTTGGATACGTTGGATACGCTGCTAACGTGGATTAAACGCAGTATCAAAGAACAAATAATTGTACTGTATCCATTAGGTGCAAAAAAGAATAACAGATAATAAATGAAACACAAACGAGCGCTGTTCAGCGTGGACACATAAATCTGCCGTTGGCGTTCCGTTAATCAGAAATTCCTTTCGATAAATGAAACACCCTCTTGGTGGTTGGAAATAATCATGGGAGAATATGTATTTACAGACGATAATTATGGCTAAACACAGACGTTTCTATTTAACCTATAAAATATGTTGCACAACGAAACAGAAATGCACTGAAAGAAGCACAAAGTGTATCCGCCAACACGTTAGTTTGGGGGCACACATGGGACTATTTTCTAAACAATAAACGATAATGACTACCGAAAATACATGAAATGAAATAAACGCATTCATTGAAAGCGTTTGCACAGGCCGCTATAGTACCTGAGATGTTAGAATATCTTCTTGTTGCCTAAACTCTATGCTTAACTGCCTAACATTAGCGTACGATATCGAAGATCTAAAATAGCTTCATGCCACGGTCCTCTAATAATCCTCCTCGTAGTCGTAGTAGTCATCATCGTCGCCCGTGTTGAGCATATCGGCCAGAGATTTGTGTTCCGATTCTGGTTCCGGTTCCGGTTCACCGTCCACTTCCTCATCAAAGTCGTCGATGGTGTCTGAAAAAATAAATCAAAAATGACGAGCAATGTTCGATTATTATCATCCTTTTTCTATCTCAGAACACGCCGGCAGCGCATCTGCATATTAGAGCGGGCGCCGTCAATGTCAATGGCACCGTCAGTCACGACTAGTTTACCTTGAACAGCTTTCGGTGTACCGCCCGCCTCTTTCATCTTTGTGGCATCTTCTGTCCCGTCGGTCACGACCACCGGTAGCGTTGCCTGTAGCACAGGCTGCTGCCTCTTTCTCGATCCCACTGGGCCAATGTTTGGAGATTGTTTTGTACCTCCAGCCGTCCCCGCACTGGTGCTCGTCTCGGCCTTCGCCGTAGTATTCCCACCGGACAACACTTTTTCCGGTTTTTGGCGCACCCACGACAGAATGTCAATATCGTTCCCTTTGGTGGACGTCCCGGAAGAAACGGTAGCGGTGGAGGTGTTGGTAGCTAACGAAGTTGAGGCCCCAGTAACACTGCTGCTTGACTCGCCTCCACCCGTGGGACCATCGGTTAGCGTTTTCAGAATATCGTAATTGATTTTGTTAGAAATCTTTTTCTCCTGTAAAATCTTCTCGATCGCCTCGCGTGCCGTTGACGAGGGACCGATCGCTTTGCGTTTCGTCGTTCGGCGCTTCTTCTTTTCCGGTTTTCCCTCCTCCCGTTGCTTGGCCGCCCGCTCCTCCTTCACCTGGAGCTCCTTCAAATACTCCTCGTTCAGCTGCATCCACAGCTGATTCTTTGTGTTGGCCTCCTCCTCGGTCATGATGTACGCATCCATTTCGTCATCATTCAGATCGTCCGTTATCAGCTCACCGTCATCCTGTTCGCTCGTCTTTTCCGGTACGGTCACCTCGACCGATACCTTGCACATCGCTTTCAGATCCGGCTTCAGCCCTTCGGGGATGCATGGTTTGTGCTCTACCTTTGGTACTCCGCTTCCTTGTTGACCGAGATCACCCGTCCCATCGACTACACCCGCATCGCTCACGCATTCTCTGATGACGGACATGTTGGATTCCTCGATGAATTGATCGCTATCTTGCAGCTCGATGAAATCATACTTCGATCGCCGTCGCTTGCCACCGCGACCGTTCATCTCGCGATCGAGTGCCGCATCGATTTCGGCCTGCAGTTGATTAAACTCCGTCGTTTGCTCCTCTAGCTTCTGCAAACGTTCCTTATCCTTCTTCCGCGCCGCCTTGAATGCAGGCGGATCCTGTTCCGCCTCCAGATCGACCGCCATAAACTCGTCCACCGTCAGTGCGCTGCTCGGTGTTTCGCCAAACTCGAACAACCGTTTCCGTAGCGTCGACTCGTGGATCTTCACGATCCGCACGATGTCATTCGGTGTACGACCGAAATCGTGCATCCGGGCGGCCAGTAATAACGCGGCACCACACAGTCCGGATGGACGGCGACCCGAATGGATGGAGTCCTTCTTCATCCGCTGTACTAACCGCTGCGCCGTCATCGACACTTCGTGTGTCTTCTCCCGAAAGTCCAGCTTGTTCGCGTACCTCATGATGTAAATGCAGGGATCTGAGAGGCACCGTATGATAGGTAGTGGAAGAGAAGAAAAGCGGAACATCATTATAGATCGGTTTGTGACACGGAAGTGATTATTGGTTATAAAGCAAGGCACATACACAGTAAATGGTACTAAAACGAACGATAAAGCAATTGATCAATAAAACTGGTCCTCGGACAACAGGTGATCCAGGAAATGGGTAGCGATAGCAGATCGTAAACAAACCGAGAAATCAAACGAGGGCTACCATGTTCATCCAACGATATCATGTTTACGGTGCTCATCAGATCGAATTAGAGCCGTTTAACATTGACCTAGCGCCGGTGTCACTACTTCGAGGAGTGAGTTTTTTTTATCACCTCTTTAGAGGTTTTTATGGTGGCAATTGATTGGCTTCAAAATCACAAAAACCCGCCATGAGAGCAAAGAGATTGCATTTCTAACGATCCATGGATCCCACCATTGAACGAACCAAGCGTTACATAAGGCAACGATCTACAATCCACCACAACCGAGCATGGCTGCGGAATGAAAGTAAAAGTAATAGTAGATGACTCTCGGTAGTTTGCACATTGATAGTCCGGCGGAAATGCAACCAGTTCTGCTTGCATCGTGTCGGTGTACGTTTGCAAGCGAAATCAGTTCCTGCTTTCCATCCGACCGACATGACCTGTCTCACCCGGGTACCACACAGCTAGCAGAAATATGCACAGGTAACCGCCCACCGACTCCTTTAGCCATGGTCCCGATGGTTTTGTGACTCAGCACGGCGTTGTAGAATAGTTTTATTCGAAGTTTAAACAAAGTGCCAAATGCGATTTCACAATCCGCGTGCCACCGTTACGCCACCATTTGTTTGCTTTAGTTTTGGCCTTTCAACATTTCGATCGCGCGCTTTAGCGATCAGCTATCGGTGGATTGGAATGATAAAGTGAGACGAAAGGAACCTTGGCTGTTACCTTGGGTCGGTGAAGGTCTGCATCGAAATCATTAACTCAAGCTGCGAGCTTTCGGTTCACCGCCGGAAAGCGGCACGATCTGCGAACGACGATCTATATCTGTCGTGTGCGATCGTCCGCAGCTCCACACGGTGTGTGCACGGATGTTTGGCTTGTTCGGTGTTCGAATGGATGAATGAGGCCGGGTGTGGGGACTTCCAAATTACAGTTTTCGCTTTTCCTACCTAACCTTGGAACGCAGCGTGTGGTGCCAGAGAGAAGCGACCGAGAAAATCGGTGGAAAATAGCCGTGCGCGCTTGTTGCAATTCTGCAACTCAAATGTCAACATCGAGGGAGAAACACACACACACACAAACCGTCCGCGATACACACAGCCCCTCGTATGCACATCCGTCGATTTTGCTCAAAAGATGCTCACACCGCATACCTTGTCGGGGTGTTGCGAGCCGCTACCACAGCAACGGCGGAGGTCAGCATACCACAGCATAGGCATGATGAGCGTGTGTAGCGAGAGAAGGAGAGCAAAAGCAGCAAAAGGAGCGAGATACAGTCGAATGGTGGCGTGGAGGTGTGTGTGTGTGTCGCGGAGTAGGGATGCAAAAGTGCCGGCCACCGCGAGTCTCCTCCCAGCCCGCTAATCAGACAGCAACCCAGGCCAACCGACCGTTTCGGCGGGAGGGTGGCTCAGTCGGATTCTACCAGCGCAATCGAACGCATGTCGCGAGCGGGGAGAGTCCAACCGTAACCGGCATACGCAGCAGCAAGAAGCCCTTAATCGCAGTTACCAACGTGCTCCTCATCCACTGCAGTGTTCTACGGAGATCGTAAGAAGTAAGTAAAATATGTTTGGGTTATAATGTGAAGTGAATTTTGTGCGTGGGACACTCTGTAGTTATGAAAACGGAAGCCGACATATAAAATAAGAAGCGTAGTTATGTGAAAAACAATTCAGCAGCGCGGGGTTGTAACGGTTATCCCAAAAACCGGATAACAAACGATCGCCGACACTACAGGGCCATGATATGCGTGGACGCGAAACCGAAACGACCTGAAAACCTTGGTAGCCATGCGCGTGTAGCGTGGAAAGAAATGGTGGATAAATCGCCAAAAAAAAAACCCGATGACCGTGAAACTGTAAACTCGCCAGCGATCCATCCCACAACGGACAAGCGACCGATGACGGCGAATTTGGCGGTCTCTTCTCACTGTGGTGACCACCGCACTACAGCACTCGTGCACACACAGAGCAGGTGGTGTGTGAGCTCATTGTTTTCGTCTGAACCGGTTTCCGCTTTCGTGTGCGACGCTCGCGACCAAAAATGGAGCCTGGTGACAGAATGCACTTGGTAAATTGCTGAAGGAGAAGTAACAGAACGTAACTGGGACACCGTCTACTGCGATCGGTGTCAACGCGAGAGGTGTGGCCTTGCGAACCGGCGACATATCACTAAACGCACCGCACCGAGGCAGTTGTTGGTAACGAGATCGTTAACCGGTAATGCGGGGCACCAGAGACGCCGTGTGTTCGAGATGATTCTACGCATGAGTGGCTGCCAGAAGTTGACACACGCGAGCACACTGCTGCCCGCGGCATGTTCTAGACCTGCTCGTTCAGCTTCATTCTTGACCCCAAGACTGCTTTTATGATCACCCAAAAGTGACTTAACGATTCTTTCTACGAACAGCAACCGGCTGTAGCTACACCGGCAGCCGGTCCGCAGTTGCTTGGCAACGAGAGAACCGTTCGAATGCAGAACAAAGAACTTCATCGCCAAGCGACGAACCCGTTGTTCTTGGCGTTGGCGGTTAAGATGGTTCGTGATTCGAGAAGCTGCCCCTGCGAACGGTTCCACAAAATGTTCAGAACGTGTGCCCGCGAGAGAACCGGTGGCACAGATTGTCGACCTTCATGTGCTTTTGTTGGAATTTTTGGTTACTTTTCTGTGACCCGACACCAAAGCTACCCAGTCGTTTATTCAGCCTGCTGTCCTTCGCGCAGCGTCATTTTGGTTATTTCTGTTTGCTTTTTCTCCTTCTCCTCCTGGCCGGGTTTTTGGCTGTATTTCGTCGAAAATTTGTTTCCATCGCAACCGCCTCACGCATCGTATGCTGTGCACTGCACGTCACGTGCGCCGTCGCCGCCACCATCACCGCTGCTGTTTATCCTTGGATCGTGAAGTGGCAGCAGGTTGATGGTAGCAGCAAGCGCCTGCTTGAGAAATGTCAAACGACGTTGGCCACTAACCGCCCAGAGGACCTTTTGAGAGTGTTCTGTCTGGTGTATGCGAACCTGATCATTGCCGGGATTGACCCATCGGTGTGAAGCTTCAAATCGATTCCTACTTTATGTAAACAGCCTTTGCGGCTGGCGTGCACGAGCCGCACGCTTCACCGCTCATGCCTATTCCTGAATCCGTGTTCTTTACATTCAACGCATCCACAATAGGGTAGGGCAGCGGCGGTTTACCCGAGCCGGGACATTTGGTTACCAAAGGTTTACGCAATCGATTTACGTGCCGCTAGCCTCGTTGTTGCTGCTGCTGATGATGATGATGATGCACTTGAGTAACCGGCACGCATCGTGAGCACTTTCGGTAGCTCAAGAGCACGTGCTGCACGCGTCGTTTGCGCCACAAACGGTCACAGCTCCAGCCGAGCCCAACCGTAGACGGACGGACATTAGCGTAAAGCGTGAATTGCTACACGCGAAGCACACAGACACACATTGTCACACTGAACCATCGGGCCATCATTATCGTCAAACGACAAAACGATAGTTCCCGACCACAAGCTGCCGCTACTGCTGCCGGTTGTGCTTCCCACTTTCACCCCTGTCGGTCCTGGGGCGTTCAGCCGGTGACAATCAAATGGTACAACCATGCGGAAGGGATCTTTTTTCGTACTCGCGATCGCGTCAAGCTGTGCGATCGTCGCTAATACTGTGGCGACGTTTGGGAAAGCTTAGTTTCAGTACAACGTCGTTTTATTTTTATCATTTTCTTTTGCTTGTTTAGTAAAGATAAGCAGATTCTATATGGAACACTACTTTAAATATTAATTAAAGTTCATCGTGGTCCACAAACTATTGATCTAAGTATTAGCTAGATGATCCATCAAACAGAATCTACCAAAACCTAGCAGCTGCGACACTACGAGACAAAAGTGAAACTCCACCCATGCGCAAAGTGATTCATAAGACCGTCCGCCCCATAATACTGATTATGATGATCAGTATGATTTGCCTTGTCTGTGGCAGCAAACAGCCGGGTGGTACTGGTGTCTTCTCGTCGTAAGGAAAGTGAAACGATCACGTTTAACTATAGCGAGCGAGCTGAGGGAGTAATGACGCTAGATCGAGAAAGATCGCTGCAACAGCACCAGAGCAGCTCGGAGATGGCCGCTTATCGCAAGTGCCAGAGGGAGATAGATTGTAGAGAAAACGGACAACTGCATCGGGATGCACATCGCGGAATGGGGAGTTAGAAATTGCGCAACTGCCATGGAGACCATGCATTTGCGCTATTTGTCGCTGGTTCGCATTGCATAAGCCATGCACATGCCCAGCCGTTCGTCTGTGCCGGTTGGATGTTGAGCATTAATGAAAGTTCAGTATACAGGCAGCCCACTGGCTGGCTGGCTACTTTGCACTGTGCCGCCTTGTCACCGGATCGTGGCCATGCTACCGGAGTCTTGTGTGCGTGGTTTGCACTGATCGTGGTTTGTCGATCGAATCGTCCAGATGTGGCTATTAGTACTCGATGAACCGGTTCTAGTGGTTAGGAAAATGAAACTTCTGGAAGCTCTAAGCAGCCTTCGTGCTGGATGTGAACCAGGGCAAACTGACCTCATCAAGGGCTAGTCATTTATTGACGGAAGAATCGACCACACAGCAGCAGTAGCAGCAACAACAATAACATCATGTATCGACGGGAAAATAATTGTTTTCCCGACAATGGAATAACGTGTACGGTACGATCAGAAGAACGCTTATTCAGCATGCATGGGAGCATGAATTGTCTCCCGATATGATGTCCCTGATGGCCAGACGCCACGTCTTACACTTGTCAGTTGCGACACGTTTATCAGTTTGTACAGGTTTTACTCAAAGTACCGAAATTAATAGTTAGCAAAAAAAAACAGATACCATTTTCTTGGAATTTGATCATTCCATTGAAATACAGTTAGTAGTATGCAGTTATAAAAAAAAAAACTATCGTTTATGTTAAATCTTCTGCTTGGCTTGCTTGTAAACAGCAAATCGTGAAAATTATTACATCGCTTCTAATCTTGGAAGAACAAGAACGACGAAAGAGATTCTTTGGTAGTACTTTGAATGACCACATTCTATCGATTGCAAAATGTAGGTCTTGGATATCAATATCATAAAACAGTTGTTTTGCGGATAACAGAGGATAACAAGCGCTTACACTGTGTGTGGTAAGACTAGGATGGTAGGACACATCATTATCTTTAAAAATCGTTTTGAATGCTATAGTAAATAGTATAGAGAAATCATGAATTTTAACGATGCATTGATTGTATCCAAAAGGCGATTATTTTATCCTCTGTAGTCCCCAGACCTGGCTGCAGATCCTTCGATGAGGACAAGTATAGATATTTTTCAAGGACAGATATCGAAAAGTGTCAGCGGACGGTTCGGAACCGAATTTTAACTTAAAGATGAACATAATATATAAAAACAATACAAAAACCCCTCGAAAGTAACCTATTTTATTTGACAATATCGGCAAATAAATGTACCCACCCGGGTATAAGCTTTTGCTAAGATGAGTTGAGTTGCAACAAACTGTGTAACCTTCTTAACCGCTTGTTATATTTACACCAACCAGATTGGGATGAATACCATTTGCAGCATTCAGTAGCGCAGGGATTTAGATAAGTTTGCGACCCAGACGCTAATTCACACTCGTTCGTGACTCCGCTGATAAGACCAGCGTTGTTGTTTTGAGCTCTCCCACAAAGGCTCGTCTCGTCGTCTCTCGGGACTTCAGAAACTAACATGTGGCCCCGAGCGGTGGCGTTATCGTCTTTTCTCTGGCGATAAGATTCCGAGCTGGTGCCTCCTTGCCACAAGTCCGTCGTTCGTTTCGTACCCACCCTCGCGTAACGCATAGGGCAGAGGTCAGCTGAGCTCATATCGCTCTGGTGCTACTACCACAATCACAATCACATTCCAGAGCCTCTCAATGCAACAGCGCAATGACCACAGCTAGCCAGCCAGACCACTACTAGCTAGCCCTACCAGAAGCACGCTAGACTGCAACGGACATCGCCTGCCACACCGGCGCTCTGGTTATCAATTGATTATTAGCTATCGTTTAGCCTCACCGGGTTACCTTCGTGCGCCGTCTGATAGCCTGTGGTAGCCACCAGGACGGCCTGGGGCCTTCTCGTGTTGACACACAAATTGAGTCCCATTAGCGAGCGGTACTGCCGTGGGTCCCCTACTGATTCGCTCGTTTCAGTCGTACGCTCCCGGCTGACCGGACAACGACGACGACGACTGTGACGACGACGGTGACGACGACGACGACCATCACTAATTCATTGTCAGCTTGCCAATTCCCTACTCTGTCCTCCGCACGCGTATACCTAGGCGCGTCGAATGCACCACGAGTGCGCTACAAAGTGTGAAGCTGACCAACGGTGGCGACGGCGGTGGTTAAGTCGGTCAGTTGGCGGTAACTCTATGCACCGCCACCGCGTAATTTTTACGGCTGTGCGATCCGATGCAGTAACGAGGGTAATGCGTTGCATGAAGCGTATTTGTTGTGGTGATCGGTGATCGGGTGGTATCGATCGGAAGTAAGCAAAAAAAGCCTTCATCCCCCCCACAGTATTTATCTAATCCACAATCCATCTACAAATGGATATCTCCTTCTTCTTTCTCCTGCAGGTCACGGCGAACACAGCGGCAGAGTGCACCCTAGTGTGTACAGGGGACAGGACACACTGTTGTACTGTGTGTGTTTGTTTCGATTTGCATTAACAATCAGCGTAAATCGCCGTACTCCCTCTGGCCACACGGCGGCAGTGACGGCGCGGTGACGGTGGCGGACGAAGAACGAGAACATTCGGTTCGTCGCGCGGTGAGCGCAGTGAGAGTGTGGCCTTGTTTCGGGCCATAGGACGTGCCCGTACCGTGGGGTGTGCTTGCCCCCACCATCCGTTCTCCTTTTGCCTTGCCCTTTGCATTGCGCTCGTGTAATGCGCCGGCGTATAGCAGCCGCTCGCAGGGTGTAACAGCGTGTAGAGTACAGTAGAGAGTGATCGTGTGATCGCGTAGCACAGGCACAGCGCAGCAGCAGTAGTAAGCCATGGTGGACGCCGCACTCGTCGCACCCGGGGCCGATCCTTCGCTAGCCGATCACTTCGGTCGCCAGGTGCTACACTGGATCGTCGGCTACTCGACCGCCTGGTACGCAACGCTCAGCCACAGCGATCTGATCGACAACTTCAAGAAGGTGGACTCAGGCGCCAAGATACTGCTGCAGGGTCTCGGTGTGAAGACGAGCGCCAACGACGACGACTACGACGACGACGACGACGACAACGAGGAGGAGGAGGAAGACGACGGTGAAGAAGACATCCAAGAGGGACAGGAAACGGGAGAGGAAGCCGCCGCTATTCTGGGAGGACGGCAGCGACCACAGCAGGCACCACGGATTAACGGTCCGCCACCACAGCTTCGTCGACGGCAACGCCGTCGCCAGCAACATCAGACGACGTCCAGCCGACGCCGAAACCGTGTGGAAGCCGCCCAGGGACACATTAACCGATATCATCCGTTGGTCGAGTACGGCGAGCGTAACTACGAGAACCTTATGCTGGTCGATCTGATGGAGAACTGCGAACGTGGCATACCGGGTAAGTTATGAGCGGTGATGGTAGAGGTTGCGGAGCAGATAATCGATTTGTCCATCGATTATCGAGCGGGAGTGGTACGTTTAATTTCTTATGCCTTCATTAGTAATTGCCGACCATACCTCGTCGTGTGTTCTCGGTCTCGATATATGGAACCCCGCCCCCCCGTTGCTATACTTGATCAAGCGAACGCAACCCGTGAGGGATGTTGATTCTTCGTTAGGAAATTCGCGAACGATGAAATGATTCGCCCCACCCGCGCGCCCGCGCGTGATTTTGGTGCATTTCGGAAGAGCATTAACCTTGGTCAGTGACTGTGCTGCAACGAGCACAATCACCGTTGGACAGTTAAGTGCACCTCGGAGCAGCGGTGGTGGTGTCCTCATTTGTTAATGCCTATGCCCCCGCCGCAGCACGTGATGTGAGTGATTTTAACGTGTTGGTGCTGCTGCTGCATATCAAATTGCTCGATCGACATTGAACCGGCGTTCGGGGACCGCTTCGTCGTTCATTATTCATACGGGACACGCGCCCGTAAGCGTATCGTATCGAAAAGGTCAAGGCAATCAATGGGTCCGTCGCAACGGTGGGGGCATGCCGGGCATTTCTGCGACAAACATGCGTGTCCGTGAGGTGTTGTGTGGAGATGCGAATCACATGCTAATCGCGGGCTT
>NC_064874.1:49506902-49509402 GCF_943734745.1 Anopheles darlingi
CAAACGCACAAAATCAACCCAACAACAAAACTCGCAAAATAAAATCAGACCAAAGACACCCGGGAAGGTTCGTCTCGTGTCTTCCACCCGGACCACAGCACCTTGTTCAACTCCTCCGCAATGTTATCGCACAGCTTGTGGGCCAGATTCTCTTTCTCCTTCTGGTTCTTCACGTTCTGCTGGTGTACGGTTTCCTCGTACTTATTATCCTTGAGCGGTTCGACCGCCACCAGTGCCACCTGTTCCGTGTCGTTATCATGCGATTTTGATTTTTTCGATTTCTTCGACTTCTTCTTGCCCGGCTCCTTCTGCACCTCGGGTTCGGGTTCCGGTTGAACTACGGCGGGTGTCGGCTCACTAACCGGCGGTGGTGCGGCCACCACAGATACCGACCGTTCGGAAGACTCATTATCAGTCGGAGGAGTGCTCTCCTTCTTGCCCTTGTTCCGCTTCTTTTTGTCCTTCTTTGCTTTCGGAGCATCAGCTGCTGGGATCGGCTCTACCCCAGCAACGTTTGCCACCTCTGACGCTTGCTGCTGTTGCGATGGTGACAATCGCTGGGATGCAGCAGCGTTCGATTTTTTTGGTTGTTCTATTTTCGGCTTGGCCGCGTCCACCACGTCTGCGTCAGCGCCGTCCTGCTGCTCCCCTTTCTTATCCGCAGTGGGAAGCTTGCGTATAGTAATGGTAAGGGGGATGGGATCATGGGTTAGTAGTTTGATAACAGTAAGTTAACTCAACTAAACCGTGGAGTTCTCATCGTTTTCACAAAACGGACGTTACGGGGAGGAACAAAGCATGCGGATCACTAGAGAATCCCTCCTTTCGCGAGGAGCTACTCGCTGGAATCGAGGAACGAAATGCACTGCTACGGTGTCTAACTCTAGTAACCTACCTTCGACAGGTACTCGTAGTACTTCGTCTCAGCATTTGCGATGGCGGAACGGTCGAACCATGCCTTTTCGTTGGACAGTGCGGTAGCAGCCATTTTGCGGTCTTATTAATAGTCTGCACTGGGCGGAATGAGAAAAGAAACAAAATCGATTGTTTATATACCCAAAGAACAAAAGATTGGAGCCCCCCGCCGTTAATTTCCTGCGACCTTCCGAAGGACCTAAGTTGACCCCCCGAGGGAGGGGACTTCTAGGTAACTTCTTCCGGCAGCGTGAGGTGGTGGATACACTTTCTAACCACACTTGCCGGTGAATGCCACGGACACGTTGCAGGAAACGGAGAGCGGGCCAGGACTTACCGTTTGCGGGCACGGCTAGGAAAGGATCTTTTCACAACAAAATACCAGAACCGCGAGGGACGGACTTCTGTGTTTTTTGTGCGGCGCAAGTGAAAAAATCAATTTTTGAGGAGAGAGAAAACCCCTTTTCCACATCCGCCACTTTTCCAACTGTCAAACGGCTGTTTTGACAGGCCCCGGACGGCGGATTTCTGGCCGTGCTGAAGCTAGATTTCAATTCGGAACGCGCTTGATTTAGTGGCCCGCAAAAACCCAAACCTAGAATATTTTTGGTAACAAATCTTGGTATATTTGGTGATCCTGTGTACCATCAGCGAATGGTTTTGTAGAACAACGAGAAACCGCGACAAAACAGTTATCTCATCGATCCCCGGCTCTACAAAAACAGTTTTGGCGGCGGATTTTTGCTGCTGAATTGCTGAATAGCGGGATCTTCATAAAAAAAAAAGATCGCACACGTGGTTTCCTGTTGAAACAAATCCACATAAAATATCGGGAAGTTGCACACAGAGGTAAAAGTAAGCTGGAAAAGTGCTGAAGATGTGGATCCGGGGTAGACAAATGAAAATGTATATTTTCATCTATACGGAAATGGAAATTACAAATATGCCAACAATCAAATATCGTACATCCTGGCTATTCCCGCTACGATCAGGTAAGACTTGGTTGGCATATCAGTCCGAGCATCCATCATTAGTGAGTTGTAAGGTAATCAAAGCCGCTGTTAACATTCTCATAGTTTTGTCATAGTTTTCTATCCAAAAGATCAGGAAAGTCTCAACTACCGGAACCATCGAGAAGAGTCCGAAGTGCGTACTGGACATCGTCAACGTAGTGGGAAGACTCGCCGGATCAGCTGCGGGCCGCCGTTGCCTACAACGTGAATCATCTTAAGAAACTTACCTATATGTTCAGAACCTGATGGTAACACTGAATTCAACTCGCTTTTTGTTCGAGTTGTGGCTATTGAAAAGTTTGTGAAGTAAATAATATGGTTACCCTTTACGCTGCCAAAAGTAATGACTAACTCCAGCAGGAACAGCCTTCACCACGACGACACGGTAGAACCAAAAGACAAGTATAAAAGTTTCTTTGGTTTTTATTCATTTCCATCCGTAATACAGTAAAGTAAACTTAGTATCTCTTGCCTAACAGAGGGTACGCGGCAAAGCATATCTTTGCATTAAATACAGATTATAGGAGGACGAGGTGGAAGCTAAACATGGAAAGGATTGGAGTTACACCGTA
>NC_064874.1:49514402-49531902 GCF_943734745.1 Anopheles darlingi
GAGGCATCATAGAGCCACGACAAGTTCTCCCCTATGCTCTGTTGAGCGCAGCAGAATGCAACAGGTTCTTCTGACTGAGCTTCACCTCTCCTTCCCACCGAAAAACGCCAATCGAGAGCGGCCGATCTGAAGATGATTGAGAAACGCGGACCGCCAGCGTATGGTTACCACGGCACGGCGGAACTATACGCCATCCCGGTGTATGTGAATTGGCGGGCGTGAAAAACCGAGAAAATCTATTTTTGTGAAGCCGAGAGAAGCACATCGTGCGTGCCTGCGTGCAGGAACGGCCACATATGACGACGGCCACCATCACCACCAACTAGGTCTTTCTCTCTCTCTGTCTGTCGGTCTGTGGAAGGGCTTCGTGCCGCTCGAAGTCGATTGATCGGCCTGTCTTGATTGTCTTTTGGATCCGGCCACCCTACAATGGAATACATTTTCCGCCTCGGAATGTCTTCCTGGTGTAGAAAGGGTTAATCACCGAATCTCCATTAGCTCGATGGAGCCAAGAGAATGGAGTGATCATGTACATGTCTGATCGTTAGAACTATCATCACAATCCATCAATCGATTCAATGTGAATCACCGGAACCTGGCTCTCTGTGGTCGCTGGTAGTAACCCGCTCCGGGACCTTTTCTCAATACAGAGACCACCAGTGCTCCCGTTGACCACATTACAAGAATCCAATACCTCGTGGTATGGGCACGGAGTACACAAACTGTATAGTGCGCTACTGCCACTGCCAGGTTGCCGAGTTATTTATAGGACCGCTCAGCCGTTCTTCCTTCTTCTGGTGTAGTAGGCCGCCGGTAACTGGTAGCTTCGTTCCTGTTGAACGTGGTCGTGTCGTAAGAGAACGAGAAGGCGCATACCGCAATCCGGAGCAATCCGTTGCAACCGAGTATTCCACTACCGTCCCCTATTCCTGCGGGTACAGCATCACGCCTGGCGGACTGGTGATGTTGTTGGAATGGCCTCATTTCCTTCGAGTCACACTAACACACGCCGCCCAGTGTTTCGCCAAGCAATTTGGCAAGCGGAAATGCCACCATCATTGGACGGCCTTAGGCTTGTCTGGCGGTCAACGCGGTGCCGGTACGCAGCAACTGCGGGGCTCATCACACTTTGGCAAGCAGACAACATACTAATCCTAAGGGATTCTGTAAATTTGCATGTTACCGTGTCGTAGCGAGGAACACCACAGCCGCTTCTTGAATTTCATTAACAGGAAGAACAGGCTGGTAACGCGGTGCGTGTGCCCTTCATGTCGATAATTATAGAGGTGCTGCAGGTCACACACGTGTCGATTGGACTCACGTGCAGCTTGGCTAGAATGCGCACTATGGTTTGTGATTGCGATCCATTCATGGATAAGTTGGAGCTAAGTGGAAGAGTAGTTCTTGAAGACTTAGTAATAAGTAACGTATCGATGACTATAGCGCTTTCCGTCCTCTAAACATGTAATCCAACATGAAATTAAGCACTTCAAAGCCAAAGAATGCGTAAGTTGATCAATCGCCAGGAGTTTGTGATGATCTGTGAATTACCATCATCCTTTCTGAAGATTGTCTTAAGATGTGGTTTCCGGGTCAAGAATCTTTAGACAAACACTGTCGGCACCAACGAGCAATCCGGTACCGTAAAGATGGATGGATTTTAGTGGTCGTTCATAGAGCACGATTCCCGCCGGTCTTGCTCAGGGACACAAACATAGGTAGGCGGGGAAAGCGGGCGACCAAATGCCGCAATATAGGGCAGTGGTGCAGTTGAGTAAAAATAACCTCCGCCATTGTAGGCGAGGCCGTATACGATGTGCAACGGGACTATAAACAACCGTAAGTCGCAACGGAGTTGCAGTTTTTTTTTGTTAGATTTCGACTCCAATATTTTGGAGCGTACAGCACTTCCCACATGATCGCGCATCCGATTCTGCACTTTGGTCATCGTTATAGGTGGACGTTTATTTATAATCTTTCACTCATCGTTTTGGTTCACCTGCACGTTGGCGAGAAGGCGCATTTCACCGTATGTGATGAACACCTCAGAGCTTCAAACACAAAATGTGAAGCGAAAAGGTGTGAAAAATGTGCCGGAGCAAACATTTATTTGTAATTGGTTCTCCCGTTTACATAGTAGAGCATTAAAAAGCCGTAGAACAGATCCAAGTATCGTAAACTGTTACACGATAACCAATGCTGATCAATAAGTCGGCAGGCCTTTTGAAAAACCATTCAAACGAATTCCAAAGCCAACAAATACTGTCAGGTACGAGTGCGAAATTGGAAGACGGTTGGGAAAAAGTACAAAATCTTCGTGATTGACGTGCTCTTTTGAGAGGGATATCCAGAGAAGTATCCTATATTGTTTAATTATATACAGAGGACAACGTTACAACCAAGCCAGATTATACTCAGTCATATTTCAGCCCTGAAAACGTTCTTGCCAAATGATTGGTAGGTAGCAAACACAATACCGCATGTTCCTTATATCGCTATCGGTAACAAACAATAGCCCTCAAATAGTTGCAGTTTTTGAAGAACTCGAAGAATTTTAACAACAAATCAAAATAAATGCCATGAATAGTAACGTGTACATCAGGCAGATTCTTTCACATTTATAGCATTCATTTGTCGAAGCATTATCCCTTGCACGTAAACAAGAAAATGGAGTACGATAACTGGTATCTTTCACTTTAATTGGATCATCGTATACGGAATACTATAAAACATTGGATCATTGACCCCGAATCTCTTTCCGTTCCTAGTTTGTGTTCTGTTATGTTCGGTTGGGCTTACTCGAAGCGCTTATTTCTTTATACTTAAATACACTAAATGCAAGTAATATTATCGATTTAATTTTATTTCGATATTGTGTTTCACGATGAAAGAAAAAATGCATACAAGTGAAACTCATTAAATGTTACTCTAACATGAGTTTTGGTAGTAATGGTGTATGTGTTCGTGGTTTGTGCCATTGGATGTGTGGGAAGGAGTGAACCGTGTGTTAATCTAGCAGGAGAGTTCAAGTAAGGCCAAACGTTGGGGGGGTTGCATCTTCGAATGCTTAGCTTGCCACACGGATTGACTTGACGCACGGCATGGAAACGAATACGAGATGGTAGCATTAGTGAAAGCTTAAGATACCGAGCGGATGATTACGGAGAGGGTGCGAAAGGAACCGAGTGTAAAAAGCATCCTTAACCATCCAGTTCTCCGGCAGCGCATGCATCGCCGTAATTCTTTCCTCCCTTGTCTTCCGGGTTTAGCACGATCATGTCGTCGATTCGCAGAATCGTGATCGCGGCTTCGGTAGCGAACTTGAGGGATTTGATCTTCGACATCGCCGGCTCCAGTACGCCGGCCTTTTTGTTGTCCTTCACCACACCCTCAATCAGATCCAGTCCGTACCATTTGAGCTGTGCGTGATCAACGACGGTTTGGCTCGAGTTGTGATAGGCGCGCAGTTTCGCCACCAGATCCGTCGCATCCTTCGCGGCATTGACGGCGAGCGTTTTCGGGATGACCAGGAGCGATTTGGCAAATTCCGCTATCGCCAGCTGTTCGCGGGAGCTCAACGAGGTAGCAAAATTCTCCAGATAGATCGAGAGTGCTGCCTCGACGCAACCGCCACCAGCCACCACCTTCTTGCCTTCGAGCACTCGCTTCGCTACACACAGAGCATCATGAACCGAGCGTTCCATCTCGTCACAGTAGAAATCGTTCGGACCACGCAGAATGATCGAAGCAGCCGTACGTGCCTTTGGGCCACGGATCATGATCAACTCATCATCACAGACGAACTCCTGCACTACCTCGGCCGCCTCACCAACGTACGATGCCTCGAAACTCTCCTCGCCGTCCATGTTCGTCAGTGACGTCAGGTAGGCGGCTCCTGTTGCCTTGGCGATACGCTTCAGATCGGCCTTCAGCACACGGCGCACGGCCATCGCACCTGCCTCGACGAAGTACTTTAGACAGAGATCATCGATGCCACCGCTACACAGCACCACATTCACACCGGTCGCCAGGATCTTCTCAATCTTCTCCTTCGTAATGTCCAGCTCGCGTGCCCGGATACCGTCGAGCTTATCCGGATCGGTAATCAGCACCTGCACACCCATCTTCATCTTCGTCTTTTGCAGCGAAAAGTCTAGACACGCGATCTTTGCGTTGGTAATCTTCTTCGGCATCTGCTGCGAGGCGATGGTGCAGTTCAGTGCGTATCCCTGTACCAGCACACTTTCGCGGGCCGATTTACCGTGCGCCTTCAGGACATTGACCGCCTTGATCGGGTAGGCCGGATTGCCTTTGACGTCGAGGATCCGGACGGCCTGGGCCGCATCGACTACCATCGCGGCGAAGAAGTCGGCATCCGCACCGATGATCTTGGAGCTCATCGATGTCTTCGCCACGTTTATCAGTGTTTCGCGGCCAAGATCTTCGACCGGTGCCGTCAAATGCTCGGAGATGTATTTACACGCTTCCTTACACGCCAGCCGGAAGCCGGCAATGATGGACGTCGGATGGATCTTTTGTTTGACCAGCTCATCGGCGTTTTTCAGCAGCTCGGCTGCGATAATGACGACCGAGGTGGTACCATCGCCTACCTCTTCATCCTGCAGCTGGGCCAGTTCGCACAGCACCTTCGCAGCCGGATGCTCCACCTCCAGCAGCTTAAGAATCGTCGCACCATCGTTGGTCACCGTCACATCGCCAATATCATCGACCAGCATCTTATCGAGTCCGACCGGTCCGAGCGAGGATTTCACTATGTTAGCGATGGCACATGCGGCCATGACTGAAAGTAGAGGAGAGTATCGTCGGATGAGCTCCGGGTGGCTAAGGAAAGAAATGTCCCCGCACTGCTGTTTATGGTTGCTTCCATAACCTCACAAATGCAACTCAATGAGTCATTCAGTGCGGGAGGGTTCGTGAATAAATTATCGATCCAAGTGACTAAAAATTAAAGAAAGTTTCATTGTAGTGGCCCAGATTACCGGCTGGTCACGGTGGAAGGCCAGAAACTATGCAAGAAATGATCATCGAAGAAACAGATGCGCCTGTACATGATGTGCTTTGTGCCGCACACTGCTGGACCGGCACCGAGATGGAAGTTTGAGAAGAAAACACGAGCCAGCTGCATTCAATCGGAGTTTGGCCACTTTCTATCACTCTTAACCGATATGGACAACGAGCACCCAGTTTCCATTCAAGATAAACCGTAAATCGACCAAAGATGCAGCATGTGATCACGATGGTGCACCCACACGGTGGAAGTCCCGTTTCGGCGCACCGCTCTATCAGGCTTACCATTCTGTGTGCGGACCGGGGCTCCCGATGACCGGTTTCCGGCCAGGGCTAGGGCACTCGCTACCGTGGACATGCTGGTTCAGTATGCAACGAAAAATATGATCGAGAAAAACGGTTCCGGGCTTCCGACTGTGATTCCGATTCGATGGTACGACACACACACACGATTTGTTCAGCGTTCAGCTGAAGCACATTTCTGACATTCCTCCGACACTCCGACACATTGACATTCCGACACTTTGTCAGCGACGATTTTTTCGCCCGAAAATACACACGCACACACAGGCACACAAAAATCGCACCGGACGGTTGCGATCGAAATTTCGCGTGGGTCGGTTTGTTGCTCGCCAAATCGTTGCTATTTTAGCTTGCAGATTTCTCGCTGCAGATTTCTCCTGTCGATCAGCGTAGACATCGGCTGTGGAAATATTAATTCAACAGAGCAACGCGTTATCGTCGGTTTCGTGAACGAATTAAAAGCAATAGTGCATCGTGAGAGTTACCCAGCCAGCAAGAGAGCGCCGTACTTACCGCCGTCATTCGAAAAGTAACGGCCATTCGACGATCAAGCTCGTGTGTGTGTGTGTGCGCCTGTGTGTTCGTCGATGCCGATCGTGGGAAGTGTTCTCCCGTTTGTTGAATAGTTAATTTTGATAAAACACCTTTTTATCCACCAAACCGTTCGTCCACTGGCGTATCACTGGAAATTTGCAAGGATTTCCATTGAACTCGTTTGCGTTTTCCTGTTGATCTTCAACCGGCAAAAAAACCGTGCATTGGTGTTGGTGTGAGAACGCGTTCGAAAAGTGTTTGAACGGCGGAAAAGAACTCGCTCCAGCATCGTAACCGTTGACATTTCTGAATTTTACACGCGCCCGCTCCCGCTCAGCATCAGGCGAAGCAACAAGGACTCGCAACAGGAAGCCACCGAAATTGTCCTTGGCCGTCGATAGCATCATCGTTGGGCAAAAAAAAGCGTACAAAGCGTTACGTTTCCTGGTACACGCCGGTTTCTAGAATCTGCAACACCATCGTCTGCGCTTGGGCATTTTTGCATTCTGTCTCGGGACTTGTAATTATTCGGAGGAAACTGTAAAGAGCGTGGAGTGGTAGTTTGAAGAAGTAGGTAAACATGAGTAGCGCTACTAGACCCGACGAGAAGGCGGTGGACATCCCGGAGGAGCTGTATGATGGCGGCTCGAAACGGACCTACCGGAGGCTGCGGTTTTTTGGCAAGGTAAGACCAATCGACAGGTCATGGCCACTGGGAAAGAGTGGGAGGGGGGGGGGGGGGGGGATGGGCTTTGATGTACCCAACAGGTAGCCACTAATTGAGCCTTTTGATCTAACCTGTAATTGTGGTTCCGTTCCGATAGGGAGGATTCGCCAAGTGCTACGAGATCGTGGATGTGGCGACAAAGGAAGTGTTTGCCGGGAAGATCGTCTCGAAGAAGTTGATGCTGAAGCACAACCAGAAGGAGAAGATGACGCAGGAAATCACGATTCACCGGTCGTTGAACCACAAAAACATTGTCGGTTTCCACAGCTTCTTCGATGATCCGCTCAATATCTACATCGTGCTGGAACTGTGCAAGAAGCGGGTAAGTTTGCGCTTCGAAACGGATGCGTGCATACGATGTGTGCCTCGAGATAGTTTGCTAAGGTGTTCTCTAATTGCAGTCGATGATGGAACTGCACAAACGCCGTAAATTCATCACCGACTACGAGTGCCGGTACTACATGCATCAGGTGATGACGGGAGTCAAGTATCTGCACGATAAGCACATCATCCATCGGGACTTGAAGCTAGGCAATCTGTTTCTGAACGATAACCTGCACGTTAAGATCGGTGACTTTGGTCTGGCTACCAAGATTGAGTTCGAGGGCGAGCGCAAGAAAACGCTCTGCGGTACGCCGAACTATATCGCACCGGAGATACTCAACAAGAAGGGTCACAGCTACGAGGTGGACATTTGGTCGATTGGGTGCGTGATGTACACGCTGCTCGTCGGAAAGCCACCGTTCGAAACGAAGAGTCTGAAGGACACGTACAGTCGCATCCGGAAGTGTGAATACCGGTTGCCACCGACGCTGCGTAAAAGTGCGGCGGACATGATCTGCGCCATGCTGCAGTCCGATCCTGTGAAGCGACCACTCATTAATAAGCTGTTTGAGTTTGAATTTCTTGCCCACGGTCACATTCCTTCCTCGCTGCCCATCTCGTGCCTTACGATGGCACCGCGTGCCGATCAGCTGGAGCCAGCGGAGCGCCTTAACCGTAAACCACTCTCTGAGATGAATGGTGGTGGTCAGTATCTCTTGTGGGCTAAATTTTTCTTCTTTTCTTTTCCCTATCGTGCTGACCCTCCAAACTCGCTCGCTTCCCTTTCCTCCGACAGACGATACGCGATTCGAATCGTCCTTCCTGAAGAACAATCTACACGACGCCATCACTGCGAGCGGTATGATCTCGCGCCATAACGATACGTACCGGACGGACATCGAGACACTGCACCGCGAGCTCACGAAGCTGTTTTTGGCAAAACCACCGCGATTGGCCAACAATCTGGATGACGAAAACACGGATCCAGCCGTTCAGCCCCTGTTTTGGGTGTCCAAATGGGTGGATTACAGTGATAAGTACGGTTTCGGGTACCAGCTGAGCGACGAAGGCATGGGCGTTATGTTTAACGACACAACGAAGCTAATTATGCTTGCCAATGGCCAGTAAGTATGCCCGATAACCAACGATTCACTTCATCCATAAAAAATAACGGTTTTACTAAAACGATTTCCTATTCCATTACAGTAACGTTCATTTCATTGATAAAGAGGGCCAGGAAACGTACTGGGATGTGAACAGCTTCCCGCCGCATCTGGAGAAGAAGATGAAGCTGCTGACTTACTTCAAGCGATACATGATGGAGCATCTGGTGAAGGCTGGCGCCGGAGCCGCGAACGTTGAGAGCGATCAGCTATCTCGTATCCCGCACATGCATACCTGGTTCCGCACCATGTGCGCCGTCGTTATGCATCTCACCAATGGTACCGTACAGGTATGTGTACATTGAATGAACCAATTTTCTTGCGTGCTCTCATTATTAATACGACCGTCTTTAATTTTCGATCTTGACTGACGAATATTTACAGCTTAACTTCTCCGATCACCAGAAGATCATACTTTGCCCGCTGATGAGAGCCGTCACACTGATGGACAACAACAAAAACTTCCGTACATACCGCTTCCAGACGATCATCGATCAGGGTTGCTCAAACGATCTGTACACTAAGCTCCGGTACGCTCATGAGAAGATCAAGAAGCTGTTGGAGAAGCTTACGTAGAGAGGGTCGAGGTGTGGACACTCGTTGTGCGGGAAGCCCTCCGATCGGAGAAATTGATGAATCGCGAGAATCCCCAGAAGATGATGCTGCCAAAATGGGATTACTCTTTACATTAAGTCTCACATACAAGAGTCACCGATGTTGCTGCGGCATCCCGTGCCGCGGCTACCGACCATAACGAACCTCTCCGGTCCCCGTCTGTTAGGGTGTTAGTTATTATTATTATTATTATTATTTTCTTTCTTTTGCGATAGTTTTTTTTGTACTTCTCTCTGTCCACCATCAAATCATGCCATTTTGTCTGGGTGCGCCCTGGTGTATGTCGATTCTTTTGCGCACAATTGCAATCAGGACCTGCCCCTCGTTCGTTTATAGCCTTTTGTGTTTTTTTCTGTGTCTCTTGGTTACATCCATTTTAAACTGGGCCTATAACGTAGTAAAACAAGCGAACCCTATTGCTACCTCGAGATTTCTGGCACAAATCATTCCAGGTGCACAAAAGTAGAAAATGAAGGGACACAGAATATGTCGGCAGAGCCGCCGTGTTCGACGCTCAAGCCATGATCGTTTCGGAGCAATCTGGGAACGATAGACGCATTTACAATCATCGCACCATTTTTTGTCAAATATATAGAAACTGCCTTACCCATCGAAGCAAGCCGATGTGCCAAAAGTATTTTAACGATTGAACGTGCCGGCTGGTTGCTTTCGGCTGTGCCTTACGGTGGGACGCAGTAGGCGTGTTATGGTGTGAATACAAGGGCGTTTGTAGCGGAACAATAATGAAAATCTTGCATTCCCCCCGTCGTAGGCACAAGTATTTGTCGAATTGCTCTTTTGAGAGAATACAGCATCAAGAGTAGTGGTAGAGTAAGTGAATTGAATACTTTCGTACGGAATAAATTACATATATTTCGGAAACTTCGCCAATGCCTTCCAGCAACATCATATCGTGATGCTGCCTTTCTATCCAACAATCACAATTAGTCCCCTAAAATCTAACCGAGTTACACGAGGAATCAGTTCTGCTGCCGTTAAACCACGCACAATTGGTGGCACCTGCAGCATTGGTTTTATGAGAGAAGTGGAATACTTCTGGTTGGCGACTATCATGACTGGAATTGCTGCTAGCATCATCTTCAGGGAGAAGCGCGTAAGAGGTTCGCTGCAAACGAATCACCGTTGCGGGGCCGGCTTCGGTTTGGGCATCTTTTCCAGCAGCGCTTGGATTTCCTTCTTTTCGTCGTAACTCTTCCACAGCTCTAACAGATTCACGATGGCTCGGGCGATCTCCTGCACCTTATCCATGTCGACGTTCAGTTCGGCAAACCATGATTTCAGCTCTTTCTGTAGCACAACGCATGCAATCTGTAGACAACCGATGGCAATCTGTGGGTAGGACGTAAAGGCATGGGTCAGGTAGTTTACTTTAAGGCTTAGAGACCGTCTTGCGTTACCTGATACGGCGGATACAGGAGACTAACGTCCGTGCGAAGGGAATCATTGATTAAGCGCCAGGTAAGCGTTAGCAGCTGCTCCTCCTGGCCGATGTCCTGCATCAGCTGTAGCAACGGGCGGTATGGCTGGTACACGATCAAGCAACAGTCCAGATTCTCCAACAGATAGAACTCACACTCCAGGATGTGGTTGGTGCGGTACGGGAACTCCTGCTGGTAAGCGTACCCGAACTTGTTCTTGATCACCGTTTGGCAGGTGGTGATGAGGCGCGAGTTGGAAATCACGCCAAACTCTTCCACCTTCGAAGCGAGCAGGATGCAGGTCGGAGCTAGCAGCAGTGGATCGATGCACTTGAGCGAGTTGCGTGCGTAGAAGCGCTTAAAGTATACCGTGGCCGTGGCAATGACTTGCTGGCGGAGCTTCAGCTGTTCCCCCAGCACCTGGATGATGTTGGCGAAGAACATGAAAATCTTCTGGTACTCCTCCTCTGTGAGCGACTTCAGATCGTGCTGCCGTTCCCGGATGAGATCCTGCTTGTCCAGTATCCATTGCTGATGGTGCGAACTCTGCCAAAAGTTGCCAGCCATCGCGTTCCAGGCTTAAACCTCGTCTTTTTAGGGATCTTTCGCACTGTAGTTCTGCGACTTTCTAACACTTTTCCGGCCTCAGTTTTTCAACGAACGACGGCGGAAGTTGCAAATGATGCTAATTTGCTGGTATCACCTTTATCTTGATCAAATTGTCCCAAAAACTTAAAGTTTTCCCATTTTTAACGCAATTTGATGAAGCGTCCTCGGAACCGACCAAAAAGACAACAACGGTACAGTGCCATGCAGCCCATTTTTCACCCTAGATATTGATTTTGCTTGATTTTTTTTCCTTTTTTTTGGGCAAAATGCTCAAATTTTTTCGATTATCACTGTCAAATTTGTCCGTTTACATCATTGAGGGTTTAGGAGTCGAAAGTTCCGTGCAACTTTGAATTTCACCGCGGGCGCTGCCGTTTCGGCATTGGTTTTTGTAATAAAATCGTTCTCCAAAGGTTCTTCCCAATTGGTCTTTATTGTTATAAAAAGGTGAGAGCTCATTAAAAGTAATGAAAGCATCTACATTCCTGCAAAACTACGCATCAATGAACAGCGCAGTTTTGTCGGCAATAGAACGTGATTTTGCATCGTCGAGCGTGTGTCTACAAATATTTGGAACTCCCGCTGGAAAACCGTGTGTCCAAGAGTTGAGCTTTCTTGAGAACCGCTTTCTTCTGCGCCTCATCAAAGCGATTAGCCTGCAGGTCCACATTTCGATCGAACGGTCGCCGGATCGATTCCTCACCCCCTTTCGATTCCTGTTAGTAGAAATGTAAGACATTATCAGTTAGAACCATCACTATCGGTGTAACCAGTGCTACTAATTACCTTCTCTTTTTTAAGCTTTTTTTGATGTATGTCTAGCAGCGCCTTGTCCCTTTTGTGTTTTTTCTTATGGCGTTTCACGAGCTCCTCCTGCTCTTTATCACGCTTTGCAATGAGCTTCCGTTCACGTTCGCGTTCTCGTTCGACGGCAGGGTCGACCGTTTTCGATGATCCACCACCGCCCCCAGAAGCCTTTTTACGTTCCCGATCGGCGGGTGTATCGGTCCAGACCGTCCGGTCCCCGATTTCTTGTTTCTCACGCGTTCGGAACTGCCTTGCGCCCAATCCCATGTCACTGATCTTGCGAATATCTGGCAGCTCCAGCATCCAATCCTCGCGTGCCTTCGGTTGTTCTCGATCACCATTGGCACCGATCGCCGCACTCTCGATTTGTCTTATTTTCATCTCGAGCGCACGCTGTTCCAGTTCCACGTTGGCTCTAGAGCCAGATGTACCCGGCAATGGACCAATCATCTCATCATCATCATCATCATCTTCTGGCTCATCGTCCTGTTCCGGTTCGGAGAAGGGCGAAAGTTCCGAATCGGAAGTTGCATGATCATGGGAAGGCGCTGCTTCCGGAAGCTTCATTCCCGGTGGTAACGCAGGCCCGATCGCACATCGCTCGATTTTCTCTTCACGATCTTCATCGTGGTGCTCCGTTTTGCGGGCCAGTAAATGTGGTGGCAGTGCAGGTCCTATAACACTTTTTGCGTACTCCTCAGTCTCCTTCTTTTCACTCTTCGAGGGCTGTGCCAGCGCAGGTGGAAGCGCAGGTCCGAAACATTCCGTCGGAGAGTCTGCTGCTTTGTTCCGTTGCGGTGCGTGATCATCTTGAGATGAAACGGAAGACGCCGATACGTCCAACGCTTTAACGTCGTCTTTCAATCGCCGGCTAGGTTCAGGTGAAGTATTGCGTGATGATCGTGCCGAGCGACTGGTACGATGAGAACGAGAAGAAGATTCGGGGGTCCTGGACCTGCGGCGGTACCGTCTGCGCTCCGGTGTTGGACTACGGCTTCTGTGATGATATCGCCGATCGGATCGGTTACGTGATGAGCCGTTGTCACGGTACAATGATCGCTCCGGTTTTTCACTGGACGGCGCATGATTATGGCGTGTGGTCGTCGTTTTGTACCGTACTCCACTGTCTGAGTCGGAGGTGTCGGAATCAGACATTACCTAAAACAGAACATGAAAAAGCATGGTCTCAGATTATTTGAAGCAACCTCTTAGTTAAAGTTATAGGAAGGCAACGTGGAATTAGAAAATGACACGCTGTGTTTCACGAACAGTTCCATTGGCATCTTTATTGAGTTTTTCATTCATTCGACTAGGGTATTCGAGAAGCATAATCGCTTCCGCTTCCTTTTAGCTGAACGTCTTCAGTGCTTTTGCCCAGCTGTAGCGAACCGCCTTGCTGGCACCGGCCGTGGGAATATTTTTGATCGATTGCCAAACACTGCTGGTCCACACGATCGATCGTAAACAGCGCGCAACGATTGCACGGTAGTTCGAGGAGCGGGACACGCCTATCAAGATATCCTCGGTGTCCTGCCGATACCGTCCACTGGTTTGTCGTTCGACAATACGTCGGATTGGCCACCTTGGCAGCCCATTCAGGTGTGCTAGAATGGCAGCTTCTGAGACATCTTGTGTGCAGATTTGATTATCACTGCCATTCATCGGTAACTCCAGACAGTGACGCTGCTCGGCGATCGAACTCGCGTACAGGTTGCGGAAGTTCTCGATCTGTGGTCGCACAATGTTGTTCACTTTGTTCTTATTTTCGCCGAAGATCATGCGGAAGTCTCCAGCGTAGCTTAGGTTGGAGATTGCCCGGTACAGCTCGAACTCGGTGAATTTTTCGGGAAGCATAAGCAGGGCGGCGTGCAGTGCCGATCGTAGATTCTGCTCCATCGCGTTCTGAATTTTGGAACTGGAAGCGTTGCGTATGATTTCGACCGGTTTGTGGAGCCGGCCGGCAAGATAAAGGCAGCGCCACTCGATCAGATCCTCTAGCAGGTCCTTCGTCGATACGACACCGTACTTAATGATGACGTCCTCCTCCGGCAGGTGCACTAGCGTGTTGAAGTAAACTCGCGCGCCCAAGTTCTCCTGGAAGCGAGCAATCACGTTTCCGCCCAGTAACCGCATGCCGGAGTAGTGATCAAAGTTAAGGTCCAAATTGGCGGTGTGCCACCGGGTTGGATTGTCCACGGTGTAGATCAGATCGATCATGTTTCGCTTCGATCGAATCGTGTCGTAACCGAGCTGTTGCTTCACACCAGAGCCGTATGCGAAACAGAACGAGAAGCCGGGCGGGAACCGGGACAGAATCCGGTAGAAAATCGGCGCGGTGTTGCCGCGTGACAACATCGTATGATAAGTCTAGTGCACGCTAGTCGCTTCACTTTTGCTTCTTAACGATCTCCTATCCTTCGTGATCCTTAATTTTGCGGTTTCACTGTTATATCCTAAACTTTTTCCAAAATATTTTAAGCAGCCGACGCGCTTATCGACCGCCCCTCAAAGCCAAAATCCAGAAACGTCAAAAATCTTTTTCCCGATTTTTTTATGCAGCAAAAGAAGCCGCCTTCACGTGTGCTTTTTATCGTGGTTTTGGGTACTTACGCTGATAAAACTAAGTCGAGGTTACTTCAGGACAACTGTTTTTTCTTGAATATCACGGACAAGTATGAAAATCAGCGCCGAGCACCGAGAAAATTGCACAAAAAATCGCTCCCGATTTTCAAAACATTCAGCTTTGTTGTGACAGTTCGGCTGACAACCCGGTGAAAAAGAGCGCAACAAACGGAGGAAAAAGCTACTCCAGTCGGCTTCAATTTTGAAACCAGCGTCGGCACGAGGCTCGAAAAATTTCGAAAAATGACCGTTGAATCGAAGCGACCGTAAAGCAAAATTGGGAAAAATCCCATTATTATCACCCTCATTTTTCATTAGAGAAATAACCAAGATCAAATACTAGAACGTAAAAAATGGTACCACCACCCTAAACGATCATCAAATATTGACAAAATTTGCACAAATTGGTAGAGAAGCGTGTTTCGCCAACTCCAAAAACCGAGTCCTTCGCCATTCGTGATCAGGCGCACTCGTCCAAGTCCAGTCATTTTGGAATCAAGTCGATACTTTCCTTCCACCTCATCCTGGGGCTGCTTTATCTATCCGTAAGACCTAGAAAGAGGACGAGTGGAGGAATTGTATATCTCTTTCAGAACAGTTTATCTAAGCTGATGTACTATTCAAAAGGTTTTCTTCAGTTTATTCTGGCGGCTTATGTTTTTGTCCTGCTTGCAAATCGTAAACTAATTATCAATACCTTTGCGGTATATAAATCAATCTAGCAAAAGATAAGAAAATTGCTAAATTTCTCTCCTCTGTACATAAACGTGTTGTTCAGCTTCTCCTATTTTATGCGGTTTTCAACATCCTCATGTAATGAAGCCATCATTCGGTTCGGTACAGTTTATCAAAATCCTAACACTGCCCTTCACTCCGTGAAGCTCCGTGAGCCTGTGATCATGTAACTGAGCTCCGTAATGTTTCATTTCCAAGAACATTCTTCATCTTGGTTAGGATTTATAAACATATAAACAAACGCTCGACCCCTTTTAGTAAAGCGAACCATCAACTGAAAGCAGTAGAATCTTCTAAATAACTCCGCCATGTGCTTGTGAAAATGTCGATCGTTACAGAGGAAACTTGAGTAAACGAGCTCCGAAGGTGATCATCCGCGCGATCATCCAAGCTGGAGGTTTTACACAGAAGGAAAAGCACGGCGGTTGCTTTTCCTCACGATACTCACCTTCAGAAGGAGGAAAACAGCAGATTTTCTATCTCATTTTCATTCTTAGTTCAGCAAAGACATTTGCTCACGGCGGTTGCATTCGTCGGCTTCCTTTTTTTTATTCAAATATGTTTTTCCTCCTGCTCTCGCTTCGGTCGTGTCGTTGATCCTTTCACTGGCTCGCTGGAATGTCTCGATGTCCCTGTCCCTCCGCCGTCCCAAGCTTGTGATGAACAGGCGTCTCAATGTTTGGACATCCTTTTCACGTCTTCATCGATCGCGCGTGTTTTCCACTGTCTCGTCTTCGACTCGGTCGGTAGAGTGTATAGCGAATGTTCTGTTACAGTAACTTTTTCCTCTACCGACATGGGTACACAATTTGTTGGCCAAGATAAATCCTAGAAAACGTTTCAAATGCCGATATCTCCTTTGTTGCAATAAAACCATCTCTCTCTCATCATTACGACTGTAAAGCGATGTCCTCCTGTACCATACATCGCGACTCATACTGTACACGACGATCTACTGAGACTGTGCGTGCGCATCCAGATGGAAAATGCTTTGAAAACTCGTCGCTGATCATGGGGACGCACCGTCGCTCACGTCGGCGTGCGAGCAATACGGCGGGATCCGTTTTTCACCGAGGATTAGTTTCGATTTTTCCTCGGCGAGCATCGGACGTACCGGGCGTGCTCCGGAGGGGCTTCTGATGGCTGAGCAGCAAGGACAGCCGCAGTGTGTACAGAGACTGAGGGAGCGAGCGTGGAGAAGAAACGAAAGGAAACGATCGTGCGAACCGTGAATTCACGCAGGCGAATTCAAGCATTCTAGCCGGCTCCAACCGAAGACGGTTCTACAGGAAAATGCTACTGATCGTGTGTGGTGTGCCTATGAGTCCGTTTGTCTTAGACGATAGTGTCGTGCTAGGTTGATAGGCTTATTTATTTATCTATTTATTTAAATTATTCAACTAGCCCGTAAGCTATTTATCAACTCGTCCTGCTTCGTAAAGATAGGCTAGATCGATCGTGTAAATCAGGTGCTAACGATCAAACGTTGTGCAATACCCTAGCAAAGCGACTTCACTTAAAGTGTTGATTCTAAGTACTTTCTCACCGTTGTGAGACGAGTGTTCCGGTTTTGTCGTAGTCTCCGTTCCGCAGTATCGAGTGCGTGCAATATAAATCGCCATTTCGCAATTTTTCATTGACCGATCGGAATCATCCGAAACTGAGAAGAAAGGCGAAGACGAACGTCGCCAGTGCAAACAGCGTAAAAAACCAAGATCGTCTCGTAGCGGAACCATAGTGAAGTGAAAGCGATTAACGGAAGCCGAAAAAAAAAACCCGAGTAGCTGACGAAGGCCGTAAATTGGGTCCGCGAGGATAAATCATTTCGTTGGTCAATTAATTTGCAACCTCCTCTTCACCATCGTCGGTGGCGAACTTCGACCACTCTCATGTGTGTTTATGTGCGATCTACTCATCGGTTACTCTCGCCGGTACAAGGATACCAGTGCGTACGCACGGACGCAGCAGACAGCAAGGTAAATCGTTTTAACAGTTGCCGAAAATTAATTTTAATTAATTTAACTACCCTCCGGGACATCCCTCGAGGTCTTGTCGGTAGCATACGCACTCTTCGTGTGTATGTGTGTTGTGCATGGGGTGCGTAAGGATGATCGTGTCACCCAGCCAGCCCGGCGGTGGAGCGCAAATTGCCAACAAGATCGGAATCAAGATCATTGACAATTCGTTCGCGTTCGCTCGCGAACAGCCGTGTCAACACGCCGGGACGCCGGGCGAACTGCATCAGCAACAGAACCGGCCACGAACCAGAAAGGTGAAAAACGGTTCACTGCTGCACCCTACTGCAACCCTTCTCGCCCTGCTTCTTTTGAGGTTATGTTTCGCACATTAACCCCACTGGGTCGACTGGATTCGGTCGGTGAGGCCGAATTCCCGAGCCGCGGAAAAGGGCGCAAGGGATCAAGGACCACCACCATGGGGCCATTACTTACCTTCGTGCGCACCTCCGGAGGACCGAGGATCCTTTGCCATGGCAATTATCCGATGCCGTTGTCGACTCTCTCTCTCTCTCTCTCTCTCTCTCTCTCGCCCATTCTTTCTTCCTCTGGGAGTGAGCAGAAATGGGTGATTTACTC
>NC_064874.1:49536902-49639402 GCF_943734745.1 Anopheles darlingi
ACAAGGCCGAGGGCCGAGGATCACTCGGTGGTGGGCGAAGGGGAGATCGTAAAATCGGTAACCGTAGCCCTCGGCCGAGGGGCCGTGCGAGTAGCATTTCCGGGGGTAAAATGTCCCGGTGTTGGTCTGTATGTGTTACCTTACACCACCCGACCAGGATCGCTGGATGCTGAACGATCGTTCGTCTTCTTCTTTTATAGCTCCCCTTCCGCCGATCTTTCCATTGCTCCGACAATGCGTTGCGTTTGGTCTGGGGTTCCGTTTTTGCCGTTTTTAGTTTTGTTTCTCTCTCTCTCTCTCTCTCGAGGAGGAGGAGAACGTGGACCCCCAGCAAACCAAGACCTAGACCAAGCCGCTAGAGGATCATCCCTAGACCGAAAACCTTCCTGGAACCGCTTGGTGGCAACCGGCAGTCGTTTGGAGTTTTGTTTGGTTGGCACATGGTGGTGGTGGTGGTGGTGGTGGCGGAGAAGATGGTTTGTTTGTTTAAGAATGTTGGGTAGATCGGAAACAACGGCTAGCGAGCTAGCTATAGGAGCTACTCCGCCTCAGATGCGATCCTCGCCTTAGATACGACGATTGGATGTGAGACTTCTAAAAGGATTTCAAAAGAGACAATATGCGTCTGCCGGATGTTCGTCATGTCATGGCTTTTGGGGTGAAAGTAGAAAGTACGCTACCCCGAAAATAATTAGCCAAGATCGAGAGAAGAAGAGGAGACAGTTCGTTTCGCGAAAAAAGAAATACCCCATCCAAGAACTGCCGCCAATTCGCCGTCTGCGTATCTGCGTAAGTGCGTGAGTGAAGGGAGGGGGGACTATTTTTAAGTCACTTTGGCACCCCCCTCCTCCCCCTTCTGTCTGCTGTGCCTAAGTCACAGATTTGCATCACTTTCTCCGCTCCACGCGCAACAACGCATTAGAACGCAAAGAAGGTGGAAAGAACGCGATCGAGATGACGGCTCGGAACGGCTCAGACCATTCTTCTGCTCGAGGGAGAGAATGTTGATCCAGAAATGGATTCCCGGCCCCGGCCCTCGCCGTCTAGACGGGCGGGATGGCGGCCATTCTTTGACATTGTATAGGCAACCCCACGTCGGATCGGAATCGCGATGTTCGATCGCTGGCGACGGCGGTTCTTCCGTTCCCGTGACACTTGGGGTCCAATCACCCCTTGGTGGGGATGGTCGGGTGGCGTCTAGTCGGCTGCATCCGATGCGCCCGCCCTTTCGGAAGTGCGTCCATGCGCTGCTGCTGCTGCCAAGCTGCGCATTGCGTGCGGCTAGACGGGAGTCAGCTGTTGCTTGGCCGAACCAGCCAACTCGGTCAGCGGCCATCGCCGTCGTCGTCGTCGTCTTCGGAAAGCTATTTTTAAGGCCATTTTCACACGTCGGCCGATGGTCACGACAAGGGGGCAGAGCGTGGTGATGGTGACGAAAATACTTTAAAGTGAAGGAACTCAATCACCCCGCATGTTCGCGACGCATTTATTGTTCTCGTCGCCGTCGTCGACGGCGTGCATTCCTGACCGTCTCGTCCGCCGACCGGAGGGTGAGGCAAACCCCGGAGACCCCGGGCGGCAGTTACCGCTCCCCAGAGTGCGGTGCGTCGTTGTCACTCTGGACCTCTGGGCGCAAGGATTGTGGCTATTGCGTATCGGAACACGGATTTACGGTGTTCCTGCGTGCGTGCGTGCGTGCTTGCGTGCACGGGAGATAACGCCATCTTTTCTGAACGCAGTAGCGTAGCCATCCCCCTCCCGCCTTTGTGGACCCCTCGATTGCCCTCAAAGGTGATGTAAAAGCCAACCGAGTTTACGTAAATCTTGCGGGGTTTTGCGAAACGCCACCAAAAGTTCACACCCCACCACAGGAACAGGACAGGACAGGACAGAAGTTAGTTAGTTAGGTTTGGTTTTTAGAGAGGGGACGTTTATTTTAAGAAACTTTCTGGTGTCACCATTTTCGAAACGGGGTTTCTTCTCGGGTTTTCCACTCAAACAGGGTTAGAGAAATCGCGCAGAGGTTGTTATTTTTTTGGGTGAAGAAAAAGCGCTTGTTTTTCTTGAATTTCATGAAAAAAGTGGAAAACAGCGCGCTGGTAGAATGGTTGAAAATGGCCACCACTCGGTTGCGATGCAGATTGCACTACTGCTGCCGCTGCTGATGAAGCTGGAGGGTTTGAGGATCAACACCAGCAGCACGAGCTAAAGAGAGACCAGAGAGCGATGCTAAGCGGAGTGCAGTCCGAAAAAAGATCACCCTAAAGGTGAATAGCTCAGGCCCGAAGCCCCGAAGCGACGCAATTTTCAAGAGCATCTTGCGAATGCGTGGCGTAACGTGTTTTGGGTGACCGAGGCCCCCAGAACCACGCGTCTAACTGACCGCGTGATCGTTCCTCGTTTTGGAACGCTTTCGGGAACAGTTTCCGGCCTACCAAGAAGGTTACATTCCGTGTTCTTGTCTGCTTTGTTTGACGCGGGCTGCTGCCAGTTGGTTGGGACAGCAACCAATATTCTGTGGAATGGACGATCGGAAGTGCGAGACGCACTTTAAATAGGTCGAGAAAAATTGATTCCAGCTTGTGGATGTGATTCCATTCCATGGTGTATTGGAGCTGGCGAGCAGAACGGCAGAGGGAAAGGTGCACATTAATCATCGATGATCCACGCACACAAAGCCACGTCGACGGTCGGTGCATTCCATTCGGCAAACCGGAAGCGGCCGTCTGCGCGTCCGTGCATCCGTTTTGACTCGATCTTTTCCATTTTACGAAACAGTCTAGCCACGCCAAGAAACCCCCCTAGAAGCGGTATAAATATTTTCCCCACATCCTACACCCCACCCGGGACGACGATCACCGGCCCCGGCGGGGGGAAGGGGTTCAACATCATATGCAACGCGGGAATCGGTTAAAATTAGCGAACTTCAAACGATCACTGGCTGCGCATCGTAACCGCCCACGGCCCCCGGGGGGTGAATGAAGGAAGCTGAAGATGCGACCATGACACTCTTCACCGAGCAGCGATCGCATCCTGTTCCATCATCCTGTCGCATGCCTTACCATCCGCGTTATCCGCGGTCACACCATGATCGTGACGGTGTCGTCGCTCATCGTTCCGAAATAGAACCGAAAACAGGGTTACCAGGGGAACCGCCATCATCGCCAACGGGGGGGTGAGAACAGAATTTTTGGCCAAGAACGCTGGTCAGCTGTTCGTTGTGGACGTGCGTGAATCATGCGGCTGAAAAGTGACCTTTGGTGCACCCCAGGGGTCTGTATCGGTAATGCAACACAGTTTATTGTATAGCCGCACAGAACATAATATTTACAAAGAAAGGAAGAATGAAGGATTGCAAACGATTCCAACGTGGTGCAATGATCGTCTGCAAACCACACCACCCCTTCATGCACGATCGTTCTGGTGACGTTCCAACGCCGCTTCCGTTTGTTGATTTCCAGCGCGGTGAGCCACGACGAATGGTGTTTTATCTTAATGAAGCGTAAGCGTAAACCTTTCGCTAGCACTTTTCTACGGCTCTTTCAACTCCAAACTTCCCTCCCTGCCCTGCCTATAGTTGCATCCCAGAGGGTGATAAGGACTGTTGTTATTTGCCTGGCATACACCACCGAGAGGGCGAAAGAGGAAACCCAAAGAGTTCGTTCACCGCTACTGAAACTCAAGCAGCAGTAATTGCATAATGTGGTCCTCCGGACTGCGTGTACCGGGCATACCGACGGAGCAGCATGTATGTTGAGGTGGGCCATCGACGAGCATAACCTTTTTGGAAACCACCGTCCGACTGTCAGGCGTTGGAGGTGAAGAACCGCGCGAGCACAGACGACAACGACGACGACGACGATGACGACGACGACGACGGCGACAACGACTCATACATCGGATTGTCACCCTCATTTCAGTGATCTTTGCACGCACCCCATCAGTTCGGGCTGATGTAATGTCAGTTTTTGACCTTTTTTTTCCACCGTTGCTCCTCTTCTCAGTATGCTGTGGAGGGATTTAAATTAGCGCAACAGCAGCACCGCGAATGGTAGCGAACGGAGATCCACGGCATACACACAGTGCACGGGGACATAATTCAGAACTTTAGCTTTAATTTTCCCCCATTTCTGGTCTGGTTTTGTTTTGGTTTTTGAACCAAGAACTGTGTTTTTTGCGCAGTGCTCCCTCGGCTATTTCTGCATAACACACCAACCAGTGCGTAGAGTAGTGTGTCGCAGCTGTCAACCCCGGTTTCGTGGGGTGTATTATGGGGGCTTCAATGCGTAGTACTTGATTAATTTTGTTTTTGTAACACTCGTTACGCTCGTGTACAAGGACCGGTGCGAGCATCGAGCATGTTGGTGAGCAAATACTAAAGCCGGTACCAGTTAGAATCTGGCCACACAGAATAGATGATATCTAAGCAAAGAAATGACATAAAAAGAAACGAAAGGTGCCAGTTTTGTAGGGTTTTATCGCCTTTAAGGAGAAATATTGTTAGTTTTTTTTTATTTGTCGCCCTAATTTAAGGTCTCTTCCCAAATCACCATCTTACGGACAAATTTTTCTGCGTGGATGAACTAAAACCTTCCTGCTGCATTCCTTCTATGATCGGGAAAGTCAAATTTGTTTCCTGGTATTCGTCGAAATACATATTTAAAATGTGTTCGATCGTCCGTCGAAATGCATGGTTTGAATTTAGTCAACATTTGTTCGCATAGCTTCCTTGTACGAATTTGGGTAATCAAGCTTAGTTCTTGGGTTCTATTTGAGTAGTTTCTGGCATAATAATTTCTTGTATGACCAGTAATCTGCTCACAAAAATATTTGTCCAGTTGTAATGTCGCTCGTCGCCCGACGCCTAGTGATCCCAGGAATGTTGAGAACATTAGGTTTTCTAAGTTTTGCCCGTAGAATCGACCATATGGGCATTTTCACAAAAATATTCCCACTAAATAATCAAGCTAGTAGCACAAAAAAAATTCTATCAACAGAATTGAAAAGTGACCACTACGAGCGTTGCAGTGTTTAAAAATAAGTGGCAGAATTCTAACTGGTGCACGCTTTAGCACACATACACACACACACTGGTACTTTGTTCGATTTTCCGAATGCGAATGCTGGTTGGAAAATGCGTGGAGAGGAGATTAAGAACAGGCCAGCGCCTGCCAGCGAAAATGTATCATCTCCGGTGCCGATCGTGCACCAGGAAAATGCAAACTCATACAAACGCATGCACGCACAGGAGGCACAGGAAGAAGAGAAGACACCATGGGATTATGAAGACGGTTCTGCCCAAGGGAAGAGCGGCATAGCAAGCACAGCAAGCGCGCATCACGATGACGACGACGACGGCGACGCTATTCCTGGATGCTAATGAATCGGAAGCAAACCTCAAGGAGACACGGGATATGGATATTTAAACGTTGTTCGCGCACACCCGCTTTCTCCCTCTCTCACGCACACGCACAGACTCTCCGTCTGTCTGTCTGTCTGTCTGTCCTTTGTGCATCACATTGGTCGGCGGAGACGCAGGGAACCGCTAGAAACCCCCAGCGAAGATGTTTCATCTTGCGCACGGTCGGGCACACCACGATCACTACCACCACCTCCACCCTCTCCTTCATCGTCTTCTGTCGAGGCAAAGGCAAACATAAGCAGCTCGTCGTCGTCCTCGTGTGGCACGCGTTTGTTTGCTTGGGCGTTAGGGCGAGCGCCATGAGCGCCAGCGCGACGAAACGTGGTGATCGTTAGTGTTGGCGGTCTACACCACGACCACCAAGACCACCATCCAACCAACCCGCCTGGTAGGTGCTAGACGATGTAGGTACCATGTCGCTGGCCGCGAGTGCAATGGAACGCAAGACAAATGTTGTAGATGCAGTAGACGATCCCAGAGTTCTAGCGCGACTCACGCCGGGGTGACAACTCGGGAATGCTGGAGCAACTGGCGCACGCGCCTCCACGTTGTCGACGTTTTTCGAATTGGATCCGAAACATTCTTTAACCGATCGGTAGTTTCCTTCAACAACAGGCGAGCGAGTTCCTAGAACCATTTCCCTGCCCCCCGGAGGGATCTTACGGATGTTTCTTGGTTGGTTGGTGGGCGTTGCTCTAATTGCTCGAGAACGGAAATGGGACCCCTGCGTACCTGGGGTTGTAGGCTGCGTGCTGGCAGTAGTACTAGTGGGAACGGATGAGACAGACTCCAACTAAACTATCAGCGCGTGTGCGTTCCTCGCATGTACAAACTGGTCGGAATAGTTTGGCATTTTTGGGGAATACCAATCGGGGAGATATTTCGACTTCGAGCTCTGTGCTAGACTAATTGGTTTTCAATTGACATCTTCTATCTACGGGAGGACTGTCACGGCGTATTAACATGGCGAAGCACGTGGAATAATAGCGGTAGAAGAATCCCTTAACTGTGCTATTGAATGCATGTAAAAACGTTGTTTTTGAATTGAAAATTTAAAGCCTGTATATGGTCGATAATGGAGGATTCAAGATATCAGCCACATGTTTAGCTCCGTTTTGTTGTTGCTTCATATTTCCGAATTCCCCGTCCTCCCTGTTTACTAGAATTCCCGAAACAAATGGTGCATTTCCATTCCGGTAAAAAAAAGTCCATTCTCGGCCCTCCCTCCATTTACTTCAGTATGCACTTCTTGCTATGGATCATTTGCACCCCTAAAACAAGGGAGTTGCCCTGATCGCTCCATGCACAGCGCAAGCATGATCGTTTCGCTTCATGTTCGTCCGCTGGAATGTCTTTTTTTTGTTGTTCTTCCCTTCTACCGTATCGTCTTCCGAATGCGGCAAATGTCGACAACCTCTTAGCGATTTGAAGCTTCCGATAGGAAATACCCCCTCTACTCGAGATATCCAATCACTTAGCACCGAGATGGGAATCAGGGGATTCGTGGTGGAATGGGGGGCTTTCCTCGCTGGTGCGACCCCATCGACGCAGCCGTCTCGCTGAGTCAGGCGAGCTGGAATTTGGTGGCCAATTTAAATTTAGCTTCCCCCGGGATGTGGCCAGCCACAGCAGGGAAATGGTTTGCATACTTTCGCATTTGCGTCTCACCGAGAAGGGATCTGTTTTTCCTCGTGCTCTTCTGAAGGAATTGTGTTTTTTCGCTTGTATTTGCAGTCTGGATTCATGGTACGATGGAGCATCACTCGATGGAGAAACTGTTGGACGCATCGCTGCTGTCGGATGCCTCAAACAATAGTTGCATGATGGATGGAATCACAGTGCTCCCGGGCGGAGACGATACCGGAGGATATCAACCGATGCCGGAGGATCAACGTACGGAAGCGGATGGTTGTGCTGGAATGCTCAACATGAACTTTATCACGACGATCCCGGAGCAGCCAGAATATGAAGAGATATTGCAGCAGAAACCACCAGATCAGCTGGTACCGGACTTTATCCTCGGTTTACCGCAACACTGTTCGACACCGAAGAAGAACGGTCGGCCCGTGTCGATGTATGAACCTTGGATTGCGGCTCCAGGAGCTGGCCTTAGTTCACTTCCGGCAGAAGTGCTTCGCAAGGCAACACGCCTGGTCGATATTGATTCGGAAGAGATGAGCACCGCGACTGCTGCTGGCATGTCAAAAACTTGCTGGGAGGCCGAAGATGCGGACGAGTTCATTACCACGCTTGACGAGTCCGCCATCTTGGATATCGAGTCATACGAAGATCTGAGCCACATCTACAGCAAACCGGCCGTCAGCAACAATAACAATCAAAAGCTAATTGTCGCCGCCGACGTTCATCATCATCAGCATCACCATCTTGAGCAGGAACATGAGCTGCAGCAGCAGCAGCAGCAGCAGCAGCAACTGCAATATGAGCAGCGGCGTCATCACCAGCAGCAGGGTGGTGGCAGCTATCTGCAGCAGCTGTTCGAGTATCCTGAACCGGAAGCAGAGGGTCCGGAGGAGGAATCTCAGTACGATGCGATCGAAATCTATGCGACGGTAAAGAAGAAGAAGAAGCCCCGCGAGCAAACGCCTCAGTCTGCGATCGACCGTACGATCATGGTTGAAACGCAAGCCCTGATGCTCGCTACCAGTAGCGGGGCACCGATGGAAAAGTTCCCCAAAATCATGACCAGCTCATGTTACGGGGAGCTCAATGGGGACTATGGACACGATGGAGGACAGACGCTAGCAAGCCAGGGCCCGTTGACCTGGATTCAACCGGGTGCGATCGTGAAAAGCAATGAAAATCTGCTCGACTCAGCTAGGGGTGGTGGGCTGTCGATGAACAGTTCCATCATCGACGAGCTGCCTTCCGGTGGCAGCTCCCTGTACGAACCCAATTCAATGAACTCCTCGATCGACTTCGGTGTACGGTGTGCATCGAACGAGCGATCGCGCGTCCGCTGGTGGGATGACTTTACCGAGGAAACGGAAGCCGAGCTGCAGGATATCGCTGAAAAAGGTAGGTGACACTGTCGTACTTTACTTCTAGCATGTTTTTTATGAACGTTTGTTATTATTTTGCTGAGAATACGACGTCAGAATACGGGGATTGGCTTTTAAGCCTTAAGATTACTCTATATTGTTTCAAATGTTTTCAAACACCTCTCCGTCGTATTGATCATGAAACTCATTCTCAGGGATCTATCACTGATATCAATCGATCTAGAATTGGTCTCCTGATATCAATTATCAATTTCTAGACCATGTTAAGTTCCATTCGAGATATTGGAAATGTCTGTCTTTTCAATAACCTAATAATGAGAACAAGTGTGAAGGAACCATAAGAAGCATAATCTTCCTCTTGGTGTTTAGCTTTCACTAGCAGCTGTCGTTCACTTATTTTGAAGTACTTTTAAACAATTTGTTTTACCAGGATGACGATGTGGACATCCAGAGACCGTAGTTTGCGATGATTGCTCTATGGTCTTGTTAAACAAGAACACAGAAGTTCCACTAAAACAACTATTCTTGCTATGCAGATTTCTTTTGGGACTAAGTGCGACTTTTATGGAATAAAATAAGGGGTTTCAATTTATCATTCAACAAATAACAAAGTATGCTCAGAAGTGCATTGGCAAACACCATCGGTGCCATAATTACCACCATTACACAATCGTTCGGTCGATCGTAAAGTGGTATAAATACGCTCACATGTTCCGTACACATGCGACGCCGGTAATCGACGGCCACAGACGTGTTGTCATAGACCCGGCGCCAACCCTTGGCTCCACAGCCTTATTGACAGTCAGTCGGGCGACCAGTCGGAGGTACATCCATAAAGACGCGAATTTATCGATCAGTATTGACACTCAGTATCGAGTGCGGTTCATTTGAACATGAAAAGCCAAGGTTGTTTCAATCGGGCCGCAATAGACAAGTATTTTATCACTTCGGCCATAACCTGTCTGCAGCGTGTGCAGTTCAATTGAAGCGCTCATAAAGGTCTTGGTGATGATTGCGAAAAATTGTTCGTCGGTCGTGATTCATCACACGTTGTCTGTTTTCATTCAATAACCAGCGCCCCTTATCTTGGTTTTCGCGGAAACGCACCAGGAACTCCTACATCGCGATGATCTCGCTCGCGATGGCGTAATGGATAACGGGTTAACACGATGACACTATCACTCACATTCGTATCGACGAACCACTTGGCTCGCGTGTCGAATGCGAGTGTCTGTTCTCAGTCGTACCCCTTGTCCCCTTGTATGGTCATTGGTTGAGAACCGAGATTGACATCATTGAGAACTCCGAAGCACCCTGGCCATCTCATACGCGTGGGTGGATCACAACTTGTCGCGGGGGGCCGCATGACAAGTGTAAACCTGTACGTAACGTCACGAAGCTAAAAATGCAAATGTGTCACCCGTCGGTGTCTGCCAGTCCGGATCATGGTCGAAGCCCCTAACTTACCGAAGAGCACGCCCAAGTCCAATCCGTTGGTAAAGTTTTGCGAGGAATTTGAATAAAATTAGCAAATGGCAAAGCGACAGTCGGCGGGACGACGGCGAATGGACAACAAACAAACAATAAATAAAGATAGCTCTTAGGGATATCGGCCTATAGGCGTCCGGCATTGCGGCATTTCCCGTGACCGGCCACGATAACCACGGTCACGTGGGCGTCTCACCGTTGTGAGAAGGTTACCAAAAGCACCCGCAATCGAAAGCGGGTGATGTTTTATGACGTTTTATTAAATTTGTCATAAGTTTCGGTTTTTTCAAGGTAATCGATTTGTCACCGAAAGTGGCCGGCGAGCAGCTTCCCACCAGCTCGCACACAAATATGGCCGAGCAGCCGTGATCGTTTGTGGATCGTGGCGGAAGTTTACGGAACACCACGCCACCACCGAAAATCGCGTATTTGGTTGCTGCGCGGTGAGAACCGCGAGCTAATTGCTTGTGACAGCTTATTTAGCCTCCGACGTTATGGAGGACGGATGCTGCTGCCTAATCGGTTCGATTTGCATATGAATAAGATGATACTTGGTTGCTTTTCCGTGTTTGATCGACGATGCCACTGGCTGCTACGATTGCAAACGATACATTAACAGTTCATCAACATATGGAGTGCGTCGTCGTCAATCGTGTCGTGTCAATCGGGTTAGCCTTGTCGTTGTTGCTTAACTATATAGAAGGCAAAACAGCTGTTCTGATAGTATGGGAGCGCACCGTCCAGGTGACGGCCGAGCGCATCGTCCACAGTATTGGTGCGATGGCGCCTGAGCTGGCGTAACGAATCGATGAATGTGACTTCGCACTTCAAATGCGCGCTATCTCGTTATGCTTATCAAAGCCCTAATCGTATTGCTATGGCACGCGAGATGCACACACTGTGTGTGTTGTACATGTGTGTGATTGAGCGTTATCACCCTTGAAACCGCGAACCCCAGGGCATTCAAGCAAGGAAGTCGCAAATCGTATTTCGTACAGCTCATCCAGAGGCTTATCCAAGGTGTGTGCACGCGTCTAGTGTGACAGTTCGCTTCCCATGTGTATGTATCCGGGGCGGTAGGGAATTGTTCCATATAATGTAATCACTTGCGTCACCAGGCGGTTGGCGCGGGGGTGGTTGCGGATGTACTGATGTGTGAGTGTGCGTGTGTTTCGTATCGATTGGTTTGTCGTTCGCGAAACACTCGCGCACAACGCCAGCAGCAGCAGGCGAGGCTCCTCCAACGATTGACGACTTGCGTGATACGGCGCCCTATAGTGGTGGTGGTCAGATCTTCCATCTTCGACGACACGACGCTCGCGGTAGTGTTGCAGATCGCTGGCGCCAGCGGTTTTCGTGCCGGGTTAGCAACTTGTTGTGGCTTGTTTTCATTTCGTGTTCGACCGGGCTAGTCGCTTAGAACGTGATCATTCCTGTCCTCGCTGTAGTGTGTTGTTAACGGAGCTGCTAAGGGGTGCGATTGATTAGTGTATTTTTGGGAGGATGGAGCGCCCATTAGTAATCCCCATTGCGTCAGAATAAGAAATTCTTGCAGTTTCCCGTGATTCATAACCATCCCGTGTATGGGTGTGTGTGTGTGTTGTGTTGTGTTCTGTGATCACCATGCCAAATCAAAGCGCATTCCGTGAGCTGGCAATTCATTCGAAAACCAATAGTAGCTACCCAATACATTAGCTGCGACCTTTAGTGATAGCAGGCTTACAGCGAGATTGACAGAGCACGACGACAGCAACATGTTCCGGAAGTCGCGACGAATCCGCATGGGAACGCGGCCAGTGCCGGCACGTGGCATGAATTACGATGGCGGCACGAGATCAGTATTCGGTAAATATGATGTTCGCAATCTCTTTACTGACCCTCCGAACTATGTGTTAGGTTATCGGGGTTAACGCATTTTCGCGTTTTTTCAGCTAATCTTTTGATAAACCTGCTACTGTCTGAATCGAGGAAATGTCAAGACAACAATCCCGGAGCTTCGGATCGGTTGGTGGTGGTTTTGCTTTCCTCGATGTTAATTGTTTCCATCTTTTTGTCGCAATTCCACGTGCTGATAACACGCAAGGGCAACCAGCTGCTGTCTGGTCTGCGCTGATAAGTGTTGTTTTGCCGTTAACCGTTCCAACATCGCACATTAACTGGTTTCTCAAAACATCGAAAAATTGATAATAAAATAAAAGACAGAAAAAGCCGCCCCTTGATAAGCGGCTTGGGCCATCGACCGATCAAAGGGTTCTTCGCGCAGATGTTCACAGCAACGAACGCTTCTTTGCGTCAACAATGTTTACATTCTGTAACTTGATCTGTTTGGAAGCAATGGATCCAATGGGTCGCTTGTACGGTTGGTTAAAGTTCTTTAAAAAAAACGGTTCCCGACCGCTCAAGGGCAATGTTTCGTCCCCTCGATGCTGACCCTATTGCGAGCTGTTGCGAGCGACGTCAACGGGCGTCCTTCGGAAAAGGCCCGGGATGCACTTTCACTAGTCGGTCCCACTAGAGTGCATCTCATGCACAATGCGCCTCGGAATTCCGTGCAATGCTTTATCCATCCCGTTCGCTTATTATCTTCGTTATCATCATCATCATCATCAGCAGCAGCAGCAGCAACAGGCAGCAGCATCATGGTGATCGGCACCGGTAATCATTATCATCATTCCATTATTGAGTTCCCTCTCCCTCACCTCAGGCTCCCTCCAGCCCTGGCTTTTTGTTGGCGATCGGTCGGTGTGGTTGTTTGTTTTGTTTTTCGTTCGAGCCTCACCGGCCTACCTCTGGCCGGTCGGTATTGTGTCACTCGTGACCGATCGTAGCAACCATCGTCCAGGAGGCCATCGTCAGTTTTTGGGGCCACCAGGACGTGATATATAGGCTAGAGCAGAAGTAACGACGACGGGGAACGGAGGAACGGAGGACCATTAAAAAACATATCAAGTGGTGGCCAAGGGGGAAACCGATATCTATATCGTTTCCAGCGGCTGCGGCACCAAACCCGAACCGTACGACGATGATGATGAACGTGCTTCATCATGGCTTTGTGGCGGGTCGCTGCTTCAGGGTCGAACAGAGAAAATTGAAAATTTTCTTTCAAAACCCCCCACCCCCCATTGGCCGAGCCCAAGCTTTTGGAAAACAGAAAGGCTGTGAGGTCCGAGGAATCGCGCGCAGTGTGCTAAAATTGAATAAAAGTTCGAAATAAAACAAAATAAGAACCGACCGGAGCGCTCGCTATAATGAGCTGCTGATGCTGGGCGGCATCGGGCAACGATAATAATCGGGCACCGGTACCACCACCACCACCACCATCATCGGTTGGCAGATGCTGGCTGGCAGTGGCAAGCATAATTAGAGCTGCGCCGGAGTGCACAGGATACTCGCGGAGGCCACATAGTGGCAGGTTCGCGTGTTGTCACCGGAGTATTGTGTTGAGTCGCTCCGTTGGTAATGCTGTTGGGCCTCGGGCATAAGAAGTGGTGCTTCGGTGCTTACCTTGACCGTCTCTCTATCTCTCTCTCTTGCTGCCCCTCTCCATCTCTCTGTGTGTACATATTGGCTGCAGGATTTCCCATGCTCCTAGACACGGTATATTCGCAGGGTATTACGAGCGCACGCTTCTGTTCCCGGAGATTGGCAATTTGGTGGCTTGCGCGCACGCCCGTGATCAAGGCCTCGTTGTCTGGGTAACCTTTACCGGATGCTGGCCCACGGGGCCAAATGGATAGCATAGGAGGACCGCTTGTGCGTGAAACACCTTGATGGAACGAAGGCGATCAATAATTGAACAGGAAAATAGTACAGAATTAAATCTGCCGTAGTCAATATGGGAGAGACACGATCGATTGCTTGTGTGTTGCGGATGCTGGACAGGGTCTCACCGGGGCCCCTAGACTGTGCGTCTCCATGGTTTCTACTGCGTCTCGCTGGCCGGGTGACTCGAGGATTTGTCATTCCGGACGCAAGCGTCTCAATAGCTCTTTACGACAATAATGATGACGGTGCTGATGAGCGGCCCCATTTCAATGCTGAAGGACATCCCTTCAGCCGAGTGCCTTCAGCATAATTCCGAAAAGAGATATCGCGCAAATGAATTAACAAAAACCAAAGAAGAAGAAGAAAAAAAACAAAAACCATCGCGCCCTCTCTCCCATTCTTCATTGAAAAGGGAAAAACAATTATTTTTTATCACCTCGCAACCGCAACCTGCTGGTCGGCAAAAATGGCGCTCCTCATTACGCTTGGAACATATGAAATTTTAATTAAGTTTATCCTACGAAATGCGCTCGCTCTCCGTTCCCTTACAACCCGCGATGATTGTCGTTCGATTCGGACGCATCACGCAAGGGCAAAACCACAGAGGCAGGGAGCAGGGTTTGCGTTCATATCGCAACGGTGTTACTTCATTTCAATTATTACACGCCCTTTACATCGCACTGATGATCGTCGATCATTGTCACGCGGGGCGTTTATGAGCGTGAAATACGGGAATTACCGAATTGCGTTCGATCGATCGATAACGTCGGGTTGCGTAACAACACAAACCACAAATCGCCTCGCGATGAAAGATTCGGTTTTCATGCTACTGTCACCTTTAACGGTGATGTGCGCCACCGATCAATATCTTCAATGTTGCTTCCGTTTTTTTCTTTCGCGATCCTCGCGATCCACGATCAGGATACGCGGCAAGTAAACGAAGCCGCTTCCCCCCAAACCTTCAAATGTCTCAATGTCAATGCCATCGAAGCAAACGCCGGTAAACTGTTTTCGCTATCCGAAAAGGGGGCACCGTGGCCGTGTACGAAATACAAGCCTCGAAACATTGAAAGCACAAAAAACCGCAACATTTACAAGCACTTTCTACTTTTTGGTTTTTGTGTTCGTCTTCTCCTGCCCATCCGGGGGTTGGCCTCGCGTACCGGGCATATTTATACATCAATCAAATTCCTTAAACCGTCTGCATTGGCAGGAGGGAAGGGTGTTTAGTTCCTTTTTTTGTGTGGGATTGTCCAAGCTCCTCCAAAAACCAACCAGCTCCACAGCAGCGAGTCAGCGCAATATAACTCACGGTCCACCGTCCCCCTCATCCATCCCTCCGTTTTGCTTATGTTTTACCAAACGATCGTCATCAATTTCCGATGTGGCGAATAATGCGGTGCAGCGGCAACACAAATCGATCGAACAAAAAACCGAGGATCGGTCGAGAGGGAGGTTGGTTTTTGGGTGTGGGGCGCGAGTGCGAGCGCGAAAAACGTTTACAATGCGTGTTTATTAAAACAAAATCAATTTTCGCATCTGATCTTGGAGAGCCGAACGTCTCTGCAGTTGCTGCTGCTGATGCTGCTGCTGATGGGTTGATCGCGATGATCGTGGTGCTGCTGAATTGCATTCACCAAACGCAACCCCGAAATGGGAAGTCTAATTTATGATGTCTGGCCTGTATGTGTCTGCAGCTTCCCGCCCTGCAAATCGTGCAGCATCGTAAATATGCGATGGTGGAAGGGTTTTAATTTAATTAAACTCGTAACACGCCGCAGCCGCTTCCGGCTACGGTGGCCATGGCACACATTTTGGAAACAACCAACAAGATAACGCCGTGATAGATGATTTGCTTGCTCTCCATTATTATTCCTCCGGTTAAGTGTTTTTCTTTTCGCCGAGTAGCCGTTTGTCGGAATGTGAGGTTATGTTTCCACTCGCTACAAGCTTGGAGCTTTGCGTCAAGATCTGATAGACTTCTTTTCCGAGGCCACACAAACACACACACACACGGTTTGGTGGGTTAACAATTCGATTAGGATCTTTATTTCAACGGATGACAGCACTAGACCAACGCTGTAACGAATGACGACGTCCGCAATTGGAGGCGTCCTGCTGAGTGTAACCAGACATGAGCGTTAATTGCGAACACTAGAGCACGGTGCGGTGTGCAATCGTTGTCGCAAGGTACGGCTACGCCATGTTCTGCTACCTTGAGAACGCTCACTTACTCTGGACTCGAACAACAAAAGACCTCTCCAAAAGTGCCCCGAGAGATGGTAATCACTTCGACAAGCGGCGACCGAAAAGATCAAAAAACGCAAAAAAAAAAGATCAACCCGCCAACGTTACTTAACGTTCGAGGTCTCGAGGAAAGGACTCGAAGGACTCGAAGGGCGTTGTTTGTCCCAGGGCAGAGGGGAGAGCCCAAACCAATGGGTGAGAAAATTACTATCACTTTCGTGCGCGATAGTAACCCCCTCTCCAAAGCGAAGATTGTAGCTGGAATACTAAGCTAAGCCTCCGCGGTTTGGACGCGCGGTCACTCTCGGCCAGCTTATTTCCGCGGGCGCGAAACGCGAATTATCGTGCGGTCGCCCAACGCCCCGAGGCCAGGCCGCCGATGTCGGGGTTATCGCATCGATCAAAACCGTACTCGCGCGGTGGCCTCCAACGTTCCGCGAAGCCAACCCTTCAACTCGCAGCTCATTTATCAGCGCCCTTCGGCCACCAGCCTGCCCGGCCTGGCCTGGCCCAGCTGGCAAGCGAACAGCTACCACCTCGTCCCCGTCCCCGTCGTCGCTACCTTTCGTCGTTTGACCGTGAAATTATCGATTGTGCCGTTGAGCACAAGGGAAACAAAATGGCAACCGTGGGGTAATAATGCGACAACGAGCGTCCGTCGAGGCGACTAAAATTTAATTTTATCCAACGTAACTGCTCCATTAAAGTTGGTCCATGGTGCAAGTGCAGCATCGGGAGCTGAAGCTGATACACAGGGCCGGAACACAGGCTGTGTAGCATTTATCTTCACACAACGGTGGACGGGCAAAGAGTTGTACGATCATCACTTTGAACAAAACCAACCAGGATAACGCCAAAAAATGGGAAAGATAACGAGTTTTTAATTGAACTGCAGGGCCGCAGGGATGGAAAATCGAAAAAAGGGCGTTAAAATGGGAAAAATAAAGAAGAATCCCGATCCCGGGGTTGGAAACTCACTGGATCGTTCCATCGTCTCGGTAAGGAAAGACCGATAACATCGGCCCCCGGCGAGCTCCGGTTATCGATTTTGTTCGTTCTTAATTGATCGCGAACAATCGAGCGCTGTAGCAAACGTTGCCCACGAGGATGGTCCATTTTGATTCATTTAGTCTCGCTGACGATGGGCGATCGGCGCTTTGAAGGGTACTACTGGGTTATCGGTAATGTGACCATCGATGTAACAGTTTGTGATACCGATTCTCTCAATGAAAATGGCCGCAAGAACGAGGGGTTCGTTGGAACATTATTTAACCGATGCACTGCACTACCGGCATGATGCAACTAAATGTACCACGTTCAACCAAGTGGTACCCCTTGTGTGTCTGCGAGCGCAAGAAAATGATTAATGATTCGGTTTTGAACTTTCAGCAAAACAAAAAAAAAAACACGAGAGAAAAAACGCCAAAAACGATCACGATCCATCTGTTCGATCGAAGGTGCAAGTTGTGCTGTTGTTTCGTTGGCGTTCATTGCTCGACTGGCTGCCACTACTTTCGCTTCGTGCACTCGAACCGGTTTCGCTTCGCGACCACTTCAGTGGTTCTATCGGGTGTCCTTTCTGGTGAGATGGCCACGATGATGCGCAAACGTAAATGCAAATTGTATTGTGTGTATCCTGTGGTCGGCTGTCACGTTCCGCAACAGCGAGAAGTGACAGCTTGAAGGGCTGCAACTGGTCTTTCAGCATCCGCAAACCAACATTATCAAATGAGCATAAGCTGCAGCATAAAAGGGGTGTTGTTCGGGTTTTTTTGGGCTGTAACAAATTATGATATTCATCATGCCCCGCGCTCAAAGTGTCGAACAATAAATGGTTTCTCACCATCCTGCCAAGCCTACTTGTGTTTGAGAGTCGAACAAAGGATGTTGCGTGTTTTTGGATGGATGCTGCCTCGACTCGGTTGAGGCTACATCAAAGTACACACTGGTGCCTGCTGCAAAAATAGTCCCCTGCTTGCTGCTGCACGTGTCATAAAATGCATGTTTTTTACCCCCAAAACGATCGCCAATGTTCGATCATCATTTTTATCTCCGGCATCATCATTAGGTTGCCTCGCGCGTTTTCAGGGGGTCCCCGCTGGCGTGTCAGAAAACATTGACAGTGGTTCGCGGTTTTCGGTGTCCGGCCAACGGAACACGGACATATGCATATCGTTATCGTTTGATTGTTGAATAATTAATTTCCCGCACTTACGGACTGCCCGGATCCTACCGGATCATTATGTACGAAATCATCGATTATTAATGTTCGAAGGTGGAGGATGGGAGGACCATAGGATGACGTCCCCATGTGCCACCCTTTGGTGGCGGGGTTCATTAATCATTATTCGTCTGCAGCGTGTGATAACGATACGCTGGCAGTTGCACCGACACGCTTGATTGATTACAAATTGCTCCTAATTATGCTTTCTGCAAATTGGAGATGAGCACACACACACACACACACACACACACACACACAGCATACCTCTCTCTTTCGTAAATACCTTCGATCACTTCGATCGGTGTGACCGTGAGACATTATCTGCCAATCGGCACCGCACGTCTGTGGGCTGTCGATGGGCGGTATTCTGACCTTCTGGCGCGAAGTAGTCCTCTTCACAGCACGCGAGCAAGGTTAACCACCACACCATCACCGCCACACGCGGTTCGCGGTCGCGGTAATATCAATCTTCACGCCAGCGACGAATTTAGCACAACCAACAACCGATAAAGACATGACACGCTGACAACTTCCCTGATTCCCCGTTCCGTCTTTCACGCCACGCCCGCGTTATCAGGGCTCTTGGGCATGTGTTCTCGTTCAAGCATCGTTCAACCACACCGTTTTCTTGCTTTGTTTGCGTTTTCATGTTTTCGTGCGCTATGCTGTGCGTGTGTGCTCCCTCAGGAATGTAATCTATTTGTCGGGGTTCCTTTTTATTTTCTTTTTTTTTTTTGCTTCGCGATCACCAACGGTCATCGATTGAAGCGCGATTCCTTGCGCCTCTCCTGAACTGTTCCACTCCACACAGATGTCACTTGGGGCGAGGAATGGGACTTTAAGGGACCGCAAAGTAGCGACCGCCGGCGGTGGGTGATAAATCATTTTTTGCGCCGCCTGTACCGGTGATGCCTGTCGAGGCAATGACAACCGTAATACTGTCACCAAACCGCCGCGACGACAATAGTTGACAGACTGCGCCCGGTGGTATGTTACTCGTTGCTTGCTGACATATCGATATGTTTCATACAGTGCGCCAATGCTCGGTAATGCACCGATGGAACGACGGTGGTCGATCGTTAGCGATTGTTTTTCTGCAACATACTGCAGCACCGCACCGTTGGAGACTGTGTGTCTAGGGCAGTCGTCTCTAAGTTCGACAGTTAATCTCGGCTACACATTCTACTTCATCCGGGGGCCACTCCTTCACCGCTCACTTGTTGCGCACTTGTTATTCCTGAGATTGCTACTCGCACGAACGCTGTTCGTCGTCGTCGTCGTCGATCCATTGATCCATTACTGTTACATTTACGCGAGCTTGGCCCCATGTCCCTCGTTCGATCGTCGATCAGCGCTGTCGTCAGCGAGTCTGTTGCGGTGCGCTGTCGGTGCTTGCAGCGAACCGGTTCGACCGCGCTCCGTTCGGTGCCAGTGTGTTTCTAGAACAAAGTGCCTGGCCAGCACCGGGATTGAGTCATATATGCGAAAGGGCTGCTTCAAGTGGAAGTGCATCGACGATGGAGGGTACAAGGAAGGGATGCAATTTCCAGTTCGTAACCGATTGGCGATCAATCGCCGGAGACGACGGCTCACGCCTACGACGTCGTTGGAGCAGAATCGATCGTAGAACCCGCTCCGTGGTCGGTTGATCGTGTAGCGAGGGCCCTATTATCATATCCCATCAGTAACAACAACAACAACAACACAAGGCAACAAGAGGCATGGTCGGACTTTGGAGAGCTTGTTTTAGGTTGTTGTAATGTGATCGCAAACTAGCGTTGTATTACCTCGTCTTGCATAATCCCCTCCCCCTGGGGGCTGGGATGCGAATTTATGCAGCTGCACTACACTTCTTGGTTCGTCTCGCTACAATGTACAAAAACATGGCACATCGGTCGAATGGGTGTAAATTGATTAATAATAAACTTCGATACACTGCAACCTAGAGAGGCGAGGTAATCTTGCGCGAGTTGCTGCTTTCCTGGAATCACGTGGAAAGGGAAATTGTTGCATCAACGCCTTGCGTCCTCCAGTTTAATCATTGGCGTGGAATCCCATGATTCCTCGTGCTGATATCCAAGCGCAAGATATATGACATCAGGCTATCTTATCGCGGACCGTCATTAGTCATGTAATGCAATAGACGAATAGATTAGATGGCGCTAAAAGTGATAATTCCCGGTACTCAAGGTGCTGCTGCTGCTGCTGCTGGTACACCTCGCCGGTGTATCGGGGTACCGTTATCAGTGAGGAGGGCATCATCTTTTTCAGAATTGGGAAAGACCAGGATTAGTTTGCATGCGTGCTACTCATGGTGTGCTAGATAAGAGCATTCAGGCGTACGAACAAATGGTCACATATGGTTCGGTCTAAATTAATCGAAACAATCATGAAAAAAAACGGATCTCGATGTTGATACACATTGAATATCGGGACGCCCTTACTAGCAGGTTTATGCTCCATGTGAAAGGGTAAAGCGGCAAGCCTCCTTCTCGTACAACGTACCTCAAAATACCGCGAGAGAGAGAAAAAATACACGTTCGTGCCTCTCTTGGGGAACGATCATACGCTCGTCGTTCTCCAGCTCAGGGTTCTCTCACGTTTTACAACCGGTTCACATGCTCCGTTGACTCTCTTCAACTCTTTCTGCTGCCCCAAGTTGCAAAATATCATTTTAATCGTCATCGTTCAAATGATCGCCCAAATGATCGTCAAACACAATCAAGTAGATTAGTTGCAAAAGTTGGATTTCAATGCTCGATATTCGATATTCGCTATCAGGGCTCCACGGCAAGGCTTAATGCCGGTTTTAGAGAATGGCGGCGATGGTTCCAACCACCTTGCGCACTTTCTCTCTCTCTCTCGCTATCGGCGTCCGAACCGCTCTGTTTGCTCTCTTGGGGCACTATCTTGGAATTCGAGTCAGCCGTACTCGCGCGAGTACTCGACGCTCGCTGGACACTCGAGTGTACTTTGAAACCGTATTTCAATTTTCCATTTGAAAAAAACCCTTCAAATTTCAATCGAGTTTTGTTTCAAACAAACCCTTGTTTCAAGAAAACGCTTGCAGCTATAAGCTATAAAAAATATAAATATGGTGCAATAGTGTATTATTTGAATGAAATTTAAAACCCTTGAAATTAAAACAAACTCGACCAAGTTGACTGTCAAGGGCTTTAGAATCTTTGAGGGCTTCGTGCGTCAACCTCGAACTCTGCAGATGCGAGATGCAGAGCATTTTGCATTACGAGTCTACTCGACGCGAGCTCCACGATAGTGCCCTTACCTTGATAGCGTCAGTGTCTCAGCGGGTTAGGTGCTTGCGAGCGTCGTCGCTCTCGCTCATTTCCAACCCGACCGTTGTGGACAACGCGTGTCGTCTACGCGTGTTTGTCGCTCGCGCAGTCTTTCCGTTCGTTCGTTTGTCGATCGCGTGTTTAAAAAAGAATCAAGAAATAATCCTTCATCCCGTGTACGTACGGTATGTGGCCATCTGGAGCAAAGTTGGAAAGAAGAACGTTCGGTTGAGTGAGTCGCTGATAAGGAAAGAGCCAAGAACCTGCGGCCGATCGGTCTAGCAGCATCGTTGCACGGTTTCGTTCCGTTGTGTGCCGGGTGTTCGAAGCCAATCAAACCCTATCTAAGCGAGTGTGTGTGTTTTCGTGTGAGTGGTTCTTGTGCTAGTATACTGATAAGAGGAATTTATAATAATTGACTAGCACGTCGTCGGGTAGTTTCCGGGCAAACCATTGGGCCTTGGAACAACCAACATTGTGTGAGGATGCGGTATCGATCGATCGATCGATTGATCAGTGGTGCCGCTACTGTCCGGTCATTTCTATGATTTTCTCATTTCCTTCCGTTGTTGTAGTTGTCGGGAAGGCGAGGAGGGTAGTGCTCCCGATAAACTTGTTGCCGGGTCCGTTTGGTTTGATCAAGTGCGTCGTGCCAAAGTGCGTGCTGACGCACGATGTATACAATGGCGTCCGGCACCCCCCGCCCGCTAACCTAGTGTACACCGCTACCGGTTGTTTACATTTGGATGGAATTTAATTAAATCCCAAGAGCAGCGTTGATGGTGACCGGTCGCAGACAGTTGTCGCGCAGTAGACGACGATGGGGTGTGTCCGTTTGCTTATTACCAGAAACACGCGCAACCTATAAACGAAAAATCCAATTTGCTGGCCTAAGTGCGTAAGAAGGCGACCACAAATTAAACATAAAGTGAGCAGGAAGCAGGTAGTGTAACAACCTTAACTCATGGTCCTGCTTCCTGCTGATGCAACGATAATGCTGATGTGCTTCGAGTGCTTTTAGTGTGACATCAGGAACACAAACAAAAACGCCCCGTCTCATCCCGCAAAGGAGTAGGACCGAAGCCCGATAGTTCATCAGAATAATTAACTGGGCTTTTTGGTTTGGACAACGCACGCCAGCCGCTAGCCTTAAAGAGCCCAACTCGCTGGAAGAAACTGAGAGTCCAGCAGTCGAGATTATCGACAGACTCGGTAGAGGAAGGTGAACGTACACAGAAGACGAACACTCGAGGAAGGCAAGAAGAGTTTGCAGACACGTTCTGCGTCTGCAGACAAGCTCCACGGTCTTCTTCTTCTCGACAGGCTCCGAAGGCGTGTGTGTGTGTGGATGCTGCCCTCGAGGAAGGCACAGCCAGCTCGGGGTTCGTTGCCTTCGTCTGAATCATCGTCTCAAAAGCGAAGCGCGAAGAAGCATCACCAGCGAGCATGGTTTGAAAGGAACGATCAAAGGAGAGAAGGTGGATGGAGATCTGTATTATCATCGCCCATCCTCCGTCTGTCTGTCCATCCTGTGATCGTGTCCGTGGCTGTGTGTGTTTGTGTGTGTGCATACCAGCGTGTATGTGTGTTTGTATTTTGTAGGAGGCGTTTCGTCGTGAGTTGTTGCTCGCCGATGATGCTTAAACTGCTCGCGGTTCCATTTAAAAAAAGTTCTTGGCCTGCTCCGATGCATGTTGGCCAATCGACGACCGTTAATCGAGTTTTCTTTTCCATTCCATCACATGGGGAGCTAGTTAGTTTCGACTTCGACAGCCAGGGCTGCTCAGGGCTGAAACTATAGCCGTCGATCGTAGAAGGCCTGATAACGCTAAACAACGTGTGGCCCCGAACAGGCCACGGTACGCGTGTTTCTAGAGCAAAGTGTAGTGTTGTTTTATGGCCCCCGGGAGCCGGTTCCCTAGTGTAAAGTGCGTGTCTAGAATATAAGTGCGTATGTGTGTCAGTGTGTATGTGTGTGTGTGTGTGAACCGGCATCGTGACCGGAAGTTGCGTAGCGAAGTTGAAGGCTGAGAAGCAGCCGCGCAGTAGTGCGTAATAAAGAATAGAAAGAGCGAGAAGAAAAAGCATAAAAGCGATAATAATAATAATATTAATAATCCAGTGTAGGTCCGTCCGGTGGAGTGCTATTCGGTGCGCGAGCGCGAGCGTTCGTTCCGATGAATGATAATTTCCGCGTGTCCGCGGTGTGCGCCAACGACGACCAAGGATTGGGAATCGGTGCTCTGGGCGAGACGCGATCGCGATCAACCGCTTGAGAATACGATGCTCGACCCGTTCCCTTGAACAACGGCCAACAACGAACCTAATGTCCGATTCACATGTGTGGTCAGAACGATGCCCATAAACATGACAACGGGTGCGACGGCACCGGATGGCGCCATCTGTGGTGCTGGTGGGGCTGGTGGTAATAGTGCGGTAGCTAGCGCTACTGCCGATGGTTTGCGGAAATCGCTTACGGCGGCCGGTTCCGCCGGATATGCCGGTGCGTCCGCTAGCCCGAACGCGGTACGGAATGGGCGCCCCGGCAGCGGCCTGAGTCTCAGTGTTCTAGGTAATATTCCGATCTTTTTCCAACTCAAATAACTTAAACTCATATTTAAACAACCGAAACGATCGTTATGTTCTGTCATTCAGTGATTGTTATTTATGCTCCATTCGATTATCATTCTGCTCCTTTTCCTTGCTCGTGCTTGATGCTCGTGCCTCAGAATGATGCAGGACACAGGTTCCTTTCCAAAATGGAAGCCAGCAAAAGGCCACATATGATGCAAAACTCAATCATCATCATAATGGCCACCAAAAGCCACAGGGGATAACTTTGTGCCCGGGATCGGTTCAGATTATGCCATTTCTGCCTTTCCCTCGCTTAATCGCTTCATCGATGGAAGATCAAGATGAACGAAAGCAAATCCGTGAAGCGCCTCAAGAATACACGAACGAACGGACGAAACACATTCTGACACTTCTGGCTGGCGCTCAATCAGAATTCGTTCAAGCTATTAGCAAAACCACAGCAGGTGCACCAACGGCTCAGTTCCCCATGCTCTGGTCCTCTGACTTGATGAAGCATCAGAAGCTTGGTCGAGGGCGAATTGAAGAACTGAACCCAATTCGGGACCTTGCACGATCGCAATCAGAAATCGTTGTGTTGGTTGATTGCAGTGATTGCAAACCCGAAAACCGTTGGCGTTGCTGCGATCAAATCTGGTCTGCGGTCAGACGTGAGGAGACGTTATCCTCCTGCGTTGGTGCACTTTATGGTCCTTTGGAACATTTTGCAAAAAAAATGGAATGGCAAGAGCAAAACCTTTCTTTCGTTTTCTCCGACCGATCGGGGGTAGGGTTGGATCGTTAAAGCGAAATGCGTGGAAAATTATGTTTGCTGCAAGCCCGGTCTCCGGTCACAGTCTGTTCCGGTGGAAGCTTGTTTCCGCGTTGGCCGCCAATTCGTTACCCAACGCTAGTTCCCATGGGCGCCTTGCTGTTTTTGGAACGGACTAGACGGTTCGAAATGCCTCCCTCCCGAGGGGCTATTGCATTGTCGATCCGCTTGTATGTGTTCGCAATAAATCGCTAGATCTTCTAAAAATAATCCAAACACCAGCGTACGCGATCATTCAAAGTACCAGCTTCCAGGATGTGCATCAACCTTTCCGTATAAATCTTAAACTCAATGATGGACATCTCTGTCGTCTGGAACGTAATTTGAAGTCCGTTCAACCCAGTGCAGCATCTCGCACTGGTAGGACCTCGTGCATCTGCACCTCTTGCATTGTGTTTTGTTCCTGCGGATGGTAGCTTCTTCGTTCTCCCAGATTCTGTGTCGATCGTTATTGTTTGCACAACATTCACTCGAATGGTTAGTCAATATTGACACGCGGACGGACTGCCTGTGGAGAAGCTGCTTTGACGCTTCTTTTACGCCATACCAGAACGCGAGCAGGTTCATCATCAAGCCATCATCAAGTCACCGAACGCGCGCACTCTCTCTCTCTCTCTCTCTCCTCCGGGACATGAAAGGGAGCAGCAGCATCTCTGAGGTGGTTTGTTTTGTAAAAGTTTTGCGCGAGATCCGAAGAGGTTCCGAGGGGATGGGGTGGTAGCCGCCTGTGTTTGTCTGTCTGCGTTGGTGCGTCTGCGTGGTGAAGCTTTTGTTTAGTTTTCCATCAATCATCGGAACCTTCAGCGCACCCTGGTAGCAGCCGCGTGCCCACTTCGGTTCCAGACTCCAGGGTCCAGAAAGGGTTCGAGTTTACACTTTGGGAATCGCAGATTGGGTGTCTGACGAGTAGACTAACTGTCCAAAGCCCGCAACAGCAGCAGCAGCAGCAGCTACGCACCGTTTGATTTTTCCGAACATTCCACGGTTCCAGCACCACCACGGCACCGGACGGTTTTGGATGGTCGACGGTCGTCGATCGCGCCACAGATGCGGTGTGGTGTGGTGCGGTGCGGTGCGGTGGACATGGACCGATGGCCGTTGCTCGGTGCTCGGAGCAAAAGAATGTAATTAACTCTTTACGCATGTCAAATTCCGTTACCGGGCGAGTGTCGAGCGCCGCAAGTGTGTGTCCGGTGTCGGTGCCCCGTCGCTTGTCAGTGAAGTGAAGTGGGGACGTCAGTTGGCTTTCGGAGGTTTTCGGCGGGAAATTGCGGCCACGGCTACGGCGGCGGCGCGACTGCTGCGGAACGAGTAATTTCTTACTCGTTGCATTCCCGAAATCCGGTCCCAGGGATTTACACAAGCGAGGCGAAACTGCATTAAGAAAAAAGAAGAGAAGCACGGAAAACCGGGAACCCCGGGGTAGGGGGAGGAATAGAGACGAAACGCCTTTCTCGCCGACACCAGCGTTTTCCCCCCGGTTGGACGACGCATCAGGACTTGCCGGTTGGATGTTTAAAATCCGATTGTCGATCTACTAGTCCAGCCTTCTCGCCGTCGCCATTCGCCATGGTTGCGGGGCTTTCGTTCGAGTGAATCGAATCGCGCTGGCGTCTCTTGGGGGCTGAGAGAGACCAAGAGAAATGGAGGGAGAGAGAGAGAGGTGAAAGTAAACTGATTTGCGCCCTTAATCTCATCCTTCACCATCCCCCGATCCCCTTAGATTGGGGTGGTCCTGCACCTACAACGGTGTACGCATAAGCTTAATGCGATTCAAACTGTCATGGCCGCGTGCTACCAGCTGCAAACGGCCACAAGAGGATCGTGATCCATTCGTGATCATTTTAAATTATTTCGAACGAGTTATCTTAAGCAACGTTTGATTGGTTTGGAGTTGCTGCATTTATGGAACTTTTTGCGATCATCTTAACATTTTATGAACCTCGGATTGCTAATATAGTTTGAAGAGGGATGAAGTACTGCAACAGGGACCTGATGTGCCCTCCAAATGACAGTCCCCGAGGGAGAGGGAAACAGAAGCCACCAAATGACCTGCTCGTTGTGGGTCGCTAAGCATCTGCGCTGGAGCTACTCTGGAATGTGGAACATTTTGTTTGAATTGAAATCTATTTAACATACCGAAACAAAACACCACTCCGGGCCACTCCGGCAACTTCTGGCGTGTGCTGTTCGGTTACTGAACTCGGTAAGCCCCGCAGGGACCGTTCACGGTAGCAAACGGTAAACTCCGGAGCCGCGACTCGGCTTGGTGGTGGTGTTCATTATCCAAATCGCTTCCTAATGAGTAATCCGATCTGCATTCCGAGGTTTGTCCAATTACCGATCGACCATCTCGGTTGTGGCGCCAGCCGCTCTCGAGAACGGGGGTAATTCCACCAGCACGCACCACGAGACAGCACAAAACGGCAGCACACCACAACGTGCCGGCGAGTGATGGACGATTGATCAAAGTCGATCGAATGCGGTTCGTCTCTTGACATGTCGCTGCTCGCTGATCAAGTCTTTCGTTCGTACGCGCATTACGCGCACCCGTGATATTCGATATTTCTGTTTTGTGACATTCACACGTCGCCTTTTTCTCTGTTTCTCTCTACTAATTTCTTCGCTTTCCAGGTGCCCTTTTGGTGCGAGGTGTCTTCGAATGAAATGGAAATTACTCCATCCCCGCGGCATTCCCTCCGCGGTGGTAATGGTATGCAGCGGTGTTTAGTTTCGGTCAGTTTTTGGGCCGCTGGTGCGACAGGCTGGTGGGTTTCATAAGCGCATAAACGGACGCTATCGTGTAAATGCCGGCCTCGCTGCACCGCACACCGTAGAACATAATGCTGGTCCCCTGGGGGAATTTATGCAAATGTGTACATTGTCGTATGATTCCGGGAACCACTTGGTAACAAAACCAGCCCACTGCTCCCAGCCGGCCCAAGAGAGAGAGAGAGAGAGAGAGAGAGAGAGAGCTTGTCTTATGTCGTGGGTTTACCGTGTGACATCGTTTGTAGGCCCTTAAATCGGGTTTTTACATCGGAATCAGTCTGGTACGTCGGAATCGTTGCCTCGTCGTGTCTCGTGTTCATCGTCTCCATTATGTTGGCCGTTGTGCTGGAACCCCGAATGGAGACAGCACTATCCGGAGCTGGTGCGCGATTGCCGCTGACCAGGTTGTTTGTAAGATGACAACTTTTCGCAAGGACCGGCGACGACGGCAGCACGGTCTGGTACTTAACCTTGACTTTTGTGATTAGCCTGATGGGAAAAGTGTTGGGCCCCTCATATCTCGTCCCGAGGCGGGTGTGTCCTTTGTGGTCGCTGCCGCGCTAATGATCGGCAGTTGTGGATGGAACCTGAGTGTTTATGATGTCAAGTCCAACCAGACCGAGCTTCTCAATTTTATTGCTGCTCCTTTGCTTCACCGGGAGCGCGGCACCTTTATTGGGTTGATAATTGAATATTTAAACCATCGTCGCCATTCTAATTTATGCCGGATGATGATGATGATGATAGTGCAAATGTTGATCGCGCAGCATGAAAATGGGGTTGGTCGGAAAAAGCTTCGAGTCGAGTGTTGATGTTGCGCAAGATGTTCCTTGCGATTTTATGCGGTCACGTGAAGAAGTGTGGATGAGCGAGCATATTTTAGCAGTAACAACAGCCAGCATTCAGCAGACATACCTAGGCACATAACGGATTGCGAGATATATTCCCACTGGGGCCAACGGTCCATCATCTTTTCCGCTGGGCGAAAACATTATCTTTGACGAGTCTATTGTGGCGTCTTTTTCGATATCGGCGAATGATGATGATGATGATGTAGTCGTGCGTTAGTGCGTGGAGAGCGAGCGTAGTCGTGGTGGCGGTGGTTCGCTCTTGCGTGAGGAACTTCAAATTTGCATAAAAAATCATGATAAATTCTACCAGCAAAAACCAGGAATCTGGTGAAGAGGAAGCAGCAACATGGCGCGCGGTACCTTATGTTGCCCGTAAATTATTCCATCCCGTTCGATGGTTCGAAGAAAGGGCGAACAAAGAATCGCGCGCGAGAGGAAGAGAATGGAAGAATGGGGCCTTCTTCAACAACAGCAGCAGCAGCAGCAGCAGTTAGCGAACTCTATTGTTGCGCGCGAACCTCGCACGGGATCGATGTTTCATCTTTTTATCTCGCACGAAACAACAAATGTCTACCACCGGACCGGAGGGGAGTAGAGACTATCTGGAGAACCTTAGAGGACTCTTCAGCTTCGCCAGGGCAGAAGGTCCGCTTTCGGCAGCTTCCTTCATTCGCACTGAATTCATCTAAATTTATTAAAATATCATTAGCCCATTCATGACCCAGCGTTGGCTCGCTGGCAGTCAATATGGCGGCGTTTTGTTCGACATTTGTAGCGCCATCAGCGTTTTTCGTTTCTTATTCGCTAGACTCCGGCTGTTGAGCGAATGGAGAGTTGACTATCGGTAAGAGGTCTCTATCTCTCTTTCTGCCTTCAAATGAGTCATTAGAAGGCAGCTTGGTTGAGTGAACGCATCGCAGGGTAATCAATACCGAAAGCTTAATCCGTAGCGTCCTCCAAACGCAAGGGTCAATATTGGCGTTTCTACTTTCCAAATCCAACGATCGCTACGATACTTTGGCCAACGAGACTTCCAGACAGACCGACTGTCAACTTGTCGGGCGTAGTCGGTTCAATCGCTTCAGTCGCTTGCACACCGTTACTATCGAGCTTCTTCGAGGCGAAGGGAAGCGAATGAAGCCTTGAAAATGCATTCGCTACATACGGCCGATCGGACCTCATGGAAGAGATCATTTTCCTCGCGGGTTTCGCCCGTGGGATGCGAGTCAGGTTTCTGGCGCTGTTGCCGTTGGTGCTGCTGTTGCTGCTGCTCCTGCTGCTGTTGTAGTATCCGAACCGTAACGAACGGGTGATTGTAGCGCTTGGAACCGATCGATCCTCGAAGAATCCCCGCTGCCCCGTAGCCATTGCGTTCGATGACACTGGATAACGCCTCTGTTCCCACACGACGTCGCCCCTTTGATTGACTCATCGAGCGCTCATCGGAGGGGGCGAGTGTAAGCGTTCATTCTGCGCTATGATCATTGAGCTACTCACTCATCTCATTGTTAAAGGTAGGAGCAAGAACCTCGAACTCAAGTTCCCTGTCTGCGACATTAATCACAGTTGTAATCGCTGCACTTCAACCACCATCATTGCTCGCTCGCTCGCTTATCGATGTCTCATCTTGACAAACAGGGCTCTTTTGGTACGACTTCTGGCCACTTTAAATGCTAAACTTTCTCCACCCGCAATGACCGGTTGGAGGAGGTGTACCGTGTAACTGCAGCGGTAGTCTTCTAGCCATCCGAGAATCGAAACCGGAGCCCTGAAACCGGTTGCTGCCTCCGATTGCCATTTTTAGACAACGGCCCCAGCATCATCGGCCCTCTGCTGCTAGACTGCTGCTGCTGCTGCTGTCCTGTACCGACGTCGCGACGCTACATAAAGAGACGAGACACGACTTATGGACCGGTGGTTGCCGCAAAATGGCGTTGCAATGAGCGGCAGCAAGTTCATGTTCCATTCCCGGGACTTGTCTCGACAGCAGCAGCGTTACGTTGCGTCCGGCTGCCCGCCCTTTGACGTCAACGACTTCTCTCGGACCAGTAGTCGACTCGACATCGACGGCCACTTGCAGGCGAAAGAACCGTTGGTCGTCGTCGTCGTCGTCGTTGAGTCGAAATCGCAGAGGTTAGTTCTAGTGAGTGAGCGTCGAGCAGCATAACGAAGGGTATGGCCGATGTTAGGCGTAAAATTGCTTTGAAATTAAAACCTAAATCACAGCATCCTCATCGCCATCAGCATCTGCGTCATGATCATTTTCGTCATTGCCAGCGGAATGGTTACAAAGTTCTTCGCCGTTTGCTGGTTCTGACTTGTCTTTTTCGAGTCCATTCCTTGAGCCGGACCTTGTAGGCAGAAGCGCAGACGACAGAAGCCCACATACAGCAGGCCTCTCTCTCTCTTTCTCTCTTTCTCTGTGAAGTGCATCGAGCGAGCAACGAGGCGAGATTCGTGAAGTCAATGCAGCATGTGCACCACACCAGGGACACGATAATGATCCTACCTCTTCCATGCCTTGGTGGAAGACAAAGCAATGCCAGGAACCGTGGCTCTCTCGGTAATGTGTCGCGACTCGCGAGGGCATGCTGGGCATCGCCCGTGGGCATCGTGCCCAAAATGAAATGAAAGAGCCCCAGAATGTCCAATGATCCTCTCCTGGTATGGAACTAGTAGTGGGTTTTGCGCAACGATGCAAAGAACATCGAACATACTGCTGCTTTATAGCTGGAGCTGTTGTGTCGGCTCTTCTCTTCCACATTGTTGTAGGCACACAGCCTGGCTGTACTGGGCAAAGGGAAAATGATTTATTTGCCTTCGTCTTGCACACTAAACCTAGCCTGGACTCTCGATTGATTGACGCGAGTGATGGTTAAGAGACGAGAAAAGAGATAATACGGACACACGGTGAAAGAACGAGAGAGAGAGAGAGTCCGGTGCCGCCAACAACCGGTGGTCTTATCACGATGGCGTGGCAAGGCACAGAAACGAATTCCTGTCTACCTTTCCCAACCGGGTCTTGGAGCTGGAGATTAGAAGAGCCCCGACGTGTTCGCAAACTTCTTCCCCGCCTGTACGACTGTGGAGGAGATGATCAGTGATTTGAGTGAGTCGTCAGTGTCTAGTCGTCTCATGTTCGGCCCATGGCCCGTGGTCCGTCTGGCGGCGACGTGGTATGTTATTTGTGCCGACATAGTTGACGTGGGCAGACACGGCCAGACGCCAGCATTGTTGCTCCATTGGCAGGTTTTCACGTCGGTTTCGGGAGTGAAGGTAACAAATGATTCAATTATCTCTTCCTCCCTCCGGATAACCCTCGGTCTATAGTGACGCGCGGCGGCTGTTTTGTATGGATTTGGTACATTCCACGTCCGGGCACAATTACGCTTAAAGTGTTGCTGACGACGATGGGTGAGCTGCTTGTTCCTTCTGATGGCCGGCTTCACTACAAATTAATGCCAAATCCCGGGTTCGGCGAGTCCCTCCGGGTCGCGAAACCAGGAAAAGAGCGTTTCGCGTTGTACAAACGCGTGGCGGTGGCGTGTTGACCGGAAGAGAGTTTAAGGCGACTTGATTTATGACACATGACCAACCCTGGACTGGACTGCTCATCGCATCACGACAACGGTCGCATCATGCACGTTGTTGTAGGCTGGCTGGCGCACGGTGCGTGCGGTCTGCGGGCAAAAGTAATGGACAAGATCCATTGACAACTGCACTCGGGGCCAGATCGGGGCGCGCAGCCAATTTGCGCACCGTGTGATGCCTTGTACCACAGCGTGGGCATCCCACGCAGAGAAGATTATTACACAGCTTGCAGCAGCAGGGGGATGTCTGTGTGTGTCTGAATGTCTTGGCCCGACAGACTTCCTAGCCACAACGCAGCTCGCCATAAACCAGTCCTAGAATTCACAGCGTTACAAGCGCGATCTCGTAGCCGTCGTAGTCTAATGACCTTTTTGCTGGGGGAGAGAGTCGAATACGAGGTGCAGCTGTGCAGGATGTGCAACGGGTTATTGGTCGTCTTCTTGGTCAGCATTATTGATTGGATTTGTGATTATAATGCACGAGGAAATGGACACTTCTCTTTGGGAAAAGACTCACTCCTTGGGAGTTGAATTGGCATGGCAGCACATGTACGGATAGAAGTCCGTAAAATTGACGATGTACGCCTGTATTCTTTGTATAGGGCTTTGTGTTGGGATAATACTGAGACGACTACGTCGTACCCTTGGTCCCCCTAACGAGTCTCGCCCCTCGCTAAGCGCACTTCCCTCTCCAATGTATTCGCGTTCAGGATTCGCGATCCCAATAAATGTGAGTTTCTTTCGGTGTCCGAGAAATTGCGTGGAATGTTTGGGTAGCTATCAATGAGTGGAGTCACTGCCTAAACAGGAATCAACAACATGTATATGGTTTCGGCAGAGGAGCATAACAATATCGTAGGATTCATTCACTTGGCCATCGGCTATGTGAAGGTCTCGATTTGCTCTGGAACTTTATGGCGCTCGCTCGCATCGGGCATCCCACCTGTCATCCTCTGGTGGTGGTGCTGCTGCTGTTTCAGCCACTTTTGGAATGTTGCTGCTGCTTCCGCTGCTTCTGCCTTGTGGGTTGCCACGGGGATTGGTGATTTATGGGGAAAACCGAACGTTCATGTAAGACTCGTGTGCCGTGTCGTCGTCGTCGTCTTCGAAATTCGACACTTTACCGCTGGCCATTAATCTCTCGGCCGCGTGTTTTGCATTTGCCGTGTGTCTGCTGGTCTCCCGTGCTCTCCCATACTCCGGTGTCCGGTGGCTTTCGCTATCTCGGAAACGGATTGAAGGTGTCATCAGTTTAATTGGCTTTCGAGAGAGCGCGCAGAGCGTCACGGATAGGCGTACTTGTTGGGGGCCTGAGTGGGTTCATTCAGTCCCGTCTGAGTCTCTGTCACCAAACGCGTTCGATTGGTCTCTAGGCGTATTGGGGTCGGTTCGCCTACAGGTGAACGTGGCCGACGCCGAGTGGGATGAGGCCATTTCTGTCCTAGTCTAGCGACGGTCAGAAGAGCGTTGATTTACTGGTGGTCAGACGGACGAGTTGACGAGCGATACCCGAAATTTGGATTAGCAAATATTTAGCCAAAAAGCTTCAAATTGGGGCTGATGATGATGATGACGAACCAGAACCGTGGTATGATGATACCTCCACGCGTATGGTGCAGAGAAGTAGCCAAAGTGTCAACCATTCGCGTCACAGTGCCAGTCGTCTCTAGTAGGTTACTTTCGCCCACAGACTTCCGTTTCGGACCTTTTGGCCGTCCCGTCCGAAAACGGCAAACAAATCAACCGCGAACTGCGTGCCTAGAGCGCTGCAGGTTGGTGCCTGTTCAAACAGGCAGCTACCCATATGGGTGCGAGTAGGTTTTATAGCTCGAGTAAACCAATAGACCGCACCACCGATAGACGCGTCACGCATGAGTAGCCCCTGCTAGGTTGGGATGTTGTTTTGGCCGCTGGGGCACTGTTTGCAGAAGAGATCCCCAGCCGCAGCACTAGTACCAGCAGCAGCAGCAGCTTCGTGAGCCAGCTCGTGGGATGCCTTTGCGGGGTAACTGTTTGTCGTCCACATCCACGCAACAGTCAGTGCTGGCCCTGTGCGTTGCACGCCGATCGGGGCCGAGATCGAATGGTTGGATACGGCAACGATCACTGCACGCCGCGTCTCTGCACGCTACTCCCGCAGTCAGTCCCTTTCTGCTTTCTGGTCTGCATGTCCCAGGAAGTCGGTAGGAGGACGGTGTCGGTGTTTCCGTTCCGCTTTTATTTATTCACGTCGTGGATGACGATGGCGGCGACGACGACGGCAAAGTTGTTGTTTTATATTTTGTGCGATTCCTCGCTCCCACCACTTTGTTTGCGTGGTCCATTCACAACTGCTGCTGGGTGTGTGTGCCTTTGGAGCACACAGGCATCATCGACAGGCTGCGCGCGCATGTGGCACAAATCCCCACCCCCCACCCCCCTTCCCTCGACGAAAATTCATTCATAAAACCGTTTTACAACTACGATCCGGTGCGTCGTCCGGTGCGAATTGGAAACACACCGCGCGAATGACAGGGCCGCGTCGTCGTGTCGCGAAAGGGACATTTTGCAGGCCGATGGCGCTGGTGGTGCATGCAGTGTGATGTGTGTCACGCTGTGATTACGATCTCTCTTTCTTTCCCTCTCTGGCTCGCTCCGTAGCTCGGTGATGAACGCCTCCGCATTCGACAATCGAATCGACACTCCCAGGGAGAAGAAGGAGGAGGAGGAGGAAACCCACAGATGGCAGCGCAGAGACGATACAGCACGTGCCTGCATACCGGCATCGCTGCACCATCCAATGCGACCGACTTGCCGGCCCTCGGAGCAAATCGTTTAATTTATGCATCCGATCGGATCCGGAGCGAAGGAAGCGTGGCGAGAGTATTGGCAGAAAGTAAAGCCCGCGAGTCCGCGCAGAGCGCACGCCAGCTAGCCAACCAGCTGGCCAATGCCATTGAAGAGGCGTCATCGTCTCGGCCAACCAACCGATGACGAGGTGCGGGCTGATGCGGTGGGTGGTCATCCTTTTGGCGTTGGTTTGGATATTTGTTTTTGCGCACACTCCAATCCAATGCGATGTGGTGGCCTTCGATTTGAGGCGAACGCACCGTTCACCTACATCCCCCGCTCACGCTCTCAATCGCTCACGAACCAGACTCGCTGGTCCAGCGATCGCGCACCGCCGCGGGATTTGGCGGTTCTTCTGGGCCGTCGCCGCGGCTGGGTCTGTCCGGGTCTCTGGATGACGCATCAGTAGTCGCCACAGGAAAGTGAAGATTGTGCAACGCTCCAACGCAACAGGAATTGCGTGTGAGTTGGGTGTCGCGTTGTGCGAAATCGGGGCCAGGGAGACAGAGCTTTATGACCCGATTTGGTCAGGGTTTTAGAGGGAGGGATCTTCGCGTTGTTCCGGTACTTGATCGCCGCGGATTGACTGGAAAGGATGACACAGAGGAGAGGGTGTATGATTAATGTAGCGACCGGCGATCATACCGATGGTGATTCCATCCCGCGCAATTCTGAGTCATGGATGCTATAATGGGACGCGGTGTGCGATTTCACTCCCGACGAATCAAGATCATTCCAGACACCGGCGTGTTCCTGAAGAGCGCCGTTTATAGGACAGGATCGCACGAACGCGCATATCGCTGTATATGTCGCTTCTGCAGCAGCAGCAGCTCCTTTCGGATGTACGTTTAATGACATCCAATGTGTAATCACTGCGTGGCGTGCGAACACGCGTAATGAGCGAACAGTTTTATTGATATTTGCTTTTTGCGCCCTGCGAACCTGTTTATCGATCGAACCGAAAGGACTCCTCAAGAAGAAGGGGGGCGGGCTTCTTTCGATGATGCGCAGCGTGCGTGTAATAAGCCTATCAGCGGCACCACCACCACGTTTGCCTCATTACGCTTTAACTATGCTGCCTGCTGGTGCGCGTCTCATCGGACTCTATTCCGGCTCTTGCTTTATGTCTTAATCTGCCGTGCGGCCGTTAAGGTAAAAGATCACAATTAAACATCGTCCACGCTCTACCCGGTTCTACCGGAATCGACTGCCTCCTCCTGCCGCGGTTTTGTTTTTTGGTGCTGGTGGAACCGTGGAGTGTTTATGGATAGGTTGCACACTCCGCTTTGGCTTCGCTGCTACCAAAGCGGGCTTCGCTCTGGAGTGAATGGTTAAACTATTTTATGGGCCTCACCCACGGAACTCTTTGCACGTCGCCTTGTTAATGGTACACATTTGGGAGTCTCGCAGAGGAACGCTGTCGCTACTCTTCAGGCCGTTTGTCGACCACGCACGCACTGCTGGTGCACGACGACGACGACGCGGCCTTGCATTTGTGGTCAAAAGGATTTGTGCCAAACGATGTGCCATAAACTCAGGATCGGAACTGCAATCACGCGCGCGCGTGTGTGTGCTGGATTGCGGCTCGTTGGCCTTCGACGCTGGCCATCCTTTCGATTTTGGACCGGGGAGGACCCAACCTGCCTACAGAGTTTGACAGATTAGCGATTCGATGATCTTGAGTCTTCAGGAGACCTTCGCAGCAGTGTTGTTCGGAATGGCGTATAATTAATTTCCCATTAGTGTGTGACCAGCAGGAGGAGGAGGAGGAGGGCCACGATGATGTCTTACGTCTCAAGTGCTGTGGATGCCCATATTCATAAAGATTCGTTTTCCGCATGTCAAGTGTTATACGGTTTGTGGTAGGGACCCTATATTCACGGAAAGAACTGCTTGAAGTGGCTTCTACCGCCGAAGAAGACTCCCCTTATGATCATGACGGTGCTTTTGGTGGTGCTTTTGGTGTGGTGCTTGATGCTGCATTTTGCAGCAGTTCGGGTCAAAGCTCAATCACATCTCTCGAAACGAACGTACAAGTCCACAACCACAAGACCACGAAAGATCAGACTGGGCAGGCCGGAGGTTGCCAGGCAGTGTGTTTTGTCGATCTGCACAGAGGGAACGGACGGACGAACGGGGGGAGACCCTCTTATCGACCTAACGCGCTCGACGCGCACAGGCTCGGTGATCGGGCAACCTCGCGAGAGGTTTCGCCATTAAGGTTAATTAGAAAATAAACACATCAAGATGCAGGTCCTGGTCCGCAGGGCCACCGACAGCAACCCTGCCGCCCCTTTGCTTCTTGCCCAGCACTCACCTCACTCGTCTCGATCGCGATCGCGATCTCGCCGCTGCTGCCACTGCATTAAAAGTAAAATAATTTCCGTTCGAAAACTCATTCCGTTGGCTCTGTGGCCGGTGAACTAGGCCGGTGGCCGGTTTGCCTGATGCCTTTTGGAACCGAACCTCCATCGGTCGATCGGTCGGCCATTTAAGCACTTGCGGGCATCCAATTTCCTGTCGTGCGAGTTGAGGCTTGCCGGCGATTGCCGCTTATGCAACAGACTGCATTCTCAGTGAAGGGGAAGGCGGGAGGGCGATCAACTCGCGATCGATGCCACATTGTCTGGCATCACCGTCATCACCAGTAGGCCAGGCGGCCCCCTCCTCTTTCTCTCTTGGTTATGAATTAATTAAACTTCCTCTCCCAACGACTAACGCTTCGTGCGTTAGTAATGGTGCTTTGAAAACTTAAGAGGTGTGCGTCTCAGTGACACACCGGCGGTATCGTCACGGTTGATAAGAGTGCTTGTGTTCGGTAATAGTGGTCGCTAGCCAAATGGCTTAACATGTCCCCTGCCAGCGGTTGGATAAACACCGTACTTCTCCGAACCACAACTCAAATCACAAGGTTAAAGCATTGTTGTTGATCTTGCGACTCCTCGTTCCCCGGCTCTCTTTCTCTCTCTCGCGCGCACAGGGAGGTTTCTAACAACAAACATCTCTGCAACGTCCACGTCGACCACAGTGTTGGTGAGCAGGGAAAAAAATGAGTTTGAAAGAGATACTAACAACACCAAAAAGAGGAGGAAAAGGAAACATCCACCTTGCCTCGCGCTCGCGTCGTGTAGGACAACCCCAAAAACGCACCGAAAAAGGCTAGGCCAAATTTTTGGGCGCTACAAGTCGAAGGACAAGGGTGGTGCGCGAGCGAACGAGCGAGCGATCTTGCGTGACTACGCGTCGCGTCTCGGCGTTTTAGCTACCTCAATTGACTTCTCATCCAGCCATCCAGCGCCAACAGCGTGTCAGCGTGTGGCCAACCGGGAGCACAAACTTTTCGGGCCCGGGAGGGGGGGGGGGTTTGAAGCTCCCGTGTTATGCAAATGTCTTCATACGAGCCTCACGATCGGCAGACGACGATCGCCCGTGGTGTCGACCACACACCAGTGCATCGTATAGCGTCGTGTAGGGCGAAATGAAGCGATTTACGTGAAACGATTCAAAATCCATTGTAAGCTGTCTCGGGAGAGATCAAGCTGATGTAAGGCAGGCTCGAAGGCCTCAAAGATTCGATACTCGTTTCTACCGTCCATTCCATTGTTCTACGCTCCTTTCGTTCCCAAAGGGGCAGCCCTTGGGGAGGGGGGGGGGGGGGGGCTATACTGGGTGGGGTAGTCCGCTCCGTTCGTCCGAAATCGGAATCAGCAACAAGGCTCATTTTTCCTATTGTATCCGTTATCAGATAAAATGAAGACATTATTTGTTGGTTCCGCTTTTTCCTTTCGCCGCAGATCTTTCCCCGATCGCCATGCCATGGTTTGCAATTGCGTGCCAAGTATTCTCTGCTTTTTTTTACAGTTTAATGATGGTATTTATGCATTGTTTTAGCTGCTGGGGTGGCAACCGTGGAAAGTATGTCTACCTCGTTACCCGGTGGTCGGTCCGGTGGTTGTGCTTCGGGGTATGATATTCCGTTTTACGCACTAAACCCACTCAACGATCGTGGCATCGATCGCGAAGGAGATTTTGTTCTCGAAGATCATTACACACACAGAACAAGTTCGATCCTGTGTTCGCACCGAACGAACGAACGAACATCGGTTTTCCATTTGTGCAAAATGGACTTCAATTCCGCGATGACAACACGATGCGCACATTGCCCTTCGTCTCTCTTGGTCACAAAGGGGGAGGGGGACATGGGACAATTATGCGAATGAGCTGACTGTGAATGCGACTGAATGAATAATGAGAAATATGGAAGAAGGAGCGCGCTACACGCGTCGTGACATGTTGGTCAGAATCCGTTCTTCCGCAACGCTTCCCCTCCTCCTCCTCCTCGCACGGGAATGCTTGATATTGTGGAGCGCATTCCACGGATCCGCTGATCGCTGGTCGACTCGCTACACACCGGCTATCCAGCGGTGCCTAGGTTCACGATCTCACGATTCTCGCTACACCGGCTACTCGGAACCGTTCTATAGCAGCGAGAGGACCGCATGACTCCAAAAACACACATGTGTTCCACAAATGGTGTCTGGAGTGGTGGTGATCTAGAGAGCATTCACTCGATTGCTCGACACACGGTCACGGACACACGGTCACCTTCAAGCAGCAGCAGCAACAGCAGTCGTCGGTGTGGTGGACCAGCGCACCAGACACAAACGACGGCAACAACGGCGATTGCCGAAATGCGAAATGTTTGATGAATCATGCCGAACCTTGGGCGCGGGGATCATCCAGACATCGCCCAGGCATCCGGTCCTTGGACCGAGTAGCTTCTGGTTTTGAATGCGTTCTGCCAGTCTGCTTTGGGTTCTATATTCCGTCTAATCCGTCTTCCGCCATTCGCTTCCCCGCGTATGATCACTTTCGATCAGTCAAGCAACGGGTATCGACACACTCTCTACATAAGAGACCGCCACGCGAATTGTTGTTCGCATTTTTGTGGTCAACGAAAATGTGTTTGAAGTGAACCGTTTCGGGTCGAGGGAAAGAATCGCAAGGGAAAGGATTCCGAGCTTCCGGCAAACGAAACGCAGCCAGATCGCGACGTCGTTTGCTGATCCTTGAAACGAGAAATCGACGCATTCCAAATTCCGTTTCCTGGGTTTCCTTCGTTGCTCCCTTTTAATGGTCCGCGAACGAATGAATGTGTGTGTCTGGTGCTGGCGATGGGATCTGGAGGGTCTCGCTTTGCTCGCTGTTCTGTTCTGTTTTCCCACGATCGCCTTCCCCCCTGGGCAAATCTGTTGCTCACCGCGGCGCTGCACCGAATATGCGCCGCAGCGTCGCAAGGAGGCATCGCAAACTCTTCTCAGTGTCTTTCGCTCCACGTCCGAGTCCGAGAAACTGAAAACCATGAAAAAAGCCCTCGACGCCCGGCTACATACAGTTTTATGTCGCTGTTTTATGTGCCGTAGCATCGTTGCTCTCTCTCTCTCTCTGTCTTGTTCGTTCTGGCAGATTGGCCCGGCCGCGCGGTGCAACATTGCACTTCACCGGTTGATTTAAATTCTTTGCCTTTTTGTTCGCTCGTTGTAACGACGATCGCTCAGTACCGAGAGTGCGGAACGTAAGGAGAGGGACAAGAAGAGGAAGGCACGTTGATGCCTAATTCCTCACACAGGAGTCACTTTTTTATGGGACCGTATTCGTCGCTTCTGATCCGTTCGACCCTGTGTGTGTGTGTGTGTGTGTGTGTATCCAAAGAGTTCGCTTCGGTTCGTTCCAGCTAAGCCACGGTTTCCCTTGGGCCCCGTTCGCCATTTTTTTTTGCAGCAGTCTGTTGGGGCAGGCTGTGATGCTTCTTCCTGTCGCGTACGCGGCAGCTCACGACCTGCCAACCCTGGAGGCTGTTTTGACATGCGTGGCAGGCATGGCGAGCGATCGAGCGCCGCGACGTTCATGATGATGATGATGACGCTGCCGTTATCGATGATTCGGTTTCAAGGCCTGCTCCTGCTCTCTAGATCGATCGCAGGCTCTCTTTCGTGATTCGTGTCTGCGTCTGCGTCTGCATTGCACGGAATCGTCAGGTTGCTTTGCTTTGCTCGCGTCAGCTATCTGGCCTTCGAAAAAGTCGTTAAAATGGCTGCTCGAGCGCAACGATGTTTGACGGACATGGCCACCGTGTGACGTGTGTTTGAAGCGTATGCGTGTGTCTGTGCGTATGTATGCAAGAAAGTAAAAGTGGCCACAGGTGCAGATGGTGGGGAAGGGGATTGTAGTTCGTTCTCATGTGATGAGAATTAACAAAAGGAGTGGTTTTTGTTGTGTGGTTGCTTGTTTTACTGACATTCTTTTCCTTTCTTTCCTTTTTCGGGTGAGTCGCTTATGGACGCTGGCGTTGATGGTGGTGATGTTGATGGTAATGGGTGAGAGAGTAGTGGTCGCTGCTCGTCGGCTTTTAGACGTAAGTACGCCCCACGGAGATGGGCAGCAGCGGAGGATGGGCACGCTGTGAAGGGCTTGCAGACTTTTAGGCCCTTTAAAACATTCTATTGTTGCGTACCAACCCTATTCTGCCGCCGAGAGACCGCCGAGGAGGGTATAATTACACGAGTGGAGCATTAAAAATAATTATCCTTTCTTGCGCTCTCGCGGGGTTCGTTAGCAAATGGGAATGTTGTGGAGAGCGCACCGGAGGGGTGGGTTTTGGGGACCAAATTAAAGGAACAAAGGAATTGCCCGAATACTTTAGAGTTCTTTTATTTTGCCTTTCAATCTAATGGTCAAAAACGTTGTTAAAGTACGGATTTATTCCTGATATGTAGTATTTCTGGAACTCGCAATTAACATAATCGTATCCTGGGCGCAGGCGCAAACGCAATCAACAAACACATGCGCTGCTGTCTTTTGTTGTTGTGCATACGGTGCTGTGTCGTGGTGCGCTGTAGGATTAAAAGTGAGGGAATTCGTTTTTATTAACTCAAACCTTGATGACTTTTATAAACACACAACACACGTATATGTGCCCCTTCTTCGGGATTCGAACCATATACCTTTCGAGTGTATCACTTGAGCCACGATACCACCTCGACCATCGTACGCCCTGTCGGCGCATTAGATGATACGAAGTAAATGTCTAGCATAAATCGCTACCACCCGCTTTTTGCCGGGAATGGATAACAGATGCGATAGTGTCAATAGGGCTTAATTGATACCGACCATGCTCGAATGTAATGCACATTTACAACGAGCTTCGGTGGATTGTTGGACGCTGTGAGCGCGTAACATGCGAAATCAATTTTATCCCCATTACCATTAGCGGGTGGCAGCGGGAACACACAATTCGTTCGCTGAATTCCTGTGGCTCTCGGTATCATCGTAAGGCCCCGGATGCGGGACCTAGACTAATCCTGCACGTAGTATGTCTGTCCGGAGCGCTTGCGGGATTTTGGTCGCCATAGGGATAGAAGATCTACGTTCTCGGCGCTGGTGAAGGTGAATGTACTGGCATGCCGCCGACTGGTGGTAGGTTCCAACCGAAGCCGAGGGGCGCCATAACAAATGGTGAGAGGTGAAGAACCATGATTAGCGGAGGTAGAGAAAACATAAGAAGTCCACACTCGGTCGGTTGGTCGGATGGTCGGACGGTTCAGGATAAATGTTGCTGTTTGGTGATTGCCCCCTTGCCATCCCTCTTGGCACACCCGTTGGTACCAAACGGAAGAAGAAGAAACAGACAGGACGGCGAAGGTTAAGGCATAAAACACAAACGACTTAACCTAACCATTAACCGTCGCGAGTTGCAGCATCGAGCAAATGCGAGGAGCCCGCACCGTGCAGACGTGCATCGAGCTTCGAGGGCTAGAACTGGGAAATGGGAACATAACTCCACGAACTGGCCGCGGTTGATGTTGTTGTTGTTGCTGTGTTGCTCGTGGTATCACGAGCAGTCGCGGCGCATGTAAAAGGCCGGTAAATAAAGTGGATAGGATTTATATCGCTCAAGATTAGAGATAATGCGTGCTACGGGCTACGGACAGGCGGACACTAGCATTTTGCGTTTGCGCTTACCACAGCTCGTTCCTTGTCCGTCTTTGCTCCGCCTGAGTTGGGCTCTCGTACACCCTCGAGTTGTTCCTTGTGGATGCCTTGTACCCATTGGTGTCGTGTCCGGTTGGTATAGGGAAACGCTATACCCGGCGTCTGCGCGCTCTGTTGATGCTGATGGTCTTTGGGCATTCCACAGCAAGCGCGCGCTCTCTGTCTGTATGATTTGTACAAACGGTTGTATCATTTTTCCTGCCACAGTGCCCGAACGGATTTACATTCGTCATGCTCGCCGGTCGAGCAGCAAGTCGGTTATTTATTTGTTTTCAAACGTGATCGCCAAACGAAGCCAAGTGAAACAGAGTCTCGAGTTGTCTATGGTGCCGGAGCTCCCTGGCGCCTTATCTGTTAATGAACGCGGCACAAGCCGACCATGATCCTCCAGCACTTGCGCACAACTGCAACAACGAGTGACACCGCCTCGCTTCGATTGCAGGCCCGTGATAGGGAAGCCGATGAAATGGTCAATGAAAGTTATTAGGTGTCAAAAGGGTGCTCCAATTGCGATGTAAATCTTCATCTGCAGAGGTTCCACGTCCGATGTAATGGATGGCGTCCGCCAGACTGTGCGCTTTCTTCGCGTTCTTTTTGTTAGTAGCGCAGGACTTGCGCAGGCCCGTACGCAGATGATCGTGTCGTGAAGGGGCTATTAGAATGATGCCAGGATGCTGCGGTTCAACATTCGAAGCCACTGGAGGCAATTTTGCAAACCCGAACGAACGCCGGGGATATACATGTCGTAATGGATGCCAGTGGCGCCTAGTAGTGTGTGTGTATGTGTGTCTCGGTTAATGACGTTATTACCCGCTTCTAACCATACGAACGACACACATTTCTTTGTTGATTTGCCCTCACCAATATTGCCGCTGGAGAGCGAGAAATTGCGAAGCAATTCCAGGCACGTTTCCGGTACAACCCGGTTGTTGTTGTTGTTGCTTGTTGGCGTCATCGTGCTCCTCGTGGATTTTGCTATATGGCCGGGGTAGTCGTCCAAACCGTTTGAGTGCGGTACGTGCGCTGGCTGTACAGTTATGAATGGCCGTTTAATGCGTTTGCCCCCTTCGGCAACGTTTACCAATTGCGAATGGGACGCCGATAATGGTGTACAATCAGCGAATGAGTTGTAATACGTTCCAAATGACTGCACTAGCTGCGTCGTCCGTGTCGGAAAATAAATGTTCGACAAAACAAACAAATATGCCCGCAGAGGTTAGTGTGGTATGGTTTTGAGGGAACGTGAGCGTTATGGTTCACCGTCTGTCCGCTTTGGGACACTTTGGATATCTTGCCTCGCAGGAGGGAGTCATAGCGGCCATTACGTTATTTAAATTATTCTCTCGAAATTATACTTAGAAATGATCGTACAAGGAATGGAGGGTGCTGCGCTGTTTATCTCATTAGTGTGATGTGTGTTTGAAAGGTTGTTTAAACTCGTACAAAATGGCCGAATGATTTGGTTAATAAAATAAGAAGGTACATGGTACAAGGAGAACGAACGATCTCAGCTTGATCATTTCACCCACGACAACTTGTTCTTGTGAGAAAAAGAAGAACATTTTCTGATCCCCCGTCCATCAGTCCGTTAGTGCTGTTGCTGTCGTAATTTACCAGCAGCTCCCACACTCACGTCGACAGCGTCGTACTGCCAGCCACCGCCAGCCCTTTGAAGCCCTTTCTCTCCGATGAAGCGCGATGAAGTAGCGTGATTAGGGAGAAATTATTACAAAATCCCCACAAGCCCTACCATGAGAGGCTCGTCACCGTTGGCCGTACGCGGTGTTTCTCCGTTTTAGAAGTCTCACGAAGTTATACACGTCAAGCGTAAGGCTATCGCTATCTGCAGTGTCTTGCAGTCAGCGCTCGTCCAACGAGCATCCGGAGAGCGCCGTTAAGCATCGTTCTCGGTGACAGGTTAGGGCCGTATAGTTTGTGTACACCGTCGATGCAACCCGTTCCGAAGTAGATAAGCAGAATAGAATAGAAGACGAAAGGAGGGAGGAAGCGACAAGAAACGAAAGAAGACCGTTAATGTGTCGAGTTTTATGAAGTCGAAAACGGGGCTCACCTCACTGATAAGATTGCTGGCCGCCCGTCTTATGGAAACGGTGCTTTGGACGCGCTGCATCCAAAGTAGTCATTCCAAACGGAACAACATTACGCTCTGCATAGCGTACAGTTTTCGAACAAGTTATTAAGGTTTTCGGAAAGCATTTCTGTGGTGGCGGATCATTAATTCAAGTTCGATTGCTGCCGTCGAGGTTCGTCACGCCGTCTCGCAGCGTATCTTAAACGAACCATTAAACCTGGTAATTAAATCCTTAGACAACACTCTGACTACGGATTTGAGGGGGAAGTTTTATAATATACAGAATACCCCTTCCTTAATCGTTTGGAGTGACACTACGATGCATAAGGTGCTGCACCATTGGTTATCTGCTTCGTATCGCAAACAACTCTGATTCTGTTCTCGCTGGAAACAAAAACCCGTTGGTCATTGTTTCTTGGTTCTGTGTGTGTTAGAGTCGATAGAGGTTTTTATCTTAAATACCATTTCCATAAACCGCTTTCTGGTTTCCAAAGTGAGGAACTGGGATAAACAAAACTGCGGGGAACCGTGGAGGCTGCCGTGGCTGAGTGATTTCACAAGAACACACATAGCTAGCCAGTACGATCGGACACGAAATCGCGGTCGCGAATCGATTGTGAACTCCACCAGGTGCTGCGGTGTTTACTGGTTTGGCATTCCGAAAGCGGACAGAATTATCATTTTTTATGACCACTGGTGATCGTCGTCTCGGTTTACTGCCGGCGGTGCCTCTAACACTGCGCATTTAACGCCTATTAAAGACACCAAAATATGGGCCAAAGAAAATTTGGAAACAACAAGTTCCAGCGGATACCTTTTCACCACCAGCACCAGCAGAATGAGTCGTCACAGGTCGCGATCGGCATGCGTGTCTCAACACCACCGCGACGATCTCTCAATTCGCGAGGGCATTCGCAACATGAAAGTGATGCCGCCTCTAGGAAACGGCGCAATCGCCTGTTTGTCCTTCTCCCGACTGTATTGCGGTGGTGCTACGGTGCGCAAAATGTCAAAATCATAATCGCGAAAGCCGCGGCCTCAAGGTTTATGTGCAGACGAGCTGCACGTAGAGCCAAACACCATCTTTGATCGATCGTTCAATACTGCTGGACCACCGATCTCATCTTCAACAACTTGTGAACCGTATAGTTCACCGTTCAAACGATCGATCGTTCAATCGATCTTCTTCGTGAGTCTTACGATGGTTGCCTATGATGGCCTTTAACGGGGATAGATGAGTCAACGTGTTTAGGCCGTACGTTCATCGGCAATCACCTCGCGAACATGTCCTCCTATCTACTCGATGTTTGCTCCAAAACTGGCTTCGAAGCGGTAGCGTGCCGCCTGCCGTGTGCTCGCAAATTCAAGAATTGCCTTTTGACCGTCTGATAGCAATCGGCAAAATCGGCGGCCGACCGCTGGACCGCCGACTATAGATCTTATCTAGCACCGGTGACACCGCGGTCCGCAGTTTGCGCGTGTTCTCTCGCGCTTCCCAAGCAGTGTATGCATTGCGCAATAGCGCCGTCAACGTCGCCGTTGTCGTTGGCGCTCGCTCTAGTGTCCAATGGTTTCGGGGCGGGCTTGGCAATGTGGCGGCGGTGTTCGGGGGAGGTAAGAAGTCCATGTTTACCGTTTGATAAACACAACAAGGACACACATTGTGCCACGATTTTCGGTACCCACGGTACTCGGCTCCGAAGTCGGTTAGTTTGTTGATGCCCGCAGAAAGAGGCACTTTTTTTTGGCAACCGTGCGTTTCAATGGAATAGTGACATTTGTCCAGAGCAAAGGATGGCGCGAAGACGCACTAAGCAGTACTCCCAACGTTGGGCTGTCACGATACCATCCAAGTCCACCAAGTCGGCTACCGTCGTCGTCTTTGTTTGAGACAACGAATACACGCCTAGGGGCTATACCGACGGGGTCAACACTGAACATTGCTGTCTGTTTTGCAGCCAGACAGCACCATGCAGCCATGCAGCAGCAGCAGCAGCAGCAGCAGCAGCAGCAGCAGCAGCAGCAGCAGCAGCAGCAGCAGCAGCAGCAGCAGCAGCAGCGTATTCGGTTAGCAGGCGACCACGAAGGTCTCTGCTGGTGTCAAATGTTACCTTTGACAGATCTCCAAGATTTGTCCGTACAGATTGCTTAGGCTTGGTCCTGTACCTGCGCCCGTCGTCCGTTGGCACCAGCCAGCGACACCAAGTAATAGCGCAACTGTGCAACGGTGGCTCATGTGTCCCCCCGAACCCCACCACGGTTAGGAGCGGGGTTTCGCAGGATGATGGATATGCTAGCGGCGGGTGCCTGTGTCAAGGTGTGTGTTGGTGCCACTGGTGGCAGTGGCACGAAGAAAGAAGGCGATTGTATGCCCGGACAAGCAGGCAGGCAGGCTGGTACGCGGGGACTTGCGTTTACCAAGAGTGTTAGCGATGGTCCACCACGCCCTCAGTTCAGCCATGTTTTGAAATGTTGTGATCTTTGCTGCTGCGAGTGCACCTAGAGAGATTTGTTGCCGGTGATATTTGGCGTTACTAATGGGATGCGTTTGCGCTGATGGCCATGAAGTTTCTTCAGATGATCTTGATACTGGTGTAACCACAGTATCATGCATAAGTAGAAGAGTCAAAGAGTCTTTCACCCCGCACAAACGCACAATTATTTTGACGAATGATAGTTTAAAAGATCGTCGATAGTAAGATTTATCGATCTATAGACATTGTTTCGGAGTATTTTAAGAAAATTGTATAAAAGGAGTAGTACTGGTGGCATAACAATTTAACTTCTAGCCCATAGAGCATACGAGTATGGAATCATCGAACAAGCACTATAGTTACTTGGAGGAACTTGATACACATTCAAATTCAATTTAGAGTACTTAACTTCAGAGGTTTGTCCTTGTCCGCAGTAAAGCCATTTAAGCTCTAGAGACACATTACGGCGCGTGTGCACTGCACTTCGCAGGTCAATATGGATTGAATCCCTTTTACCACCGACTAATGCGGTACGCAGCAGCGGTGCTAACGGTGAGAGGATTATGCTAATTATCCATCCAAGAAGTTGGCCCCCGGTGCAGATCACTACGCACTACAGACTACACGCTACCTCGGATGTGGCCCGTGCTGCTGGTGGACATACGGCGTTGCGATCTGGAGGTTTTATACCATTTATGGTCAGACTAGTCACAGCTGTGTGATGGTGACGATGGTGATGATGATGCCGATGTCGATGTGCCGTGCCTAGTAGCCGGTGGTGGTAATGTGTCATGAGTCAGCCTGACTCGATGGTTGCGAGAGATTGTGAGAGAGCCGCCAAGCCACTGATCTATAATGTGTCCGATGCAGATCACCTTTCCGTTTATCGTGGCGCAGTGGTTGGCAATTTATTACTAGTCGCCGACGCCGACGCCGCCACCGTCGCTTAATGTCCTCTAGCGGCGTGCCTAGCACATTAGGTTCTTCTAGCCTAGACCAACCACCGCACTAATGTGCGTTGATCGCGATGTTTTGGCTTTGTCACTTGATTAAGGTGCTTGAGTCTACGGGTCTGCGGTCTGCGCAGCCACTATCGTGTAGACAAACAGCAGCAGGTCTGCGGTTTCGCGTGTAGCTAATCTGACCACCTGACACCCTTTTTGGGGGCTTAGTCCAACGCACCGAGCGAGGCCCCACGCATGATGGGCCCCCATCGGGGTCTGGGAATCAGGTCTCTTAACCGGTGGTCTCCTTAGAGGTCCTTTCTGCTTGTGCTTGTGCCTGTGTGTGTGTGGCGGCACGCATTTTAACGAGAAATTTATGTCGCTTCGTGCACAATAGATCAACGATTTACTACCTTCACTCGACCACGACCATTGTCCCTACTAGCGTGTAGTCCCCGCTAGACAGCTGCTGTCAACCTCGAGGAGCTGCGAGGAGTCTCGTGAAGCCACCCCTGCCGGTGACAAATCTCTGTCGACAAGTTGTAGCAATAGTGTTGTGTTCACCGGGACAAAGCATGTTTCAGGATTATCGCGCGTCCGGACAGCAGGACCCAACAACAACAACAACAACAAACCCCTAGACACCCCAGTACCGAGAGCTCTAATCGTTTGAGTAATGTTTTGACTCTCTGCGCGCTACACCGATCGCTGACCAGTGCAGGAGGCTCGCTGCAGCCCTTTATTGTTTGCTAATGGTGATGGATTTCTTGTGGCGCATTACGTCAGGTTTTGCTTTGCTGTAAGCCAGTGGCTCAGTGCCCGCAGGGGAACTCGGATGTCGTCGTCGTCGTCGTCGTCGTCGCCGACGTGAGGTATGCGATAATGGAACACCAAACCTCTGAGCCTTCACCGCCACGATGATGGAGACCGGTAATCCTCGGCTGCGCCTGAATGCGATTAGTGGCGCAGCAGTGGCTATGGGGTGCAGTTCCCTCGCTCCTAGTAGCAGCTAGCCAGGTAGTGTGGCTATTCCGGAGAGGAACAGGCAGTTGTGTACCGCTCGAGGGCATTAGCTTTAATTGGATCGGTATGACAATCATTATGACGTGTGCCCCAGTGCCATGGCCACGCAGGGCCTTGCAGAGAACCTGTCGTCATCACCGTCGGTTCGTTCGTTGGTTTGCCGTTGCCAGTACGGTCCCTATGCCCTGTGGCATGTCTAATGCTGCTACTACTACTACTACTACTACTAGCGGCCCTGGCCATGTCTCTGCGTATGCAAAACAGCCCAAACCAGATCCCGGAGTCTCGCTGAGTTGGCTTGTAAAACTTGTTTTCACTGGATTAGTCGACCGATCGCAACAACCTGGGACTATTGGGACCTGGGTAGCAGAGGAGAAATTGGCAAAACGGACAGATCGCAAAGGAGAACACCAAAACGGTAGCCAAACCAACCTGGGTGAGACCCGGCTTACGGACCCGACCAGCAATATGCCATAGGCAATAGATGAGACATACATAACAGCAGCAACAACAACAACAACAGCAACAGAAATAGCAACAAAACATGTTAATTATATGCGGGGCTACCGTGTGCGTGTCAGGTCGGTCCATGCTGCTGGTAATGGAGAGATTGACGCGCACATACCATACCTTCCCGGATAGATATCGCGGAGGGACCAGACCGGACCGGACTGGCTACTGGTTGGTCGTTTGTTCTGCTCCACAACTAGCAGCGACAGTCTTAGTCCTACTGAGTGACACGGTGTGCAGGGACTGACTCGTGGCTGACGCGATCATGATCTGCACGAACCAACACTCGAATGGACTTTGCCGAGCGAGTGAGTGAGTTGGTCCGTTTTGAGTGAATCAAATGCGATCGCGTCTCCTCCGTGGCCTCGCGCTGGTATGCTGCTGCTGCTGTTGCTACTGCGGCAGGACTCATGGCTGGCGGTAAGATGAGAGAACTTTGCCAGCATACGTGGCATGCATATTTGATTGTTAATTTATGCTCCGGGCACTCATAGAGCGAGAGACGCCGATTTGTACGGGGGATAAGCTAATGGTGCATCAGTGCTCGCACACTCCCTTCGCCACGATGAGATGCCCTTCTACGCCGTCGTGTCACATTTACAGTTCCCTCACTTCCCCTTTGCCTGCTACGATGTTTACAGGCCAATCATAAATTCCGGATAAGATACGAGCTTTCGCGGTTACGGCCACTTATGTTGGATGCTTTCGCAACCGCAAGGATGCAACTTGGATTGATTATCTCACCTCGATACATGCAATCCAAGACTCAGGGACACTTCCCCAAGGTCTTGGTTGGTCGCCTCTCGATCTGCAGTCGCAGGCAGGCCAGTGGGTCAATCGAACGATTCGTGTCTACCAGCGAGCCCGAGCGTGCACTTTCGTTGCGATAGGACCACGGACTTTGAGTGACGACGATTGATTCCATTCCATTGGCAGCTGCATGCCTCAAGGTGACGATGATAGGTCTGGGAGCCAAATGTAAACAGCCCAAGTCGGTCGGTCGCATAGGGCTTATCAGCTGCGGGAGGGTTTCATTCATGAAACAAAACCCAACATTTTCCGTTCTTGTTCCGGTCCAGTCTTTCTGCCGTGCGTCATGGCGTGTGTGCGCGTGGTGTGTACGTGACGCTACATGATGGGTCCAACCATTCTGACAGGTCGCGGTTTCCGCTGTCGGCAAAAACAAGGAACTGTAGATCGCGCGGTGGCAGACATTACACAAAACAAATCGCGAAACTAATACGCGAATTGTTGTTGCTTACGAATCGTTTGAAGAAAAAAAGCGTAAAGTGACATTCCGCTATGGGAAGCATAATAGGCAAAGAAGGCCCCAGATTGCTGCCTGACTTGGAAGAATTTCAGTGCTTTGTTTTTATCGATCGACATCGTCGTCGTGTGGTCGGCCAGCACGCCCGTTAAGTGCGAAAATATGTATCAAAAACGAAGGAACTTGTCACCGATAGATAGAGACGGTGGACACAGTACACGCCAGTGGTGAGGTGGCAAACTAGGTGCCCGGCGAGAGGGGAACTAAGGAACAATAGCATTGAGGGCACTTGCGTTCGTCTGTTTGCTCTCGCACACACACTCACACACACATTCGAGCAAACATCAATCATCCACTTCGTTGGTTTCGACCGGTGGTGTTTCGAAAACCAGATTCGCAGCGGAAATGGAGTGCATGCTTTCCGGGATCCGGGGACCGCATGCTACTAAGTGCCCCCTCCCTGGCAGCAATTACCACCCTCCTCGATCGCCATCGCGATGCATCGATCGATCGCTAGTTCAATCGATTGAAACGACCGAGTTGTGGCCCCCTCGGCAACCGAAACCCTCCAAAATACGTTGGATTGCTCAATTAGCATCCCACCGCGGCGGGGGTTCGTTCGGAGTGACGTTTGTTTTGGCGGAAATCCCTCCAACGCAATGCAAAACGTGCCACCCCCTGGGGTCGGAGTGGGCGCACTGAATCCGGTAATTTAATGGTACTTCGGAGGGTACGTAAATTCCTGCGTGTCCATTGCGCGCGACCCTTAATCGAGCGACGGACGGACGGGTCGGACGTACGATCGGTGAATGAAATTCTTTACTTTATAGTGACTATTACCCCCTGATTGGGTTCGCTTAGGTGCGTGCAGGAGATGGAACGGTCAGCACCAGCACCAGCATACTGTTGCTTCAATTCCGTGATCGGTGATCGGGCCTCCTGCCCCTCCTCCGACAGACGCACACGGCAGGCACACAAGCAAAAAGCACTGGCTCGCCATTTCAATTTGATGCCCAATTTATCCGGGGTGTTTATTTATTGAACCCATTATGATGCTGCCGGCCAAATACGAATCCGTTTCCCGCGGTGCTCGACAAATGGTTCGCTCCAATTCACCGCACCGCATCGACAGCTAAAGGGCAAACTGGTGGAGAGAAGCAGAGCACTCGGCGGTGGGGGTTTCGTTCGTTTCGGGCAGCGAGAAACGTCACCGACGACGATCGTGGATCGCTCGCCCGCTTCCAGATGTCGGCCTATCCGTTCCTGGCTCCCTTCTTGACGCAGCACTCACTGGTGAAAGGTGCCAATACCGATGAGGGTCGCGCTATCGTAAATCTGTGTGTCGCAATCAGTGGGGGATTTCGTTTCCTCCGTTTCTTCTGGTTGATCGGTCGATCGTACGGTCGGTCGGCGGGTGCATATGCAGCGATGATCGAGTTTTAAGTGGAATCCATTTGGTTGGCGCCAACACTAAATGCTTCTCCAGAAGCACTCGATCGCTCGTCCATTCGTTCGTTGCCGCGCTGGATGATTGAGAGATAGATTGGAGGGAAACATGTTGACACCTTCGAGAGAGCGAGCGAGAACATCGGGAGAAGGGACAGTTGTCTTATCGGGTTTTTGTTCAATTAGCTGGCTCCGTCGTTCTGTTTTTGCTGCTGCTGGCCGTGTGATTTGGCCCCGGACATTTTGACCTCAATTTGGCACGCAGCAAACAGGCCGCTATCGCTGGTGTATGTGAAATTATGAAAATGGTGCCTGTAAATAGCGTACTTAACATAGGAGCGCGATAGCGCCCAATCTCCCCGCGTATCGTCGTGTTCCTTCGCGCTACTCCTTCTGATAGCCACTTCAACTTTGTTTCTTAATTTGCAAAATCAATACTCCGCTCTGGAGTTTGATGACTGTTGTGGACGGTGTTTTGGTCGATTGATTGGAACTTTACTAAATCAGGAAGCACCACACGAATGTTCATTATCCAGTGTATAGGAATACGTCAGTATGTCAGTCCACAAGGTGAACTACAGGGCTCGCGTTAGAACGGAACAGTGCACATCGTTTATTGTGCTTGTTTGACACACACCTCGAGCTCAAAGGGCGAGGCTTTAACGATTAGCATATCGCAAACAGTCACAAGTCTATACCGATTACTTCTACGTTACGATTAGTTTGTAAAGCAAAAGGCCGCCATTACTCTATGCAACGGAACTATAGTGGTTCTATTATTTAGGCATGTATCTTTGATTAATACCAAGGGGATCGCTCATCAATTATAGCTTGCCAATAGCAGCGAGTATTGTGCAATCCTTATTCGCCTTTGCAACAAAGGTGGACGGCGAGAGCGGCACCAATCATAAGTACAACTCCAGCAGGGGTTAAGCAATCCGACATCATTCTTCTCGCGAAGAGGATTCCAGTCGAGTCGCAAACGGCGGAGTTGTTGGCAAACTTGGCTGCTAGCAGTTCAAATAGTTCAGCGCAAACACGGCGCGGCGTCACGAATCAGTACCTAGTGCGAAGACGGAAAGGTCTCCGGGCCCCGGGAAAATGGTCCGCGCTACACGCGGCGCTCTGTTGCTGTTGCAGATGCTCGCGAGACCTGGAGATCAATGGTTCGATTCATTTGAATAGAATCGCGTTACTTAACTCGCGCTCGCGGTTTCAGCTTCTTCCTGCCCAGCCGTCTCAGCCGTCGTCGTCAGTAGAGCAGGTGAAACACGGGGCCCAGTCACGTTAGGAGCTTCTAGGAACTTCAATGCTTTACCACCGAGTGGAGTTGGTAAAGGTGCGGCGATCCCGATTCGATTGTCGGTTAAATGGGTTTCCCTTTGACAGTATCAGCTTCTCCACATCGTCGTGCCCATTCACGACTCTGAGGTATAAAGAGAGAGAGAGATGGAGAGAGTTGGTTGGATGGTGATGTAACGCTTGAATGATTTGCACGAACTGGATCATTCGAAACCCATTCGGTGTCAATGGAAAATGGACAGAACTGTGAGTTCGGCTCCTGAAGAAGAACCACGCTAGGGAATAGATGCAACACGATGCTGCTACTGGAAAGCAGAATGGACGGTGTATTAGACCTACCCTGAGGAAGGTATCTTGATCCGAGCTCTGGAAGTAATTCAAGATGCGTTCTGCAAGACGAAACATCAGGTTCAACGCAAGACTCTAGGGCAGGTTATGCGCTAGGAAGTCAACCGTTCCATGCCAAGTACCGTTTTGTACGCGCAGTAGTGATGGTACGCTACTGGTAGCACTGGTAAGTCTGTGCAAATTTCCACTCTCTCTCTTCGGTGTCGAGATGGTTCCCGATGGAAACCAGGAGTACTTCCTACCGGGTGTCAGCGAGACATAGGCTTTAAGGCGAAACCTTTTGGAGAGGGTTTATACAAACAGGCAACCTCTGCCAGCGCTTGTATGCTCGCGAGGCGCTTCTTCATCATTCATCATAAACATCATCGACTCATAAATCATGAGTTCGGGACGTGGTGAGTCGCCCGTTCCGACATGCCCGTTCATCGTTGGCGAATGGTGACCCCCGGGGCCCGGTAGTCCGTGGGTCTTCGCGCACATAAGTGGCCACCCTGTCCAGTGTGTGATGATGAGAGTGGGGTCCGCTTCGCTGGCCCTAAAGTGCTGCCGTACGCCGTTGACCTACCGGGGAAGAAGAGGTAGGTACCGTTGCAGAAGGAGCGATGCCGCCGTCGCCGCCACCGCACGAGCCTCGCAGTACTTTGTACTTCCCGTGTTGATGGATCGATGGAAAGATTTGCGGCCGCCATCCATTAGGGTTTAAATTTTTGTCGGATTCGAGAAGCCACGGTACTAGGCAGGCAGTCAGGCAGCCATGGTTTCGGATCGTTACTGGGAACTGTTGAGAAAGGTCCACGATACATCTTTGGGGCCCTTCATTCGTGTGAAACAAACGCTTCGCTGTGAAGTGTACCGCTTGTTGAAACCACTCCAATGGCAGATGAGTTATTAAAGTGTCAAGATTTGAGGACTTTAGACGTATTGACTATGCTTTCGCGGTGAGGATTTGTGTTGTCCGACAACTAATCAGTGTATTTCATCCGCTCTTATTTACTCAACAGGTAAGCCGTAATGAGTGACGTAACACACGATGAAGTCCTGCTACTTAATGGGCAGTAGTAAGTTAAGGTCATGACGAAGCACTACAGGCACGGATTCTAGAGAGGCGGTCACCAGAATCTAGTTCATAGCTGCTCGTGTACATGTCACCAGAGGCTTCACTTTGGTCGACCTCCAACTACTCTCACACACACACACACACGCTAGAAGCTGACGCTAACCGCTGTTTTAGGTCAGGAACACTAGCGTCGATGAGCGCTCAGCGGATGGAGTTAGCGCACTAATTAGTTTATGAAACTATTTCCACCGTTCGCCCGTTGGCATACATTTGCCTAGCGTGGTCAGAGGCATGGCCGATGGCCACGACGGTGCATCGTAGCCCGTGGTATACCCGCTTGCCAGCTTGCATCGTAACCATGTGTGTAGCATGTGCCATGTAGAGCAAACCTGTCGTGAGCCTGTTCGCGAAACCGGGACAACATCACCGCGTACAAACTGGGACAAACTGGGTGCCATATACTGCCTCTACCGCTACTCACCGGTTCTCAGCGGCATCAGCATCGGCTGCGCCTCCCGGGTAGCTGCTGCTAGCTGCTAGTGAGGTGCCACAGGTTTTCAGGCATGGCAGATAATTTACCGATCGCCAACTCCCGGCAATTATGGCATACAGGTGTGCGCCAGTAGCTGCAGTACCAGCCGCCAGCCAGCCAGCCAGCCAGCCAGCCAGCCAGCTAGCCCGGCCAACGGTGGTGGCGGTGCCCGGTGTTGTTGGTGCACCGTGCACCAACCCGTTGAATGGAGCCTTCTCACGAAATACGGTCTCTGCTTGCGTCCCAGCAGCCCAAATGGTTTTAATGTTTTAATTTTTCTTTTTTTCCCTCCCCTCCCGAACCTATCGGAGCGCTACTCCCCCTCCCTCTCCCGCTTTCGAGACCACGTACAACGACGCGATGGCACGATTCGTCGGGTTTCGTTTCCTTTTGGAGTTTGGAGTCTCGAGTTCGAGCTGCGGTTGCGGCTGCAACTGCCGACCGAACCGAACAGTCACAAAAATGTCAAAGTTGATCGGTCTGTAATCAAATTAATTGCAGTGTCAGTGTGCAGTCCGGCGGCGGCGGTGACGGTGGCCACTCTTTCTCTTTCGTTTGTTTTGTGCGGTTAAGGTTGGCCGTTTTTCATCTTCGCAGCTTCCCCGGGCAGGCCACGGGTGCAGGCTGCTATCACACACCAATCTCCGTCTCGAATGACATTTTCGGGGGAACTTGCGGCCATTACCTGGGCCTGGTGGCAATTATCATGGGAAAGTGATATACACATAGCAGGAGGGCAGTAGGTCCTTTTGGATGGTGGTGTCTTGTCGTACCTTGCGGTGGTTTTGGTAATTAATTTGAAATCAACCATTGGCAGACCCCTCCGGGGAATTCATGTTTCAATTTGTAGCGAACTGCGGACACGCCGTAGAAGGCCGTGGTAGCAATAAGCATAAGCAATTTATTTATGCTTTGCGTAGCCACAGAACTTAAGGAGTGAAGAAGCATCTTTCTCCAATTAGAGCCATCAAGCGAGCTGGGCCGATGCCAAATTGATTGACCATCCGCGAGACCCCGGCGTTCGCGGCCATCGTTCAATCGAATTCAATTTAAGTAATCATTGGAGCGACCGAGCAGCATCCGACTTGTTCCGGAGACGACTTGTTGCAGGCCTAGAAGAAACGACGGCTGCTGCCGTCTTGCCATCCTGTGAACTTCGGACTATTGGCTATTCATATGCAAATGCGGTGTTTGCATTTGTTAGCCATCGGTATCTGCGGTTCAGCAGCCGGCAGCATGCGTGAGACTAATTAAGTGTTCAAACAGCATCACATGGTCCAGCGTCGAGTTCTTCTCCCGCGGTGCGGATCGGTAACAAACAATGGTGACCATTTCCATTCGGTTGGTGTTGGCTGCCCGTGGCCGCTGGTGGTATGTATCAACCATCACCTTGCATTGATGCAAAAAAAACCGGGACCAGCCATCCGGAAACCGTTGAATGAACTCGACGTAGCATTTTGATGTGTCACGCCTGTCAAATGTGGTTGCCACCACCACCACCAGCAGCAGCAGCAGCAGCAACGCATTGATTGAAGCCATAAAACATGCAAAAACAAAACCTCCCCCGGTACCTGACTCCATCCGAAAACGCAGTGAAACCTGAGAATGGCGACGACGATAATGATAGCCAGACAAAACCATACAACTGATAAAGCTGGTAGTCCCCCGGGGTAAGGCCGGATTGCACGCGTACTAAAGTGGTCACAGACACTTCTGGGCATGCTGCGGTGCGTTGGAAATACCTCTTTTTCGCGGCCTCAGACCGCCAGCAGATATGAAGATATAACTGTGCCGATGATGATGAAGCCGATGGCTAGCCGTTACCTTGTCAGTGCCGTCAGCCTGTCTGCTAAGATGGTCCCCGGTCCAGTCCGGTCCGTGGGAGGTGACGATCTCATGGGGAACGACTTTTCTATCAAAAACCCACGCAGCAACAACGGTCAACGGTTCCGGTGACGACGTGAGGCGAGCGAAACGACGAGCGCATTCACATGACACCGACGATCCGACATCGATTCGAGGACCTAGGAGCCCGAGTATCATGCGCATTCGACTGCGTCCCACATCGGAGTCACACCGGATCGGTAACTAAACACCTGCTTCTTCGTGTTCTTTGTGGCTTCGCGATGGCTGCGGGTTGATGGCACGTTTCACGAGCCGCCAACTGCGATATCAGTCCCCAGGAGTGTCGGACGTTGCGGTACGTTCTTCGCTTACTGCGATGGATGCAACTCAGCTAAACGTGCCCCTTTGGGTGTTGGTTAGCCATCTCCGTCTCCGTTAGACAAATGAATTACAAGTGGGATGCACCGTTGGGAAGGAATGGGGAAAAGTGTGCTGGAAGATCACTATCACTCGTGAAAACGGAGACGCTGGGAATGCTCGACTGGAAAGAATGTTTAGTTTTGTTTGTCTCAGCAGCAGCAGCAGTAGAAGCAGTATACCCTCGGGGAGAGTTTGAAGCAGGTCGCTAAATGTCATGTGCAAGCATGATTTGGACGAATGGCGAATGATGTTGGTTAGCGAAGAGGTTAAACGAATTCGTGACGTTCGTGTGCGCGGAAGGCACGGCGAAGATCTCCATTTTAAAGACACACACACAGACACACGATACGTATATGGCGTAGTTCGCGCTCGTCAAACCCAATAGGAGCGACAAATGAAACGATCACTTCCGGCAAATCATTTTCTCATTTTCTCGCTTCTCGTCGCGAAGTATTTAGATTGCGCGTTTACGTGTGGGCATTCACTTCCAGGGGCAGTCGTTATAGAGGATTGCCACGCAGGCATCGGCATCGGCCCCATCTCCACTCCAATTAAGCGCTGGAATACTAAAGGTCCTCAGGCAGACCGCCGGTAGCCCGCAACTAGGGAAGCAAGTAAAGGGTCCCTTTCACCGGCCGGCCGGCCAATGTCACTAGTTTTCCTCTGGGCTGCTCGGTTTTTCCGGAATTGTCGTCACCGCCTGGTAGCGATGCACGGTTTTACCACTTTCACGGTGAATGACTTGAGCGGCCACCGTTGTAGCTCTCGACCATTCACTTGCTCGCAGAAGCTACGAGGAGGCTCTACTCCCATTAGGATGACTTCACAATCATCGCCCTAGTAAGTGTTACGATTATCGGTTTCCATGGTGGTGGCAGCAGCAGCAGCGCGCGCGCGATCACCGGTAAAGTGATGGAGGGGTCCTATGTTGTTGCTGCCAATTTCACTTTCATCTGATCTCGAATGTCGCTCGGGGACGACTGGACGGGTGGACATTTTTTTTCTCCCGGTCTGCTACACTTGGCACCCCTTGGCCACACGATTCGATTCGTAATGATGTGACGCACGATGGCCCAGAAGGGCGATCGGACGATCGATCGATCGATCAACGACGACGACGACGACCGATAGCCGATCATTATCATTACACGACCATCGTGCGAATGGTGACAGTTTGATGATCCGGTGTCCGGCAGAGGGCCAAGGGCCTCTAATGATCCCGTTGACTAACCACCGTCACCGTTTGGTGCGTTCGGAGGGCTTGGTACAGCGCGCGAGAAGCGAAATGATGAAACACTTTCTCTGCACCTGTGGGCCCTCTGGAAGCACAGATCTCATATTTTCATGCCCCCGGGAGCATTTAGGAAAAACGCTTTTCCAACAAACGCGCACGCGAAACGCATTCAGGACATCTACTACCACCACTACCACCAGAGGTATGCCTTTCATGCCACAGGATTCACCGAACACCGTGTGTGGTGTTCACGATGCGCAATCGGTGCGTTGCGATCGGTCGCAACTATTTCTTTGCGCATTTAATTGGACATTTTCATACGCTTTCCCGTGATCTGCGATCTGCGTTTCCGTGCCGCTCCGTGAAGCGTTTGCCCAGAGGTTGCAGTACATTGTGTTGGTTTGGTTTGGTTGGAATTGTCGTGTGTTGCGTTATTGGGCGAAAGTAACGATGGAATCATAATGAAGCGTGCGTGCGTGCGTACGTGCACATACCGATGGTGTAGCATCGATAAGCAACACGATCGCGGTACAGATCAACCACAGGGGGATGGCACCACCAGTGAGCGAGTTTTACGTTTGATTGCGGATGATTACACAGTTCTGTCAATGTGATTCTGGTGCGAAATCACCATCATTACCCTTGCGTTGCGCTTCCCATTTCGATCGAAGATCGAATCAGAAGGTGCCCATTGGCCGATCAAATCAGCCTAACCACACCTAGCATAGGACCACCGAATTGCTGACGTTGTAGACGGTGGCACAGAGCATCTTCACTGGCCTGAAGTCGCGAAGGGGCGAGTGAAAGTGGCGAAAGTGTTTTCCCGAAATAAGAAAAGGGAAGGAATTGATTAACCACCGCCTTGCAGCAGCATCACCGCTCGTTACATTGTACTGGAGCTCACCATCATCATCATCCTCCTCGGAGGCGCCCAATCATTGTTCACGAGGTGGCTTCACTGATTGACAACCGACAACAACATCGGACGCAAATCGGACGAAACATTTCAATCATTTCGAGACCGACCGATCGACCGACGATTGCAGAAGGGCCACGACCTCTCTTCCGGGGCCGCGAGTGCGCGCGGCCGGATGGATGGAAGAAGGTCAAGGGGCCTCACGATGATGCGCTTCTCGCGAGCACCGTTCTCTGCGCGAACCCTTCGACCTTACTTTCGTTTCTTATCGGCCCGTGGAGCGTCGATCGTGGCGTGGCGCTGCGTTGTGTACGACCGCGATCGGAATTCGGGCTTCACATCGAATGTCCGCCCAGCAGGTGGTGGTGGTGATGGTGGTGGGCCATCTATTTAAATACCTCGGGAGGCCAATAAAACGCACCATTGTAGAGTGGGAATGGAGTTGCAGCCGCCTAATTAGATTAAATTGATTTTTGAAGTGGCTCGTGCTATGGGGTTGTGGCGCCTCCGGAAACATCGCGCACTTGCGATGGTGATTGTGTAAAGTATCGCTGCCGTGGATCGTGCCGCCACTGGCTAATGGGTTAATCTTGATCTTAATTTATTCCGATTTAGCGAAGAAGACGCCGGGAGACGACGGGCGTGAATGGGTAGCTGAGCATCTCGTTTGGCGAGCGCCACGGTCGATTGACGCAGGAAGTGATTACTGCGCGGTTTGCGCGTCACGAATGCGATTGTTGAGACCATTACCGCTAACAGCTCGCAATGGTAGCTCGAACATGGAGCTTAAAACACTCGAGCTGCAATACCATTTCGTATAATAATGATAATTTCATCCGCCATTTGCAACTCGACTGCAAGGCGATCGCGCTTCCAATGGCAGCCTGCATTCGGTGCATCGAATGCAATTGCAAACCATCATCATTGACTAAGCTTTTACTTATAATGTGCCTCGAGCTCATGCCCTGCTTGCGTTTTTATGTGTGTATATGTTGGATCGTGTGTTTGTGTGGCACCAATAGTCTAGACTCTGCGCCCATTGAGAGGCAGACGAGTGCCGGTGCGTAACAAACCACAAAACTGTCTGCGCAAGTCTTGATCACATCGGAGTTCCGTTTATAAAAATAGTCCCGTTGATGGTGATGGTGGTGCTGTTGCTGCACATCCACAACAGCAAACAGCATCGTCCATCGTTGTCGTCTGGTCGGGCCACCCTAGCCACTAGTCGCGCCAGTCATAACAGCTTTAATCCGCTGCTTTAATGCGCTCTCGGGGTTCGGGATCACCGGAGGGATTATCAGGTGGCACAAAGTGAAATCGATCGACCCTCTCTCTCTCTCTCTGCCTCTCTCTCCCTGCCCGCCTGTCTGTCTACTGACCAACAACGGTCAACCGGTGGTCATAAAATGTTTCTTGGTTTATCAATGAAATGAACTGGAAAGCAGACGAGTCCGCGGAAGCAACCGCACTCACTGGGAAGCCACGTGTGAAAGGCAAACAAACAACTTCTCATAAGGGTGCCGCGCGAAGGGAACGGAAACCGGGAACAAACGGTTTTACGATACGGGGCTGTTTGAATTTTAGGAATGGTCAGCTTATCCGCTTGATACTTCATTAAGGGATTGTTGTCGAGCACACCACGCGATCCTGTCTCGCTTTATGGCACAGTTATAGGGCATAGCGAGCGTGAGATTCCCCTGCTGCTTGTCGCTTAGTGGCCAATGTTTGTTATGAGGGCTGAGCGTGGAATATGGAGACGTTTAATGTTTCCATTAAAATGATCGCTTTTAATGTTGAACAGCTGCTAGACTTCTCACCAATGCCATTAAATGCTGCGCTTTCTGAACTTTCATTCCAATCGTCGGTGAGACAATCTCAATCCTCTGATAGTAGGTGTAGCGGGGTTATGGATTTATGTGAAATGTGGCCATCGGTGAACTCTTAACCTCGCCGGTCTCCAATCCATTCGATCAATGGTGGCGGAGACGGCGTCGGCGGCGGCATGGTTCGATTAGTGGTGATAGTATGACCGGACGATGGGGATAAATAAACAATAGCCTATAATTACAATTCGCAACGAAAAACGAGTTCCGTTCGGCGGTGCTCCGGCCTGCGTGAGCAGCTCATAAAAGCAGGAAATAGGGTCTGCGCGACCCCGGCTGGTACCGGTGCCCGGATTCGATAAATGACCGAATCAACCCAATCCCAGAAGAAAGAAAAAAAACGGCACAAGAACCCATTGACGAGATATGGTGCCTAATGCGGTTGCTCCCAAGTCCATGGCCAACCTTTTGCACCTCCATCGTGGTAGTGAGCATAGTGGACCGCGGTGTGACCGCGCCTAGATTGATACCATCAACGCGCAACGTCACGAGTGATGCTCTGGCTCTGGCTCTGGCTAGCTGTGTGTATGACCCTCTCGCGCCCTACAGGAATGGCTCATAATTATAGTGTCCAGAGGAACGAACGAACGGACGCCACGGATAAGTCGCTGGCAGTCCATCCGCGTTCCAGCTGTACGGGGCGCGCGCGCGTTCCACGTTGTTTTGCAAACGAGGACAGCAAAATAAATTAAGAAATGCATATCTTCAGCCTCAGCCACGATTCTGTATGGGGAAAAAAAAGAACGAGAGAGAAAGAGAGGATGCTGGAGAGGTCAACGGTTGACCGGGTGAAAGCATGGTCACACAAAGCACCAGCACACCATCTCCACTTGGTTGGGGCCACTTGGTTGGACCATCTACAAATTGAAATCACGCGAGACGCGGAAATTTGGCTGGAAGCCAGGGCAGGCCGGGCAGGATAAAGGATAAACAAATCCGGCCAACGAAAGTGCACGGAAAGCACAAACAAACCAACCACTTTGCGAACCTTCGGCAATCCTCGCAGCTTCTCGCGAGTGGAGTGGAAGATGGCTGGCGAGGAAGACAAAAAGCATAATGTTTAAGCCGCCGAGCGACGTCCGAGACGACGTCCACGACGACGACGACGACGACGACGATGGTAGAGCGCATAAAACACAATGCGAAAAAGCGGAGCAGCATAAACTCCCGTTCCCTCCGGATTGTGCACATGTTTGGTTACCGGCTGGCCTGCTAGCCAGCCAGCCAGCGAACCGTCAGGGGAATCTCGAGAATGGAAGAAAATTGATCTCGACGGAATTCATACGAACACAGCCGTTCCGCCGAGAGCCGTTTTTCGTTCGATCGAATCCGTTCGCTCCTCTGAGACAGGCGGAGTTGTAATGGGAAGAGGGCAGTACACGGGAATTGAATATTACAAAATGTGTGTCACAGGGTCACGTGGCAGGGCAACGAAATGATGAGTTATATACGGGGTCTATATATAGTGAGAGTCTACATTGCCATGTAAGAGATTGTAGGTTACGGTTCTTCTTTGTACACGTCATCGCGATCGCGGTTTTTAATCTGGTGTTTTGAGGATCTAGAGAGGCTCAACGAGAACTCTCTGGCTAAAGTGGTGAGCCAATTTCACCAAGCCAAACGGGATCATTCGGGATTGGTGGCTATAGGGCGACCAGGGTTAATCTCAATCCTCATATTTTTTATATTAAAACCGTACATTTAGTACATTGTGTAGCAAAGATTTAATTAATTATTGATGATCATAATCACAATAGAATTGATCGTACGACTTCGCTGAAAATAATTTATAGGCATTTGCCTGATTATTTAAAATGTTTAAGCATACTCGAAATCACGGAACAATTTAAAATATTTCCTGTTTAGTTTAATATGTAGTTGCTACAGATTGCGATATGTTTGGTACATGTAGAACCAGTGAAACAACCATAACCTGCCGTCTGTGGACACCCTGTAGATCACGGAACCGGAGAAATCGTACGGTAACCCGGTAACAAGGGAACCCAAGTACTCGATGGCCGGCCACAGCAGCTGCCTGCAGAAGTTCAGGCAACGCGAATTATGCTCTGCTTATGCTTTCGAGAGGCGCTTTAAGATGAAAAAAAAACTGGATGGACTGAAACTTTCGATTGCGCGGACTGAAGAGTGAAGGTGCTAAATGGCCATGCAATTTGGCCGTGTGGGAACTTCAACGCCTCTTCAATGGCCGGATGTCGATGTTGTGGAATGCTTCACTGAAAAAAAATCATACGGTAAAAATCCGCTCGGCGGAGAAGTGTACTTCGGTGATTCCCAATTTCCCATTTGCGCTCGCCGGTTCGAGATCACCTCTTCGAGTTCATCCAACCATCCGACCATCCAACCGGCAGCTAATTGATTAAATAATGAAACGTTGTGCCAAAGTGTTGCGCGGAAAATGTTACTGCTGCTGCTGCTGCTGCTGCTGCTGCTGCTGCTGCTGCTGCTGCTGCTGCTGCTCATCAGCTAACGACTTCATATTACTGGGCAGACAATTGCGATCGCTATGGCTATAAACCGACTAGTAGCAACTGGCCAGGCATTATAGCTTTAGCTACAATTTAGCTAATTCCCCGGGAGGTGTGGTAAGAAGGCGAGGTGTGGCCCCCCTCTTTTGTCGGCCTTCGTCGACCATTTTACGATCACTAATTATACACCTCGGTGACGACGGTGGACAGGATCAGGTCCAGTGATTCTCATTCGCACATACGGTTTATGCGAAGGGGCCTATACAGGTGACAGCCGTATACTAGCTTCCAGCCGTTCAACCCTCAATCTGCTGCAGCTCGTTGGTGAAGGATGAGTTCCTGGTTGGGTGTTTGGTGGCGGTGGCGGCGGTGGTGGTGCTCTAACGCATGCATTGACATCGAGTGCAGCCTAGACCGCGTGGCGAAGCTAGGCGAATGTGCCATCAATTAAAATAAACAACTTCCAACTCGCGCATCAAGCGCCGTCAGCATCTCGTCGCATTGGTGCGGGATTTATCACTTTCTCTGGGAAGAGGCGAGGAGCACTATTGCGCCTAGTAAAGTGGTGTGCTGCCGGCGCTTCCATGGTGGTGTGGTACTTGAAGCTCTCTACTAGACGGCGCAGTTGATGGAATTGTTTTCCCCCATGATGGCACTCAACGCTGGTGGTGGTGGTGATGCTCCTGCTGCTGGTGCGCGGTTAATGATAAGAGAGCCGCCAGTGTTGTTTCTCCGCCAGCAATGTAACCGTATGGTGGAACCCGTTTGCTGGATGATAGGTGGTAATGGAGTCGTGCTAAATTGAGCACTCAATTTGAAGCACGATTATGATTTGTCATGATGGAAGGGCCACGAACTGCCGGAACCATTGGCCGCCACCATCGTCTGCTGCTGCTGTCCGTCTAGGCGGTGAAAGTGTCGAAAGTGGTGCCATCCGCAATGCATTCGTTTCTAAAGATGTCTCACTCCTATCTTTACGTTAGCCACAAACACAATATCAAAGACAGTTTTATTTGAAAGCGGTTCTTGTAAGTTTTTTTTTCCTTTGGAAGTTCTCCTAAACTCCGTCTAATCGATTTGCTGGCCTTCACTATCGTAGCATTTATGATGTGACATAGGGTGGCCGCGTTGTACCCTTGAACTAGATTCACGGTGCAGCAGCCAAAGCTCGTCTCGACGTGCGACTGGAATGTATGCCTTCCTGCGCCGCCTTTTTTTATAATGTCCTTAAGCATTAGATAGCGGTACGTCTCCGAGCTCCGACGGGCATAATGCGAATCTGAATGTCGATAGATCAAAGTGCAGCCCGGACGGTGTGCCACCACCATCAGGCGTCACCGATTCCATCGCACGGAACGAATCAGCATCCATTAGTGTCGCTCGTACTGGTGGCAGATTTGAATGACAAGTGTTCAAGGTACTAGGAACAGCTCGCGGCCAGCCTGACGTTGGGCTTGGCCCGGACTCTGTGCTATCCACGTTCAACCTTTGTCCACCGCTCCGTTAGTTCTGTCTCACTCTCTCTCTCTTTCCTTCTGGTTGATTAATCGATAAAAGTGTCTAATGAAATGTTTCATTTTGTTCTTCCATTTAACAGGTAAGCTATTCCGTGGTCTTCAACGTGTGGTCTACGTCTTCTACAAGGTGCACAGGTGGGGATGTCAAGAAGAGAATGTCTGCACCGATCCTTCGTTCTAGCCAGAACGTACGGCCATCGGATCGTACACGCAAGCGGTACCTGTTCTACTGGTTCTTCTAGCTCACAACGGAATGGTATTTCAATATCCGACATGTTGCAAGTATTCCATTCTGTGTGCTATGGATGTGACAGGTGGCGATAGTTTAATGAGCCTTTATGCGCGCAGAACATGATGTATAGGTTATTGCACCAACAGTGCATTCGACACGGCAACGCAACGCAATCATAGCTAAAGATCCTGAAGAGATCTCCATCTCAAAGCTCATCAATCTTGGACTACCCCCCCCCCCCCCCCACCTCCCATAGCATCGTCTTCGAAGGCACCTTGAATGTACCTTGATCTAATGAAGACACCAGCATGTTGAGTGATTTTAATTATAATCAGCAGTGTGAATGTCTAGCTGCTGCTCGAGCGGTCTCCTGAAGCGGCTGCACTTCACAGAGATGATGCCTAGCGACAAGTAAATGTGACAAGTGCGTCACTTAACTTATTCATCTCTTCCAGCATCCCTTCTTCAATCCAATCGCCATCGTCATCGCGCATGCATTCCATTGTGCGGAATGTGAAGTGCCTTAGACCACCGCTCGGGTCTCAGTTCGCCAAAAGCCTTACACAGCTGAATGTGTGGCTGTGGCTCATGTCGGTTTGTCCGACGTCCCACTGGCACGACAGCTCGGAGGCTCTATCAGGCGCTATCATCTTCGGTTGGTAGGTGATGCTGCCGCTATTATGTGCGATTCGATTCGCCCAGTGTGGTGCGCAACCACTTGTGCCCTAACACTTTGGAGCCTCCTGGTACGTTCACCTTCCCTTCAGATGCATATCTGGAAGATGCAAATCTATGACTACGGCGTCGACGACGACGACTACGACGACGACAGAGACGATCGTCATCCCGGGCGCCGGTTAAAGCTCCGCAGCATTTACCGATACCGGTACACCTATAGCCGTGGCCCGTGGTGTAGGGTATTAGAATGCAGAAAAAGCGCATTCATCCGTTCCCGCTGCATGGGAACTTTTGCAGACAAACGGTGGTTCCGCGGACTCTACGGGGAGCCTTAACGCAGCGCAACGCAGAGCCTCTCGATTGCAGCACAGTTGGTAGACACTTAATTAAAGGGAAATTTATATGCAAATTTTCAATATCTTCCTTCGTCGCTTCGTAGCAAACCGGCGACGCCGGTCGTCACCACAGCAACTATGGCTAGTTGAGATATACTGGCTGGTAGACTAGAGGTGCGCCGAGGGAGGGCCGCCACACCACCAGATGCTGATGATGCTGCTGCTGCTGCTCGGTGCACTGCGGCGCACTGCATCTGTCCATGAGCTTGGCAATAGTTGACTCAAGTTGAACTTACGATCCGTTACACGCCTGTTGTGGTTCCTGTATACGGGGAAGTGGAAGTGACCAGGTTAACGCCTATATATATATCGCCGAGGTGCGTTCCCAGTCGTAAATCGTGTTTCAGCTTCGCTCCAGCAAACGAGGTTTTTTAGGGAAAGACACATTATGTGAAAGTAGGAATCTATTTCATCTAACAAAAAGTATCTTTTCCTCGACGAGAAGCCAAGGCGAGCGAAACGCCAAGCCAAGGGGACTGAAAAAGAACTGCTAATCCCCGTTGGAGTACTTGGAGTCCAACCGAATGCCATCCGAATGTGTTGGAGCAACTGGAGGGAGCCTATTTAAACTCGCTGCTCGCTACGCGCTCTCGCGCACCATATCTTAATGTCTGCTTTATGAGTTCAATAAAACCTCTCAACCGTGGTGAGCAATTTCGCACGGCGTTTGCAGAAGACACAACACCACCAAAGGGTGTCTCTCGGGGAACGCGCTCCTTAACGCGATGCGTACCAAGAGGATCTGGCTGTTAACCCGCCCCCTGAACTACGGAACAGGTTCCGAACAGCTCGGTGTGCTCCTGTGGGCACACACACACGCACTACGTCCCACCCAGGGTCCAGGGGAAATGAAAACGCTCGTTGTCGTCGTCGACGTCATTACCCAAGCGCGGGACGGCGTGGTGCTGGTGACACACACGCGCTTGGTGTTTTACAATTTAATTTGCTTTCACCAGCCACCACTACTGGCCACCACCGACCACTGGGATCTGCGTAGATAGCGATCAGCTCAGCGGTCCGATACACCCAGGACCCTTAACCAGATCCGCAATGTGCGCTGACAGCTGATCTGTCTTCGGCTTGTGGGGAGCAGCTTGTTAAAACGATGGTCTGTGTCGCGTCTTTGGCGATCGACACGATAAGACGGCTGGCTTCTACTATCGATCGTTACATCGTCGAAAGGTGGAGCCATGCGGGGATCTCCTGCTATAGGAAGCTTTTCCTTTTCCCGATCTTGTGCGCGCGATATGTTGAGGAGAAGTACCCGGTAGTAGTAGGTCGTGTTTCGGCAGAGATCGACGTTGATTCTAATTCCGCGATCGATCTGCCACATTGTCCGCACCATTCTCCCGTTGCACGAATTGCACACTCCATTATTTGTCGTGTGTTTTGTCGAACCCGACGGTGGCTGCTGCTGCTGCTGATCAACCAGTGTTTCTAGTAGCAGCAGCAAAAAGGATTGTCCGGGGTTGCACTGGCCAGCATAGCCCACCCTGTCTGTGTGTGTGCGACAGGTAATCAGCTAATTACCCAACGGAGCAGGCAGTCCACCCGTCTGGCACCATTAGTCGGTTAATTGGAAAACTGTAATGGAAAGACAAAAGTTGAAAGGACTCCCCGTCTGGCTCCGCCTCAAGTCCAAGTGCTGTCACGGCCGACCGAGGGCTGCGATCGCGTACTTTCACGTTGATCGTGACAATCGCTTAGATGGAGTTTTAATTTCCCGCCGTTTTTTTTTCTTTCCTTCTTTTTTATTAATTGATCCCTACACCGCCACTGCTGTAGGTTGGTCGGTCGGTGTACTGGTTGTTGTTCCACCGGCACGGCGGTCGAGGGCTGTTATCTTGAATATCAAGACATTCACTACTACTCGGGCCCCCAGCCCAGGAGAGATTGGCGCAGAAGGGGCCAATCTGGATAATGAAAGCTGCGCGCGCGCGCGCACTTACACTCCTTTTGTGTTGCAATTTCAAAAGCATTTTTCACTAATCTACTAGTAGGGGGAAGTAATCGCTTGTTGCGATGTAAAGCTCTAGCATCCATCATTAAAAAAAATAATGGAACTGTTGCACTGGAGAGGAAACAAGCTGTGGCTCGTGTTTTGACCAAAAGCAGGGGTGCGCGCGACCCAAATGATGCACTTGTAACAATACTACCAACGACCACCATCGTGTGCAGGTGGAAGTGGAAGAATCTTTCGACCGACATTAACAGCATTAATTAAGCTCCAAGCAGGGGGCGCAGCTGCAGTAGCGCCAGTTACCACATGATGCCCGCTTAGAAAGGAGAGCTTCGAGATCGTGTTGTAGACCACGATCGGATGGCCTAACGATCAACACGGCGCTGAGCGACATCCCCCCGGTACACGGGGACGAGTCAACTCTTCAGACTCGTTGCGCTGGTTGACATTTACTTCACGATCGACAGTTTCCATCCAACCATCGCCATGCGAGTTACAAATTAAATAAAGTTAATGTCCCCGAACCGGGCGATCCTCCCCGGGGTCCTAACTCGTTCGCGCTTCTGCTGGAAGTCCCCGCCGCTCCGTCCCTTTCCTGAAGAAGGTAGCCGTAGAGTAGCCTAATCAAATGAACAAATTTGGTGAGCTATTGCTCAGTGCGTGCCCTGCCTTCCTTCTGTTTGTTCCCTCTCCCTCACACTTTCGCTTCCCCCTCCCCGCTCTGACACCAACGACCTGCGGACGAACGAACGAACGAACGAACGTACGATTCGAAAGGGAAATCGCTTTCGAATTTTATGTTATTTGATTTGTTTATGATTTACGGCGCGGAACTTCAGGGTCCAGGCAGAGGAAGAGTTGGCATCATGGTCACACACACACACGCACACACGCACACACGCATGACCGCCGCCGCCGCCGTACTTTGTTGACAGACGACAAATAGTCAGATTGAGTTATCGCTCGATAAATTTGCTTAATGGCGCGCCATTTGCCGGCGTACCCCCGGGTCGGCTCGGCTCCCGTCGATGATTGCCAGTGCCAGTGTGGTGCCGTCTGATATTTAATGGTCCCACGGCACACCATCACTATACGCAAGACGACGACGGAACTGCCTGAGCTCGCTCGCTCGCTCGAGTAAGGTTCTCCTTCCGGTCACGGGCATCGCGGTGCGTTTCTCCCAAAAAACTCCCATGAACCTGTGTCTGTCAACCTGTTTCCTTCCTTGTTGGGTTCCAGGGGGAAATGTATCCCTCTTCTTCGTCTTCTTCTTCTTCTTGGTGGTCGGTCTGGTCGGTTATGACAGGCCACTCAACGTAGGACGATCGACCTGGAATCGATTGCTGGCGGCAGGGATGCATTTACGATTACTTGCATTTCGATGCTTCTCGCTTATGCGCACCAAGAGCCTTCCGGCCGGTTTGCAGTGTCGGTCGTTGCAAATTCAATTTGCTTCGCATCCGTGGGCGTCTACCGACCGACGACTACGATGATGACGCCTACCGTGGCCAACCACGGCCAACGCCAAATGGGTGTTTGGGGTGCAACAGCACGCGATCGCTGTGGATGTGCGCGTAGGCGAATCCGCTTAACTCGGGAACTCCGGGAACCCCTTCCGAGGCGAGCCAGCGAGCGAGCCAGTCAGTCTGCATAAGATTAAGATGACTATCGGCCACCGGTGTGTGTAGCGGGGTCTAGCCGGGGATGTCACTTCACTTCCTCCTCCCCCCTAGTGCCATGATCATAAAGCGTTGATTAGGGTGACAGTGCGGTTGGTTGGCGGTTCCATTACCCCCCCCTCTCGACAGAGACCGGATGATAGCATCTGGTGATTAATTTATGAAGACGAATGGTTAACGTGTGCTACTGTGCATAAGGGGAGAGAGAGAGAGAGAGACTCAAGATTTGGATGTCTTCCGCTGGTACCGCTATTTGACTTATTAAATTAAAAAGATGGCATTTGATGTGCCAAAAAACCACAAAAGGGGCGGCCCGTTTTTTCCCGTTTCACTTCCTTCAACCGGTTATCACCGGTTCATCTGCCTGGCCTGTGGTGATTCGCCGAAACCGAAGCTCTTTGTGGCCCGGGGATGATGACCAGGGTTTGTGGCCACACCGCCATTCATCCCACAGATGCGATCCCATTCGTTGTCGTTGCACTAATTGCCAGATTTTATGCTCACCAACTCGTGCGTAAGAGAGAGAGAGAGAGAGAGTACTGGACATTGGCTGGATTAGCATGGACCGGCGATCTGTCCGTCCGTCCGTCCGTCCGTGGAGTGTGTTGTCGCCCACACTCGATCCTCGATCCCCGTTTTCCTCTGGTCCACCCAGACACCAACGCTTATGTCAATTGCGCAACGGTCAATAATAAATTGCAATACTTACCGGTTATTAGCAGGCGTTATCGTCGTCGTCGTCGTCGTCTCTACCACCGTTCTTCGCCTTCCGAAGCGCGGTCCTAGCGGTGGATCAGCGAAACGGATCGTATCGGATCCCCGAGCGTAGGATAGCATGATGGTTGGTGCCCCGTTGTGGTTCGTGTGTGTGTTTGTGTGTTTGTGGTTGTCTACTGCAGCTTGAGCAGGAACGGTGCGTCAACCGCTGGCCAGCGACATGGCACGGACGTGGTCGTCGTCGCCGTAAAACTCTCGCCCACGACACACGACACACCCTTCCCTTCCAGGCCACCGCTGCATCTCTCTCTTTCGTTTGGTTTGGCGTGCCAATTCGCGTCCATTTCCGTTCCGTGCACCCTCGCAGATAGTCTCTCCCCCTCCTCCTCTTGTCTACCAACGAGGTTAGTTCATTGAAAAATTTAAGTCCATTTTTTATGGCATTCGGCGCCGAGGTGCTGTGGCGAGACGCGCATGTTCATTCATAAAGAGAGGGTCCAACGGCTCCACTCTTCGAAAGATCGTATATGTGTGTGTACGGTGGGCGCAACAACCTTACCACCGCACAGCACCACACAGCAACACCAGCAGCTAATCACCTCCAGCACGAAGACGGCAAATGCGGTGCATTGCTTAAGGTGCTTGATTCGATTGCAACACTTGCGAATGCTGACGCGATCGCTGATCCGGTGCGATTAGCAGATCATCACCATGCCATCACCACGTCACGCGGCTTACAGCGATCACGATTATGCAGCTCAGCGCAGCCTGGCTTGGAAGCCCCCCAGTGGCCCGCGTAGTCTTTCGCGTGGTTTTGTGTGACATTACATCATCTGCGCCGAGACGTGCGCTCCTTTTGGTGTGATCACGTTTTTTCGCGAAACCTCTGATCCGCGCGTGGTCCACGCAGATCGCTGGTGGTAGTGAATGAATACGCGAAAGGTGGCTTTCACTCAGCAAAAGCACCTCTCAGCCGGCACACCACCATTAGCTGATTAGCAGTCTATCAATGGAACGGACGCAGAGACCATTCGGTGGTGTGGTGGCCAGCAGGAAAAGGGCAATTTTCTCGAGAGTGTGACCCTCGAAGTAGTGTGGGAATCGATCGCTCCCGTCACACACACACACACGTGGTTGCGTGTCACTGCTGCGCTCTTGGTTCGTGTTCTCTGGAAATATGTTTGTCTTGGGCGATTTGACATGATCGATTAGGACCTCGACGGTGTTACTGTGGCTCTGGCGTGTAGAGTGCTGACTGGCGAGCGGGTGAAGCGGCAGAGCGCTGAGCGGGGATCGTAAAAAGGTTTTAAAGGTTCTATCTGTCCATCAGCAGAGCGAACACAAGGAGAGGAGGTACCACCGGGGGGGCTGCCTCCAGTCCATTTCGCATATCTTGCAGGATGATCGAGTTGCTGAGTTGCGGGGCTTGGAGAAGGAACATGAGGTTCTTGGTTGAAAGGTTGCACCAAAGGCGCTTCGGTGGTTCCCCTGTCGATGTTGCAATTCACCTTCACCGAGCCAGCCAGTGGCTGAAGCAGTAGTTCTGCATGCCGACGATGTGCGCGATCGCGTTCGCCGAGGATCAGAACATGAGCGAGAGAGAGAGAGAGAGGGCACGACTTCCAGCAACTTTAAAGAGAGAGAGAGAGAGAATCCAAGGCCTCATTGTGTGTACCAGATGACCACGAGAAGGCGACTACGAGGTCTATAAATTAGCGGAACACTCCCCTTACTCCCAGTCCCAAGCCCGGTGGTGCGGTTGCCGCCTGCGATCGATCGGTGGACAACGGACAACACCGGTTCGGTTCGATCCAGCTTCTGAGTTTCGCGGCGAACCCCTTGGCGGACCTCCTTAGAGTCCCAAAGCGACCGCGCAACAAACCCCCCGTTTTGCGATCGAGGGGGGAGAGGCCACCACCTTGATCCACTCCTCACGGTGCATGTTAACCGTCAGGAGCGCCGTTCAGCAGTCGTTCAGCAGAACGATTTAAATGCCCGGGAAGGTGGACAGGGAGGAGGTTAAGAGCACCTGCACCAAAAGGTGGTCTCCCCTTTTTGGTGGCTGCCGTGCGTGAGTGTGTGTGTGCCCGCGATTCTCAAACTCATTCAGTGACCGTCAGAGTCCACGACGACTCCTTACCTGCTACGACGACGCTAGTCTAGCTAGTTTAGTAGCTCGCGATCGCACGAGGATCGCGCCTAATCTATCCACCACTGGAACGTATGTTTGCGTGAGTAGCGGCTTCAACGGAGCCGTTCTCCATTCATAATTGAATCGTGGTGTGTTGAAACGCTTCGTGGTTTTTTTGCACGCGTTTTTTTTTGGTACGACTCCATTGGCACGCTGGTGGAGCAGTTTGTTAAGCATTGGAGGGGAAGGAGCCGTTTAATGGTTCAACTCGGCCGAAAGAAACTCAAAGTTTGAATGAACTGGCGAATGGCTTGTTGTGCCGCTCGACCAGCTTGAAACGCTTTTCCCGCTCGGCCTGTACTGCGGATGTAGGTCAAAATGGTGGAGGACAAATTACGGTTTGGTCAAGCCTATCCTACTGGAGTCGTCGGAATCGGTGGTTTCCTCCTTGCCCCGGGTCTCGGTGGGTGGTTGTGGGTGCGTTAGGTGTGGCCACTGCTCCATTCGTTGCCCGATAACTGGGTGGCGTCCATCGATGTGACAGTCTGCGTCTGTGTCTGCGTGTGCGAGCCGTTCCTGTAACGATCGACGGACCGACCGACCGAGATTGATTTATGACACCGAAGCTGATCATGATGATGACCGATTGGTGGGCCCGGCGGATTGGTGGTGGCGGTGGCAGTAGCGAATGACTTGCTGCCGCCACCGTGGTCGCCGGTTTGCCCCGTTTTGTTCGATGCATTTTTCTCGATCGCTTCGATCGCTTCCACCACAGATCACCCAAACATCGGCACCGGGATGGGTTTATTTAAATTATGATAAACGATTCGGTTGTTTACCTTTTGCTTCTTTTTCTGGTGATGGTTGTTGGTGTTGTTGCTCGCTGGTCTAGCTGCTGTACGTTAGGAGTGGCTAACGGCATGTCATGGCTGATCAACCACAGACTGGTGGCACACCAGATCTCTTTCTCTCTTTTCCTCGAATATAAAAAGTGAAAACCATCGCTGGGTTCCTAATGCGTGGAATAACTAGTGGCGTCGGTATCGGTCGGTGTTGGTTCCGGAGGTTCGGAGTTTCAAGTCGTTTGACGCACCCTTTATTCGGCAGTTGAGGTACATTCCATCATAGAAGACAATTCAAGTGAATAAGTTTGAGTTAAACAAAAATTCAGATACATCTACATACGACACCATAACCCATAATATGAAACACATCGAAAAGAACCAATGTGTGCTTTAATTGAAGATGATAATAATTACTTTTAAGTAATCTATATCGCTCCAATTGATCAAAATGATTCAATCCTTATAAATTAACTGATAAGCATCGTTAATCTTGTTCGATAATTTTTATGAAAACGCTTTTGCGAGCATTCCCTTTTTGTATCATTTTTCGACTCATCAGCGGTATTTATGTGTTCATTAGAAAGATATTCCCATTTTAAGAAAATTTTACGCAGCTTATAGTGGATTATGTTTTGTCCATTGTCCGATACCAAATATCATAACATTACAAGATTGTTTTGGGAGTTAGTGAGCACTTATTGTTATGTTTTGGATTAGTCACGCAAAACTCTGCTTAATTCTTCACTTCAATGGCAACTTTAGGTCATTTTAAGCAAGAAACTATGCATTTGAATGTTGCTAACACATTGCTGTATAGTATTCTATCGTATTTGTAGCAATAACGACAATGCTATTTTTTATATTGTCAGATTTTTCCTTTTTTTATACTAGTAAACTAATGCGAAGAATCGCTTTAGTTATTCTGTATCCTACTTTCAAAATCATATCATCGGAGTAGTAATAGAAAGGTTTAGGGTCCTTTGACATGTCATACGAGCGCACATTGACACTAGAGCACCATTGCAACGTACGCTAGACACGTTCCACTCATCCGTGGAACAATTACCACCACATCCGACCACACCGTCCGAGGCTCTGGAAAAGCAGCTTACCGCGCCAGTGCTCCGAGGATCAATTACCTTCACCATCACTTCACCTTTAAGGTTCAGAGACGTCAGCGGCGTCAACGGGGAGGCACCACCGACAGAAGCCTTTGTCGGTTTCGATTCCGACAACCAGAAAGGTTTGCAAATTATCACCAGTAATTACCCGGGACCCGGGTGAAGCCCGGTGAGTGAACTGTTTCGCAGCGCACCAAACCCCACCGCCCCGACAAACGGCGCAATTAGCTAAAGCCATGCCAAAAGGTCTTAAGGTAAAGGCAGTCCTCTCTCTCTCATGCAATGCAACGTGGTGGTTGGATCAAGATTGATTGGCTGCACTTAGCCGGTTGCAAAGGCTCGAGCGCACGCGGTTATCAATCCATGGTGCAAACGGGCACGATCTTACTCCCGGTGGTGGTGAAATGCACTGACTTGAAAGATAACAATCTTGCGCTCTTAAGCGATTGCTTTCCAAAGTTTCGTTGGTGGGTTACTAATGATGCGTCCACAGAGTAAAGGAATTAAATCGGTGTGCCTAGGTAGAAGCCATTTTGAGGGTTTTTCAGAAGCGAATACTTTGCCAGATTGCGAGCCGCTGAAGTGTGTCCTGACCATTATCATCAGCACTACAACCCGTGATTGACGAGGGAACCTTTTATCTCCCAAACCACGAACCATGTACACCACCCGTGGTTGCATTCCGCTGTGGCCAATTCCCTTTTCCCTATTGCACAACCGAATTAGGGAAGGAGAGGGGGCTTTTTTATAACTTTATAACCAACCAACCCGGTCGTTGCCATCCGATTGCCCTTTTCGGCTGAAAAGAAGAGTTGGTGAAGATCGCGATGAGTAGACTCCAGACCGCGTTGCGTTGCGTTGCGCTGCGATCCTCTACCGAAGAAAGGGCCCTGCCGAAGAAGACCAACTGCGACTGGCCCCTGGAGGAAGGGAACAGCCGGAGGATGAATCAAAATTCCTCATAATAATCAATCGCCACCACGGTTAATGATGATCTCCCCGATCTTCTCCACGAACGCCACCGGAGCGTCGTCGTCATCGCGCGCGTCCCTCGACCGACGGCAACGACTCCCTCTCCTAAACCTAATCGCGATCAAAGGTTTTCTCATAACATTTAGCCGGTCCAGACTGTGGCAGACTGGCAGACTAGGCTTGGCTGTTGGGGAATTGTGATGATATCGACGCCATTTAATGTCGGCGCTCCTGCGACACAGACCGCTCCTGCCGCGAGCCCCAGGGCTTGGACCTGGCCAGTGGCATTACAACTGCAAATGCAGCCGGGGAAAATCGTTTCGCGCTTTCCTTCTCCGATTCCAACCACCCCATTGGTTGGCCAATGGCGGCGGTGGTTATGCTGCTGCTGCTGCCGGTGAGGTTGATTAATGGCGACAGCGTGAGCGGCACCGGGGAATGTTGGATTCGGTTGCAGAAACCCCCGTCCCAAATTGATGCCGACGCGCGTTCCGGATCAAACAAGCTCAACGGCTCGACATGCCGGGCCGGTCTGTGACCGTACCATGGCCGTACGGGCAAAACGTTTTCATTCCATTTCTCCACTCCGTATCGGGTTCGGTTAATCTCGATTGTTATGTTGGCGTTGGTCCGGGAAAGGGTTGAAGTGGAACCGTTTTACCGTTTGCCACCAAATTATGCTTCCTCTTCAAGTTACAACGACTTCGCCTTCGTCTGGCGTTCGTTCTGGCTCTGTTTCCGCTAGTGGCGCACTCTCTCAGGTAACGAAGCGAATTATGAAACGGAAAAGCGGCGGTCCTGCGGTCTGAATTTGCGCTTGGCGATGATGCAGCCGCATGCAGCGTGCGCATGCAAAATGCACTCGCCGGAATATGGCGGTGCATGGAATGAAGTTTTTAGATAAAAAAAGAGGGAAATACGGCGAAGAAGAAGAAGAAGCAGCTTTTGCGCTCGACAACCTGGTGCGGAATTCATTTTCACGCTTCGCAAAACACGAATCATTGTTTTCCAATAAGCATCGCCGCATACTTGGAGTAAGCAGCAGATCTCTCGAGCGCTCACCGTACAAAAGGTTAAATTGTTAACAACCAAGTGGCCCATGGCCCGTTCCAAGTGGTCCAAGCATACCGCGCGGGTTCGTCGTTATGGTGATATCGCGCTGAAAATGACGGTAGACAGTCGGTTGGAGAATTGGTTTCGAATGCGTGCTCCACGGATCGGAAACCTCTCCCCATGTTCCTGTTCCCGTTCCCGGTCCTGCTGTCTTGTATCTCCTTTTGCCCTCTTCACCATTCCCTCCCTCTATTTGGTGGTGTGAATTATGGCGGAAAGACCGATCGGAGCGTAAATGAAATCCTCGCGTGAACATTGAACCCACGAGGTTCGGAGAAATGAGGTTCGAAAATTGATTTGAAAACGCGCGCAGCCAGTTCCCCTTGTACGTACGGGTATGCAAAGTATGGTAATCTCAAACCGTACCGCGCGATGCTCACGACGTCGTTGATGGCGTCGACGACGACGTCGAAAAGCAGGAATAGAAGGATGTCAAGGAGCGGTCGCTCGGGAGTCGAGAAGGGCCCTTTCGCCACACACTTTAAAGCGCGAAAGCGCAGAACTGCTGCTGCTGCTGGTGCTGATCGTCTGTGGGGTGTAACGGTTGAACGATCACCACCAAACCACACCGGATCGGAAGTGGTCTCTCGGATGCGGTGTGGTCCGTCGGCCCCGAAACTAGTCGCTTGGAAGATGATGTTCGTCTCACTTCGCCAGACCTTCATCGAGCACATACAGATACACACACACACGCGGACAAGCGATGGGTACGTCGCGTCGTGCCACCAGCAAAGCAGCTTGTAAAAGTGAACGTTGAGAGGGATGAGGATCAGCCAAATTGGCCTAACCAGACGAACCCGGCAAAACAACGGAGCAAGCTTTATGCTGCTGCTGCTGCTGCTGCCGTGCTGTCAAATAAATCTTGAAAATTTATTGGCCAATACCCACCACCACCATGCCCCGCTGCTCTTCCATAAAGAGGGGAGGATCATACCACTCGATCGTTCGTCCGGGGAGCGCAGGCAGAAGGTAGTTAGAAAAGGTACGACGGTACGACTAGTTAGAAAAGGTACGATCCTCGATCGATCCTCGTGCACTTTCTTCTACACTCTACGGTTCATTCTACGATCGTTGACGTAGGTGTGGTGGGGGGAGACGTTGTAGAAATTAGTTTCACTTTTATCGCTCTGTGGCGCAACGAAAGCGACAAGGGCCAGAGGTGGGTGCATCAGAGGCACAGAAGCTAATGCTCCTGTCTCGCGCATTCTCGCGCAGCTCGTTCGAGGTTCGTCAAGCGAATCGATTCGTTAACTCTACCGTTCACGTGACGATCGGAAGGGTGATCGTGAGAATCTCTGGCATACCGACCACCCCACTCGTTCGTTCGTTTGGGGGGAGGCGGGAGAGGTTCGTCGCCACGGCATTGAAGTCTTCTGTAGCGGAACCGCTACAAGCAGCGGCGCAGAGAGGCCCGAGTGGATTTCGAGCGGCGGAAAAGTCACAATCTTTGGTAAATTAAAATATTTCTGCAATGTCCTTCGACCACGACCGCGCAACCAACCTTCACTACTTCGCGGGGTTTTTTGGATGCTTTATTAATCAACGATTGTCCAGCGCTTGATGCCGGGAGCCACACGAGGCGAGCGCGGCGAGTGGTTTGCCTGCCAAGTGCCAAGGTACCGGTGTCCTTGTTAATTGATTGTTTTAAATTTGTTTACATTCCCGCGCAGCGGCCAGTCGGTCAGTCAGTCGGTGTGTGCCTTCATGATCGCGAACCGTGGGATTCGGAATCGAGATGGTCGTCGCGATCATTCGTGCCAGTGAATGGAGCATGATAGATGGTGGTACAGATATTATGATAATAATTTCGATTCCATTCCACTAGCCGGGTGCCGCGACTTCCCTCGGCTTTTGTGTGGTCTTATGGGCCTTTGGGGACCTTGGCGTTCGGCGAGCGAACGGTCCGAACCACGGAGAGTATTCCGGTGCGAATCAAGAATGTGTTTTGCTTTTACCTGGTTACCCTTCGAAGAACGTAACAGCACCAGCCCCAGCCAGCACTTGACATTGACCGGCGGTATCGGATTGCCGAGAGATGCCGCGTGATGTGACGTTAAGAGGTTTGGCACTTTGGGAAGCGGCTTAAGCCACCTAAGCTTTACCGCCGCCAATCTGACCTTTCCCGTGGTGCGCAAGTGGGGCAATCGATGCAACTGAGAGCGGGTGTTGTGTAAACATTCCCAATTTGAGGGCACCTTCACTCCCATTCGGTCGTTATTCGCTTGTAATCTCGATGGCAGTGGAGTTCTGATCGGATCAGTGTATTGGTGTTGGCCATCATTTTATGCACTTCTTTAACATGGGGAGTTGAAGATGCGGTACATACACGAGGAAACATATAAACCGGATCACGGAGTACTAACGTTCTACGAGAAATATTAATAAATAGCAATTGTTAGTAGCTTCCTGATGTCAACCCGGATTAAATCTGGACTGAATCCATCATTGTGATAAAGTGATTATGGTGCCTGTTCCAGTGAGGAGCTATTTTCTTTTTTTTAATTTTGATTATCGCCTATCGGCGACTGCTTGCGCGACGCTAAGAACTGTTAAAATGATGGTGAAATCAAGTTGCAACTCTGGTCAGACACGGTAAAGTGTAAAGAAACTTATAAAAGACAGAAAATAGAGAGGATAGGGTAGCTCGGTTTGAAATACGCTGTTAAGAACTGTGAAAATTCGCGACACATGTGCCATTCATATAGTCTTTCGCTTTGATGCGTTATTGGTATGTGTTTAAGTGTTGCAAAGCAAAGTTGCTGTCGTGTCCGTTTGAAAGTTGCAGTTTGTTTACTGTGAAAGCTGCTATCGGTGCCGTGCACCTTTATAAAAATGGTCTAAACGCCTTAGGCGTTCACTATCCCCTCACTGGAATAGGCACCTAATACTGCAACAACAATAGGAAAAAATGTGTCATTTGGTCAGTGATAGATTATTCAAAGTTACAGTAACGAGAACGCTCTTGACGCGAGCTCTCGTACCATATGAAGCAGAACTCTGCATTACAGGATAGGGCCCATATGATCGTCGATCTCCATAGATCAGGCGAAGATCGTAGACGTTGTTTGCGACAAAAATCTCCTCAATTAAAAACGGGCTTTCACTTTCGGGACACCTTTTCGACAAAGTGATTCAACTATGAGGGCTCGCGACCACCGTGATGATATCTGACACTGGAAGCTAACGGTAAATTGTATCTGGTGGCCCCCCGTATCGATCGCATTTAATCATGTTTTTTGCCAACGCCACTATACCTCAAATCTGTTTCCGCTCGTCGTCGGCATCATGTTGAACGATTTGTTACGCGGCGTCACTCGTGATACGATTGACACTCCGGGCCAGCCGGCCGTCCCGGTGATACGGACCCGTGCACCCCAGATTTTGAACATGAAAACTAATGATTATCTTGCCGTTTTTCACACCAACCGTACTCACTACCGTCCATCCGAATCCCGGACTTGCTGTTGGAAAGTGATTGATTATGTGCAGAGTGTTGCTGCTGCTGTTGGTAGTGGACCATTCGGTGGCGGTGCGCGCAGCACGTGATAGCAGAGCAGCCAGCAGTAGCAGGCCAGCCACCGCGATCGTCGCGCGATCGTCGCAAGCATTGTTTTCGCGCGCGCCACCAAGAAGCCGATCGCCAAGTGATTAATTACAAACGATTCACGTTTCGTTTTTTTTTTGAGGGGCGAAGAAATGGACCCAAAACTGAGGAAAGGTCCAGTAAAAGCTAATATTTATTAGGAAACAATGGCTTTAGGGCGCAGGTAGTGGTCCCCCGGCGCGAATGCCACTCGCGCAATAAAAATGTCTATCAAATGTCTGCTTCCTGCTTGGAAGCCGGGACCACCTCCCATTCCCCATACCATCCATCGCTACCTCGATGGTCTCGCCAGCTGTCCTCGGGGCATCTCATAAGCAGAGCATAAATTTGTTGCGAAAGAGATTCGCCTGAGGAGCGAGCGGTGGTGAAAGAGAGTTCGTGGTGGCAGAAAAGCCAGCCCCAAAAAAAAAAAGAAATTTCAGTTTTCCCACCCCTGGCCTCTTGCACTCTCTTCCGCTACCAGCATTCTCTTTCCGTGTCACTCCAACAGACCCCCGTCAGTGTTGAGTTGATGGATGTCGCAAGATTAACGTCAGCTCAAAAGTTGGCGATTCGCTGGATCGTGTTTGGTCCAATTTTAATCCATGCAACCGAACGGAGAGGGGAGATATTTTCGCCAATTCCATCATCCCAATGCCTCCCAACAGGACACCTGGTTCGTTGGTTTTCACTTAATTTAATTAAACAAACACCACCACGGCATCGTGTCACGTCAACGTCGTTGCGCTTACTCCCCCCCCCCCCCCTGGGGTTACCTGTGGCGGCTTCCGGACGGTGATCACGACGGGGCGGCCACAGCTTGTCAACGTCGCCATCTCGCGTCAGCCTAGATAATCGGTCATCTGTTTCGCGGGCGCCTTCGCGGTCTTTGCGCGAACGCGTCTTAAAGACGCGTTGAAAGTGTGATTTAAACCGAAAACAGCGACCGGCGCGGAACTGCAGCACGATGCCGATGGAACACCAAACAATGGGATCTCGATCTCGATCGACGCTCATCGTGCTTTTTTACAACCGGACAATCTTTTATGAGGAGGAGAGCGCAACAGTCCGAGAGCAGTTTTGACAGAGTTCAACAACAACCACTAACACGAAGATTAGGAATTGTAATTCCATTTTTTTTTTCGTTTTCGATTCCACAAACGATGCGGCTCGATGATGATGGTGTAATGATGTCGGTGATGATCATCATCATAATTGTGATCATCGCGGTGTAATGAAATGTGTGAGAAATTTTAATTGGACAATTCACTCTCCCCCGGTTCCGTGTATCTGGGCCCCTGGACCCTGAGATGGTTAAGTGGATTAGAATTTTAGATTTTTATCTAACCACACACCCCGGGGCAAGAAGATGGTTTGATTGAATTGTTAATGGCGCTCGAGTGCGCTGCCCGAATGTAACAATGAACGTGCCTTCGGAGTCGGTAACAATTTGGTAAGAAATGTACAGCCGCCACAGCCACAGGAACATACTCGAAGGCCCCGACATTTTGTTCTGGCATCTTCCCCCCGGACAGATTGTATTTTATCGTTCTTTGTTTCTGTAGCGACGGAGCGACGGAATGTGAAAACATTAGAAACATGATCGTTGCGAGCGATGTGATGATCAAGCAGGAAATGCTTCGCGAGATGCCGTGCCGTGGCTGGCATGCGGACTGGCAGGATGTTTTATGCGAGCAAATTTAGCGAAGCGCTCCTCTACCAAATGGCCAGCATTAATTTCCCCGGCGTCATTTGTTACTAAATTAAAACAAACTTTAATTTCCACTCCAGCAGCAGCAGCAGCAGCAGCAGCACATCTTCGCGTGAATGAATCACCGAAACCGAGGGGGCCATGTTTTATCCGCCTGCTGATCGCGATCACGATGTCGTACCCTCGTCCCCTTTCCCCTTCCTTTCCGTTCCCGGAATCGGGAGCGTCCGTTCTAACGGCGTTTTCAGCGCTTCAGCGCCCGGGACACTGACCTTATCACCGGGAAAGCATCACGGAAGAGAAATTATAAAACAAAAATAAAGTCCACCGCTAATGATGCGAAAAGCTGGTGGCGATAAAACGATGGCCCCGCGCACCTTCTACTGCTGCTGCTCTCTCTCTCTCTCTCTCTCTCTCTCTCTCTTGGTGCCGCCTGATATCGATCAGAACGCAATTGATAGCCATCATTCACCGACACACACGGCACGCCGCCGCCGGTGGTTCATAAATAAACACCGGCCAATCGGTCGGTTCCCACCGTCGTTTGGGGATGGTTCGTCCTCGTAAATCCCTCTGGGGAAGCAGCAGCCCTAGAACTAGGAAAAAAAAACAAACAAACAAATACGGCTAACGGCTCTAGAGGGATGATGATGATGATGATGATGATGATGGGGAGCCAATAATGCTAAACGGGATCGCGGAAGGGGGAGTGAAAGAGAGAGGGAGCGCGCGTGGGCATTACGCGGCCACGATCGCACTTTTTATGGATGTAATCCAATTTTCGCCATTCGCGCTGATGTTTGTCCGAGCATTCGACCGACCGAAGCGGGGGGGCCAGCATAATTAATTGGGTGATCGAACACCCAATGATCCATCGTAAATGGACCCCTCTCCTGGCAACGGTTCTCCTAGCCCCAGACGATGACCATCATGTGTGTGTGTGTCGGTCTCACGCTCACACTAGGAGATCTGCGAGGAGTGCCTCTCTTCCACTCGATGTTTTTGTTGCTTCATTGGCAACTGGCCTAATGATTAATGCTGGCCTAGCCTCTAGGCCACGACGACGACGACGACGACTTTCACCGTCCTAATCAAATTAGCCAAATCGCGGTATCGCGGGCTGATCGAGTGAAAGGATTTCGGGACTCGGCAGACTACTGGCAGAAAGAATGGCGGTGGTACGCGGCGGCGTTGACCATGTTTTTCGTGGAACCGTTTGCGCCAGCCGCCCGTGCTCTGGAGCCTCACCAGTGGTGCCAATTTATTATTTCGATCTTATCGCGGTTGACCCCCACGCTGATCCATAAATTATGTAGAAAGTCAAACACACGCACACACGTACGTAGGTACGCGTAGAGCCCCACAGGGGCCGCGAATTCTTCGCGATGTGGATTGTTTTATGGAGAAGCTGTCTTCGCGGATTAGAAGAAGTCACAGTAAAAGTACGCCACATATAAAGTGAAAGAAGAGAAGATCTGTATGCGCACGCGCGCGTGTGTGTGTATAGAATTCCCAGTTGAGTGATATGCGGGCGAGGATGCCAAATCACATCCACAGCATAAAGGAGAGCAGGAACAGCAGAAAGATGCCGTCACTCTGTCTCGTGATCTGTCTGTTCGCAACTGTCAATCCCAAAATTTACAACAAACACGCCCAGCACCGTAGTAGAACCCGTTAATGGCTGGAACGATCCTCACGGTGCGCCTGAAGCAAATGGTTGCGAAGAATGAGCACACCAGCGTCTGTGGAGTGACAGGCGCGAGATATCAGCAGGCAGCAGGAGAACATAACCAGACGGCGGAATAGGCGGCGTGTGTTACTACGTGGTCGTGTGGCGTACGATCTGACCGTTCTTCCCGGTTCACGGGCGTTCCGTTGGACCCCCGGATCGGATTGGATTGGATTAAGAAGAACCTTCTTCTTTTTATTCCCCTTTCACCGCCAACGGCCACGCTACGCTAACGGCAAATGGCGCTCTGCAACCCAAAACCCGGACCTCTGGGGTGCTGCATCTGAACACGTTCTTCGGGAAGAGCGCCTCGCGAGCGAGACAAGAATTATGGCGTACCGCGCGTACGCGCCACTACATGCCGGCTGACTGGTGTCGTGATCGTGTTTGCGCATAGATATCGTAGCATTAGCTCTCCGGCGTCCAACCGACGACGGCAGACAAGTGCAGACGCTCTTGTTCGCTTCGCTCAACCTCTTCCTTTGGTGCTGCAATCATATTCAGTACGCTGCTGCTGCTGTTGCTGCAGAACGTGACCGAAATTAATCTTCCGCTAATTGAAATCTAATTCCCTTGTTGGCGTGCACCGCAGCCCCCTCGAGTTCGTGCAGCAATGCACCGGGCGCACCAGGCAGGACCTGACCTACACCTGAGGTTCTCGCTCCGGGAACCCGGGATCGGAGCAGTTTTTCGACGAGAAGCGATTGCGAAACGTCGCGGTGGCACCCGGGTAGGGGGACACTGCGGTCAAGGAAGAGTAATTTATGATCGCTGCAGATCGCATTACCCCTGAGGGACGAGTGCCCAGCCCCCGGAGCTGCCTGCACCACCAACTCTGCTGAACTGCTGCAGACTGTTGCTGGCTGTTGCACCAAAGGTCAACTACGAGCGAGCGTTGGACAGTTGGCTTTGTTTTAAAACCGTTTCATCCTCTCGCTGGTGTGCTGGTGTCCGTTGGCTCTTGCTGGCTCTCTGACCTACTTCAGATCCTCGATCGGGATATCCCTTCAAACTCGACCCGACAATGGCGAACGGTTGTTGTGGTTGAGGCGCAGTTTGAGTTGCGAGATCGATCGATCGTCATGGAGCAAGCAAGGAGCAAGCAAGGAGGAGGGATGAAAGTTGTTTACATTCAAAACTGACAAAATATTCGCGGAAGAAACAGCAACAGAGTCCGAGTCGTTGGATCGTTCCCGTGGCGAATGATTTATTGTTCGTCCGGAGGGATTGGATGGGAATTGTAACAACGAACGCGTTCCGGCCGGCTGGCCGGCCGGGGGGAGATCACCTCCCACAGTCGACTTCTGAGGCAAAGCGCAGGGTGGAAGAACCCTTTTTGGGCCCCTCCCCCCGGTATATCCGGATCGAGTGAATGTTTGGGGCTCAGTTCAAATATCAATCGCCGCCTTGGGATCCGCCATGTACCGTGGAGAGTGGCCGGGTAGTCCGGGCGTGTCCCCTTATCCCCTAGCCGGTGGTACGTTCGACAGGTTTCTGTTTCGGTTTCTGGCTTCCTGCTGGGCCACATGAACTCACAGCAGGTGCTGCTGTGGCCAAGTGCTTGGCCCGACTTGGACTTGGAACTCCCTCCGGCCATCAGCTTGCCGATGCCGAACCTTGTTTGCAAATTTGAAAAATCGATTGTTCCCAACGGTTACCACTCTCGACGGAACTTATCTCTCTCTCTCTCTGCCGGTGTGTCTCTTTCTCTCTTTCGTTGCCACACGGATCCGAGATTGATGTTGCGATCGTAGTTCGATCGGATCGATCGGTCCCACCAATGGGGGGCTTCCCACCATCACCTGCATTCGAAAGCAGAGCGTTTGGCAACTTTCTAACTTCTACCTGTTCGTCGAAACCAGGAAGTTGGAACCATAGTGCAGGTCGTATGCGCTTCGGACACACTTGCGGCGGCACTCCGAAGTGTGCCCTCCGAAAGAACTCCTCCCTTTTACGATCGCGGACCAGGGCGTGGAGAGATATAAATGGTAGATTAAGTCTCATTAATAAATCCTTATCCCCATAGTGTCCCTAGCCCAGGGGTTCCCCAGCCGCAATCCCGCCTGGTTGGACCACTGGTTAATTATGCCAATTCAAGTCCAGTCCACACATCACGCGGCGGCTCCATATGAGGCCGCTCCAGTTAAAGAGCCCTCCAAGTGGAGCTTCACATTATATCGGGGTTCGGTTTTCCGGTTCCCTTTATTTATGAACACACCTTCTTCTTCTTCTTTGCCTTTTTGCAGATTTGGCAGCGATTCGGAAGATACTGGAGAACGAAACGGGAGGCGCCCTCTGCCCGAGCTGTCAGATGCCGTTCGATAAGGGCAAGAAGAGGAAGCTGATCGATGCCTGCGGCCACGAGCGGTGCTACTCGTGCATGTTCCGCAACGAGGCCTGTCCACACTGTCTGGCGCAGAGCGGCGGCCGTGGTGGCATGGCACCACCACACCAGCTACAGCAGACCGACGGTCAGCAGCAGGTTCGGCGCACCGGGATGCATCAGGCGGACATTGATAACGGTAAGCTGCACGGGGGTATCGAGAAGTTCTCTCTATTATTTGTTTCTTGTATTATATCAACTGTTCAGAACAAAAGTTGTGGGCTCATTGTGAAAATATTGAACGACTAAAGTTGTCAGTTCCACTAAAATAATATTACCAAAAGTAAGTGACGTCAATATCCATCCATGATCAGTCATTCTGAGTTCTTGTAATTCGATAAGTAGAAGATCGTGCTACTGAAGTTCTTGCAATTCTCCGATATTAGGCCTCATATACCCAGGGATGAACTATTATGCAAGGTTTTGTACAACGAAGATGAACTTCCTGCAAAACACTAGAATTGAACTAAACAGTTGCAGCAGTTCTTTCTGACCCCTTGTCCAAATTATAATAATCTAAGCCACTATACGGCCGTAAATTATATTTTCTAGCGTCCACATTATGCGATTTTGGGCCCAGAAATTTGCAAAACGAGAGAAAAGTGGCAATTCAAATGTTTTGTAATGAAATTTTCGGTTGTTTGTAGAGGATGGAATCTGTAAAAAATTTTCAAAATGAGCGATTGATTAATTAAAGCAGCTACTCTATTAATTTTAAAATCTAAAGTATTGATGGAGGTAGCAAATTTTTATTGATCATTGGGATTTTTCGCCAGTTTATTATTATACGTAGTGAAGAAAATGGAATCAGATCTGGACAAGGGGAATCCAGAGGAATCTGGACAAGGGGCGAGAAGATCATAGAAAATGAGTTAAATTAGTGACAATTCTTATTGGTACTCCAGTTACTTTAATCAGAGTTTTGGACGTTACGTTAGACCAACAGTTAAGTTTAACAGTAAACACTAAAATCAGTATTCTCGTTGTATTCATAATGGACGGAATGGATCGCAATCCGAACCTACAAAACGAACCTCAGGACTTCCACCATCGCACCATCAATCACTGAACTCCATCGATACTCACTCACTGAACGCGCCAACAGCGATCACCGAGTCGAGTCGTTCTCAATGAATTGCCCGCCATCAACAGATCGCAACAGATGTCTCGATGTGTCCCAGTACCCTAGTTCCTCATCGCTCCTTAATCGACTACCGCAGTCATTACCCCGCCGTCTCCTCACGTCGTGTCACGTTCATTTCATCCTCGTACCACGCCATTGTACGGAGCGAGCGAAACGATCAAAAGTGAATGCTCGCTGTGCGATTAAATCGAAGCAAAATATCTTTATTACCTCACTTTCGGGGTTCGGGATTTTGAGTCCTGTTAACACCTCTCCCGATCATCAGGACAGTGCGCATGTCCTCGCACTGGCACCTGTACCTGTACAGCCAGACCCATGACAGCACCTCCCCGTTCTCCCTCCGCATTCATCACGAGCGAGACGGATGGGCGAGAGATGGACTCGGCGGTAAACTCCCTTTGAACTGCCCGGTTTTGTTCGGCCAATCAAACTGCGGCATAGCACTGACCATCGGTCCCGTAATTGGGTCGTCACCGTGGCCTTGTGCCGTCACCATCACCGTCGTCGTTCACTCGATTCGCTCGCCATGAACATGAATCCCGCCAGTTGACACCTATCCCTATGGTTTGACTGATGAACTTTGCGATCGTTTTCGCACTCTCCCCACACACACCCTTTCGCCCTTTCGGATACTTGATATCCTGCGCTGCGAGCGAGTCATCGCTGGTACCGAGGATTAGTATCGGTTAATTACGGAATTGGAATCGAGCGCACAACAATCTGATCGATCGCAGAAGGGTGCGAACACCACGGGCATTTGTACGCACACGTGGTCGTCAGACGGCCGGACGAACGGACGGACGGACGTTGGTTTCGTTTTCTCACTTGCTCCGGCCACTTCGGCGGCAGACTTCGGCGGCCAGTGTGCGCAATGTCCTCCGCCGTCACTTTGCCTCGACATTACGACAATTCGTCGACGACGACCGAAGGAGCGCCGAAGGAGGAGCAGCGAGAGTGATGGAAATTAATTTCGCGTTTTATTTCCTCGATGCTCGATGACGCCGGCCAGATAAGAGATATAGTGTGTGTGTGTGTGTGTGTGTGTGTGTGGGGGGGGGGCACCCCTCACCACACTAGGCCAGTGGCGTTCGCGCGCTGCTTTTATGAATTGCATTTACTTTTCTTTTGCGCAATCTTTGTGCAATTGCATCGCGTTAATGCTTGACCTACAACGAGAGTAGTGACCATTGTGTGGCCACTCGGTGTGGGACTCCAACCACCACCACCACTACCCGTGGTTGGTCAAGTGTCAACGCTTGATATCGAGATATGAGCTGAGCTGAGGAAGGAACCCAACGGCCGCACCACCGTTTTTGGTTGAACTTTTGCGCGGAATTCGTTTTTTTTTTGCGGTCAACCCAAGTGCACCGGCGCTCCCCTGGTCTATTGACGTGGTTCCAACGTTTACGACGAGAGGGGCATAAAACTTTTAATTTGCCAGCCGTTAAAATCAACCCAACACAACATACACACACACTGTCACGTGGTGATCGCTGGGTGGGCTATGCCTCGCCTCGCCTCGAGGACGAGTACAGTAGCTAAAGAGTAATACGTGTGTGTGCGCTTTCTGGGTCCACCGCATTTGTTGGCCAGCAATAATAGCTTCTGTGCGGTCCAAAGAATAATTTTATTTTCGGGTTTCTGTCTCTCACCACCATCCATCGACCGTCGCCATGGAGACATGTGCAATTAGCGCACGGTTACGTTTCAATTTAATTACAGACGCGGACTGCTTGGCCGCGTGGACGCTTTCCGTTTCTGTGTTCTAAATCTTGAGGTCGGTTGGAGGGGAATGGTTCCGAACCCCTTCCTTTCCGACGGTTGACCTTTCGGTTTGGATGACATTCGTTCGTTCGTCTTCTTTTTGTTGCAATGATTTGTGCTGCTGCATCCCACCTTCCCAGCGCTCATCCCAATTGCCAAATAAGGTAAAAAAATGAAATGGCTCACCGGCATATACCTCACGCCGCCGCAGCACACCGGAGATAAGATAATCGCACGCGCGATTGACTGGTACCGATGATCGCGCGGAGGAGGGGATCCACCAACTGACCAACCGACCGAAGGAAGGTCACCCGAAAAGTGTCGCGAATTTGATTGTGACAGTCGCACAGATACGACAAGCATATTCCAATTTATGATGCAAATAAATTGGCAGATTTGCTCGTCCGTCAGACTGTCAGGGAGCAAGTTCGTGTGTATGTGTGTGTTAGGGGCCATTCAGCGTCTTCCTCGCTAATCCATTTACCATACACTCAACCCACGGACACACACGTTGATAGAGAAATGGATTGTAATCTGTTAGCCATTACTACTCGCTAACAGGGCCCTCGGTAATCAATGGAATGAGCGCAAAACAGCTCACTGCAAACGGCAACAAGCGACGAACCTGATTTAGTAGCAGCAGCATCAATGCTGGATTGTTGAATGTTGGCTCTCGCTTCCTCTGCCTTCTGCCCGGTGGCAGGGCTTCTCGTTTTGTGGCCACTTTCTGTTCGCTCGTAAATTATGAGATTTGGCGTAATTTATTAATCCGATCGTCACGTGTGTAAGACCGGCAGCCTCTCGCCTCCCTAGGAAAGAGAGAGAGAGAGAGAGCTTTGTGGCCGGACGGAGCAACGCACAGTGGTTTCCTTATCCCTCCCCCCTTCCCAAAACGACTGCTTGTCACGTCTTATTTACGGGGTTTCTCCTTTTTCCCACTGCGCCGGCGAATCACGTTGCACGTCGTATTCGCGGATCGCGATCGGTACTTGGACTCGTGTAATGTAATGCTGCCTTATAGGTGAGACGACGGTGATCATCAACCTTCGATTTCATAAAACAGAAACACGGGTACCAGGAGAAGAGAAAGAGGAGGAGTGGGAACCGAGGAACAATCTGTAGCAATCGTGAGTGACACATTGATTTATGTAGAAATGTGCTCGGGTTGCTGCTCTGGGTCTGCAAAAACTCATAACTCCGCTCAGGGTCACCAGACGGCCGCGGATAACGGTAGACCCCATCGTCATCTGCATCTGCATCTGCACAGACACAGTCACAGACCTGGCCGGCTGCAACGGCTTACAGACGCAGATAGTGGCACATGCTATTGCTGCTAGTCAATTTGTGAAAAGCATTCCAGACCCCTACCTACCTTTCAGTTTTGTAAATGGATTTTTACTAAATGCAGCATCAAGGGTGAGAGAAGGGAATGAAGGGTGATACACCCTCCTTCCTCCTTCCAAGCACCCTTTTCCAAGCAGCGCGTTTCGCGGATCACAGACGATCGTAACGCGCGTCGTGAGGTTTAAAAACGACACACGATGCACATTCGTTCCGGGGCTTTCGTTCCGGAGGCTTTCGGTTTCCCCCGAAAAGTGATGACTATCATCGGCCGGGCCACCCCTTGCACCATCATCATCATCTCTGGTATCTCGCGGGATGGTTGCATTTGACATTTCCGTCCGTCCGTCCGTCGGTCTCGTGTCTCGAACCAATCGCTTCCCTTTGGAGTCGACCGTCGGCACCAGCAGCAGGGCGCAGGGCGGTGTGTAATCGGTGTCATTCAGTCGTGAAAAACCGATTTCCAAAGATTTATTTATTGGTCGATGGTCGTGGCTCTCCCACCTCCCCTACCAACCGACACCGGTTGGTTGTTGGATGATATTTATTTTGTTGACGCATTTAGTTTGCCATTTCGTTGCGCTTGATTTAACATCTTTCTCGTCCCGGCTCGGGATGTGGTAGAGGTGTTCGGTCACATTCATGACAACGAGGTTTTCACGGATCATTACCCGCACGACATTACGTTATGGATCGTTATGCGGAGGTGTATGCCATCGGTTTTGTGAAAACCTTAAGGAGAGCGAAGCATCTGGAGTTTTTGGTGTGTTTCGGTTGGTATGCTTCATCGTCTGTCCAACCCCCGAGGGCTCTGAACGTTTTAAAGTCCGCAACGACATCGGCATCCATATTGTGCCCGTGAGGTGCCACCATTTACATGCCAACACATCTGACGATCGTCATCGGATGTCTCGAGTGGCCTCATTTTGAAGAGTTTTTTTTTCTCGCTTTACCACACAAAGAAAGACCACGTGTGTGTGTGTGTGCAGTTTTGGCGCGCAATTGGCCGGCACTTACCGGGTCAACACAAGAACCCGCCGTTTAACCATTTACCGTTTGTAGAATGAAGGAGGGGTTCCTTCTTCGTGCAATAAACGCGTCCCTCCAGCCATCAGAACCAAGAAAGAATAGCATCCAAGGTATAGAACGCCATAGCACGCACCGTACGCACACACCGTGTAATTAATGTGTGTGGAAATGTGTGGCAGCAGCATTTTCCAGCAAGCAAATCATACCATTTCGTCCACCGTAACCACCGTGGACGTCGTGAATGGAGTAAGTGAATGGCATTCACGTAATGTACCACGCGTCATTCCGGCCATAAGCCTCCGGAGAGTGCTGCTCAAAAGGCTTCGCAAAGTAACGAGCATAAGAAGTACTCCAACGGCCGTGTCTAGTGCGCTTACGGGGCACAACAGCACACATTCTTGTTCTCCTCCGGTCCGCCAGAGGGCCGTTCGGTTGCCACTTCCATCGACAGAGGCAAGTCAACGTCGTCGTGATTTGCAAGAATGTTTCATAAAATATGCTTATGCGCACGGCCATCAGCGCACCTTCAACGGGGTACGCAAATGAGAGAGGCTGGCCGAGCAGGCCATGCCAGGCCAAGCCAGGCGCGGAAGCTAATGGTGGTTCGCGAGCTCGATCTATTGGTTTCGGGTATACCTTTTGCGAGACGAACGCGGTCTGCAAGTGATCTGGTTCAGTGCTTAGTGTTGTGGTTCCTTGCTGGTGGCCACCTTGACTTGAGGGGTGATTTTCCGGACCGATCACCGAGCGCATATCAGCATCGGAGCCTGGCGAACGGCGACGAGCACGATTTATGAGCAACCGAGATCCAAGCAAACCGAGGCTCATTGTCCCTGTGTGGATGTGTGGTGTTGTGGTCTGTGTGATTGAAAGACACGTGTTCGCTCGAGGGCAAAAGGGAAAGAGAGAGTAGGGGAGACCGCATTATGTGTTGCCATTATGGTGAGTTCTGGTTTGCGCACCCTCAGCCAGCCCGGGCTCGCCCATATATGGTCGCAATGCTGCTATGGCGGCGACGGCGGCGACGACGGTGAACCACTTGGATGGAAGGCCTGGCACGGTTCGTGCCTGTGGCGCGATCAAAGCAGCAATTGTTGGTTAGCAACGAGAGGTCCACCAACAACCTTCATCCACTAATCGTATCACGGCTACTGTGCTGCTGCTGCTGCCATGGATGGATTGATGATTAGTAATTGTATTACGGCCCGAACCTGAGGCGGTGGTTGGTCGGTTTGCAACGAACAGCTGGCACCAGCCGCGCGGTTGCTATGACGACAACTTTACAGTCGCATGGGATCCGATTCGCGAATATTGAACCAATCGAATGAGGGAATACAGCCGATGAATGGCTAAATTTCCAATCAAATCCATCGTAACCAATTATTAAGGTTTCGTTTGTCGGCATTTTGGCTTTCCGCTTCAGAAACAAACAAACGCCAGTGGGCGCCGGGCGGAAGGCAATTTCCCTTCCTTCCTCTGCTTATTATCTGCTCCCTCTCTCTTCATCTTGAAACGTACCGAAAGCCCATTTGACTGACGACTGATTAGACAACTGGCGGTCATAACAACCAACCTGCGATGCTGTAATCAATGGTTCATGTCTCATGCATGCATCACTTCCGTTCAATAATCCGCAACACACTCAACACATCCTTTTCACTTTGGCAATGGTTTTCCATTTTAAGCTCTGCTCTGGAATGTGAAACAGACAATGGAAACCTCGAGGGCTGTCAACTCCCCCAGTTGCCGAGACAAAAGACGCGCTGCGTGCGTCACCTGCGTTTTGGTGACAATTATATGCAAATGCCATCATCATTAGGACTCCGACAAGCACGATACCATCCCGTTTTCATCCATCATTATCATCATCATCACCGACGTCGTCACCATCTTTTGGATTGTTTACTCGATCGTTCACGTTTTCGATCTTTCGATCGACTTGAAACCCACAATAACGAAAGTGGCTTTTTCGGGGGGCACGAAAGGCTCTCGCATGGCACCCGATCGCTGGATGGATGCTTCAAACCATGGACCGTTGGGTGTGAGAACTGACAGAACAACGTGTGCCATTTGACACCTTCCGCTTGGTTAGCGACGATCACACACACGATCACACTCTCCCGTTTATGCGTCTTTTAAGTGTCTCACGCGTTGGGGTCATTAGCGCAGTGGCTCGGCCCCTTGGTTCGTTAACTTCTCCCGTGCATGGATACGCGCTCCAATTTTGAAGCTTTGGAGCCCTTTGCCATCGATCGCTGAAGTTTCTGTGAAAGGTGTGAAGATATTAATCGATGTTTCGATTCCCTCTGATTCAACAGATTTGCTGTCCTCGAACGGTGCCATCTATCAACCGCTGAGCCGTAAGCTGCAGAGCGCCGGTAGCAGTAGCTACGGTAGCAGCAGCCACCTAATGTCACCGTTGGGATCACCGCAGCCCCAGAATCGCTCCCAGATGCGAACGAATGGACACTTTGCGTCGATCTATCAGGTAAGGTCGCTCGAAGGCGAAGACGACGAGAAAAACAACAAAAAGCCAGCCGCAGGTTTATTGCTTAATTATCAAACCCCCTTCCACCCAAAAAACCAGGACAATGGGAATGTGGCGACTGTGTTGTGGTTTCCATGATTGAGACGTTTTCGATGCTTTATGACCAACAATTTCCAGCCATTATCATAGACCACCGGCCACCGGCCCGCAACCTTGCCACCCTACCTCGAAGGATCAGAGGAAGGGGGGATCCGAGTGCCGAGGATTGCAGGAATGAGCGCAATTGATTTATGGTCTGGTGGCCACCAGGCGTGCTGTTTGCTTAACCTTTATGCTCTCGAAGCACGGGGATGCAATTAAAAGCCTTTTCCACTCGAAATTATACATTCGTCCTGGGGCGCGGATGCCACACGATCGCGCACCCATGATCTCTATCAACACACACACGTACACACGCGCTGATGACTCTCTTGGTACTGGAACATATTTAATGCGCGATGGCGACGGACGTCAACAACAACGAAATTGATATAATTCATTCGCTGAAAAGACACAGTTCAAGGCATTTGATTGACACCACCGGTGACTGGCAGATGATGAACTGGCCAGCGGTCCAACTGTTGCCGTTTTGCGCGGTTCTATTAAAACCACCACGACGATACGCACACCACGTACGGCGGTGTGCACAATCAAGGCACTACTGGCGAAACTGTTTAATACAGCCGAGCCGAGAGCCCAACGGCAGCTGCCAGCTAATTAAGCTAGAGGTCACCGTGTCACAGCATCAACAGCAGCAGCAACTCTCTGGGCATCATCATCATGCTGCTGCTGCCACCGGTGATCGGGTTTCGGGGTTTCAAACAGCAGACCGGTCTCACCAACCACACCGAGCGTGCTCGACACATTTATCAACGGTCCGTGTCGTGGACTTTTGATTGATATATTTATTACGGAACCTCCGGAACGTTGCAGGCGCAGTCCGTGTTGTATGTTGAGTGTCTCGGAAAGTTTCGCTTCACCACCGCCGGTTGAAGGGCGCAGGATCGATCGATCCCGGTGTCGTTGTCGTCGTCGTCGTCGTCGAAATGTACCGCGAATCTGGCCCCCAAACAAAACGCGATGTTTGTCCACAAACGATGCTCGTTTGTTCGATGAGCTTTTATGCTCACCGAAATCGCACCACCAATTAGGCTGCTGGTAGGCTGTTTGTTCGTTTGTTGGACACTGGAGAGAGGACGCTTGATTAGGAGGAGGACTGCTGATGCTCCAGGACGGACGATGCGAGCGCGCAACGGCCACCGAACATGACCTAGACACGTTTTTGTGTTTTTTTTTTTCGGCGGTTTTTAGCCCCGAGATCCGAACCATCCGCACCATCCGCATCATCATCATCATCATCGTCTGCTCGACGACCCTCTCCTTTGGCTCCTTTGGGTGGCTAGTACCTTCTTTTGCTTCGACTTGACGCTCATTGGGCACAAGGTTACGAGGTGGCCTGGTACGGCAAAAACAGATCGAAGACCGCTTTTCGAAAACTTTTTTCTTTCGCGAAGCTCACACTCTCTCCCTCCCTTTCCGTCTATTGGTCTCCATGCCCTCTGAATGATGATCGTAGTGACGAGCATTGGCAGCAGGTGCCGAGACGATCATCGAAAAAAGGATGTTACGACATCGCTCGTTCGTTGGGCTGCTTTCTCGGTGAATCCACCGAGCCATGATGAGAGTCTTTTTACTTGATTGTGTCTGTGTCTGTGTGTCAGATTTGACGCGTAATCAGCCGCAAGCATTATGCGCTGTCTGCCACCAACATAAACCAACAATCACCTTTCCTCCCCTGCCCGAGGTCGACATGATCGGGCGATCGATTGGAAGCAACACCTTTCCTCCTCCACACCTCTTCACGATCCACAAATTATGCGGACAATAAACTTGTCCAGACACTAGCACAACCGGGTGGTGTGCATTTAATTGTGCGCGAAAAGAAATGTATGTCCTGGTGCAGCAGTTATATTATGAGATGCAACGCGGTCCATTGCACAATGCAATCATAATGCTGTGTCACCTTCAAACACTTCAGCCCGTAAGCCCGTGGCCTACTAACTTAGTGTGCGTATCCGAAGTTCAAGGCTCGCCGACCGACGACTAAGTTTGTGTCCCCGGGGCTCCGGGATGTCAATAAAATTGCTGCTCGACACTCTCTCTCTCTCTCTTTCAGGAGAATAAAGCCCCAGTTTTTTTTCTTGACTGTTTTTTTCTGGCTCCAATCCGAGGTCTGCAATCCCGAACAGCCAGCATTTATTGATATATTGCACCAATGCGAAGAACTGGCGAGGTTCGCGTAACCTTCAATGTCGCGCTTCACCGCCACCCGTCGCACGTGCTTTGCTGGAATGTCTTATTGCTATTCCTGGGCGCATGCGATTGGCCCTCTGGATGGGTGGTAATTGAAACGTAAAACGCACTCCAAAGCACTGGCCCTCAGCATGGGAGAGCGAACGATTCGTGACCATTTCCATGCTTTGGCCACGACGGCGGTGCGTTCTGATTTTGATTGTACCTCGAGCTGTGTGTGTGCGCCAGTCGGGTGTGCTTAATTGATCTCTGGCACGGCATTGACATGCCGGCACGGTGACAATCGTGTGAGACCGGTGCCTGTTTCGGTTCCCAGCGCGACGAGCGCGACACTCCTCGTCGTCGTGGTCGTCGTCGTTGTTGTGTCGCGGTGAACGGTGCAAATGGCGAAAGGAGGCTACGTTGCATGCGAGATGCTTCCCGATGCAATGGAGAACCACCACCGGCCACGGTTTAATGGCCATAAATTAATTACCTGCCAGAGGGACCATAGGCCACGCCACCACCGCTCTTCGGGTCGGTTTCTTGGTGTCGGCCCGGGGTTTGATCGTTCCAGTGATCATCCACGACGGACACAGCATGAGGACCCTGAGGACCTAAAGCAGAACCAGGAAGAAGGACCGACAAATGGGGTTCAAATGGCAACGAAACGAACGGGTTGACGAATCGTGTGGCCACCCTTTTCATGTCAGATGCAGCCAGAGCAAGATCGCCCGTTATGTCACACCTCGTCAGTGTTTTGGGTGCACACGACGAGTAGCACGATTTATCACGAGCACGAGCATTACAGCAGTAGAGGATCGCTTGATCACAGTTCAATTCAACCTTAAGCAGCTTGGCCATGAAGAGCAACTTTACGTTAAGAACTGTCTAAAGTAGAAAAAAATAAAATGCAAAACTAAAGATAAAGGTAAAACATAAAAGTAAATAAGATACATTTTACATACATACATGTATAACAGTCGATTTAGATTTTTTCTATGTATTTCGTTTTGAACGAAGTATGGCCTTGAGACGGCACATGAATCCATCGCGAGTTGTCCTTAAGTGGTTTTGCGGCATTTTACTCCGAAAAGCTTTCTTTCCTCTTCTTTCGATCTTATTGTTTTTTGCGGTCCACTTTCTGGACGTCAGTCATTGCGACCAGTTTCACAGTGGTCCGGTACCCAAATTATTATTTCACATATAGATGTTGGAGGGAATGCTAAACTAGTGCTTTTACAGCCAATTTCATGCAACCAATCGATCAAATTTGGTTTCTATTGCGTACATCTTTTTTATTACGAAACTTAGAGAAAAATGCTTTTGCATAATTGGAAACATTAGTATTAACGATTCTTGAACAAATGTTTAGCGCGCTGTAATTTACAGCTTTGACCGAAAAGTGCTTGTTCAGGTTTTTATCGTGGCCAAGACGAAAGAAACTTTCTTGACGATCGAAGTTGCTCTTATCTAGCTCTGTTTTAAATTTCATTGTAAATAACTGTAAAAATTTTGCGTAGCTAGTATGTGGTTTAAAGCTGCAAAACAGAAGTTACTATCGTGGCCGTGCATCGTCGGAAAAAAGTTTCGCAACACGCCAAATGACACCCAAAGGAACGTTTCCTTACAGTGAAAGTTACTATCCCATGGCCATGCACCTTTATGCTGCCTTCACTTCGATCAATTACATTGCGCCCAAAATCATCGAATCGTATTAGCGTCGATCGACGGCATCAAGCAGCCAAAAAAAAATGCGATTCTCAACATTGGCCACTATGATTGGCCTCTGTGTGATGGGTGCCAACATAACACCGACTTGGGAGCGAGCGAGCATTGATTACCGGTTCTCCATATCCTTCAGCGCCGGTGGTGGCGGTGGTGTGCACAACTTGTTCATCATTTCGGAGGGCCCCCAATTAAGGGTAGCCGGCAACCGCCACCGTCACCACCACCATTTGGGGGAGGGTTTCACTTTCCGATTCATCTCATATTGACTACTCCGTGGCGCCGTCGCCGAACGCAACGCAGAGAGACCAACCAGCGAGTGCTCTATGTGCCGCTAATGGAGAAGGACCCTAATTTGTGGTCGGCCACCGCCAGTGTACCAGCGTTGGCCTCTTCATGGTCCCCTCATCGATCGGCACGGCTGGAGGCTGGAGGGGGGTGACCATCAATCGTGATGCGCGACACGACGAACGCGGTTAGTGCGCGATCAGGTCGGTCTCTCTCGTTAGCACGAGTCAGGCAGGCCAACCTCTCTCGGTCTAGTAGCCCGGTCAACCCCGGTGGTGACGGGCCAGTTAGTATGCGAGGTTGTGAGGGGTGCCACCAACGACCGACCGACCGACCGACGGCTACTATGCTAGTGAGCGAGCAAATTAGAGGCCGGCCACCGGGTTTGTCTCACGTCATTGCCGTGCGCGTTGTCCTGGCAACGTTGGCACACTTGGACGGTTGGAAATTATGATCCATTACATCAATCAGCGCAACGGCGCACAACAACATCTCAGGTAGCAGCGCTTTTGACCACCTAAGACCGAGGACCGAGAGCAGCAAGCAATAGTGTGAAAGGTGTTGAAACCGGAACGTTCGAACTGCGACTGCGTGATTCGCGATTGGTCCCAGAGTCTCGGTCTCTCGTTTTTTGCACGATGTCGTCTGCCTCGTTATTGGTTCTGGTTCCCCCCCATCCCCGGGCCGGGTTGGTCAAGCTCTATAGTCCCCATCGAATACGTAATGACCGAAGCTTATGGTGCTTGGTACAACGTCGTCTCCTGCTGCATGCTGCTGCTGGCACCGCGACCATTACTAATGGTCGCAACGTGTGCGCTGCTTGCATTCGGTGCATTAGAATGTAATGGCGACTGCTGCTGTGGCGACCCCAGTGTGGCGCCATTTCACGATCACGAATATATACTCCCCATCAACCGGATGCTGACGTGGACACGAGGTTTCATGATTTATGATGCAGATGTGTATACCCGGTGCGCTGGTTAGAAGACCGTTTAGAAGATGATTACGATCGCCGGACAACCAACGACCCATGTGCAGTTCGGAAAACGATTAGTCGAATGACGATCGATTCGAATTCTGCAACCAATTCGCTTAACCCTCGTAACGTGGATCACCGTTTGGATGTTGATTTATTACAAATTCGTGTTCCGGTTCTCAAGGTCCACCCGGACCCGAACCACGATCGGTCAGCTTGCTTCTGCTCTGGCTAGATCCAGACACAAAAAAAACGGCTTCATTTCACTCCGATGGTCCAATCGATCGGTGGTGATGGTTGAACGCTGACCAACCGTAAATAGGGGAACAGCAGAGAAGTTGAAACGTTGCATAACGTTGCCAGCTATTCACTCCAGCTCTTCATGCTGTGGAAGCATAAAGCAGCACCACCCTACCAACCTCCATTCCGATCGGTTGATGATCGATGATCGACGACGATGATTGCAACATCATCGATGTTCTGAACGCAGATGCTGCTGCTCCTGTGACAAGCCGCGTCGTGTCCTACCATCCCGTCCTGTCGATGGCCGGTACTGGTCTGTATAATTTAAAAGCAGCTGAAACGCTCGACATCTTGACATCCGTCGAGTTCCGCATAAGAGGGTATGTGTGCGTGTGTGCGATTGGCATTGACTGCAGCTGTCAAAGGACCAGTGACTTCGTGCACGCGCCCAATGACACGATGATTCATCGCAAGCAGCACATACGATCACGATCATAATGAAGACGATCTTCCTTCTCCTTTTCCTCGCCCCGAGTAGTGCCCTATTTGAGTGCCTGGAGTGGCTTGGGGCTCTGTCTGTCTGTCTGTCTGTCCTTACCATTCCTGGGTTCGCTTTCTTTGCGCCGTTTGCTGGGCCAATCCCTTCACCAGTGCCGGAGTCCCTTTTTTGGGGCGACATCCGAAACCGGTAGCCGGTAGCCGGTAGTAGAGGCCACCAATCCCATCGAATGGCGAGTTCCGGTTCTATCAGTCGCGTACCAGGTATGGTTCGATCGACGAGGTTACTGTGCTTGCCTCAACGCAATTCTGCGGCGAGTGAATCTGTTTGTTTGCTTTTTTGTTTTGCTCCTTGAAGATGCTTTTGATTTGCAGGCTGCGGTCCCTGACGCGGCGCGACAACGGCGCCCGAAGTAGGTGAACCGGTGGGAACACCCTTTCCGGGCTGGAGATGGAAATCTATAATTGGACTTCCAGCTAGCCAGTCAGGCAGTGAAGATGGCGATGTCTTTAATGGTTTCTCGATTTGGACTCTGTTTGCGCACCGGTTGGCCAGTCGGCCATGTTTTTTTTTTTGCCTCGCTGGCGCATATGTGGTGCCCAGTGTCTGGTGAAGAAAGTGGACAACGGAAGCCCAACGCAACCGACACCGCCGACGAATGGCTTCTGTCATTATCGGCAGCCAATTTGGTGTGCCCGAAATGAGCTCTCCGGCAACTTACCTTCCAGGCAAACACACTCGGTACGCGGTGTGGTGCAGCGGATTGGTGACGAAAGTGGCTCAACATCATCATCATCACCATGAGACGCCCAACGTCCGCGGTGGACCGTTTTGTGTCGCAGAGCCTCGAGCGCCCAACAGTCCCCGCGCGCGCGCGCTCCATCCATCGCAACGCATCCGTCCAGCTGGTTTTTAATCGTTTCCAGACCAAACGGGGCCACTGGCATGTGTGTGTGTGTGCACTTTGGTCACCGTTTAACACGGTTTCCTCCCGTGGTCGCGTCTGTTTATTTTGTGGCCAACATTTTTTGCGACCAAAAATTAACCGCGCCCAACTGGCGCCAGCTCAAGAGGAAGGGGGGGGAGAGCGGTGCGAGGTGGAGCAGATAATTCCAGAGGCGTGTGTGTGTGTGTGTGGCACATAGCCACATATTCCGATCGTCAA
>NC_064874.1:49641902-49649402 GCF_943734745.1 Anopheles darlingi
TTGTGAGTTTTATGATTTTGAGTTTCGCTAACCCCAAACCAACCAACCAACCAACCAACCAACCAACCAAGAAGTCATCGATCCAGATTTATAGAACCACCGGCGTGGTTCACAAATTTGTCATCCTTAGCATAAGCAGTATGCTGGCGTATGTGCGATCGCGATGGATCGCCCATAATGAGAGTGTTTTGATCGGCATGTGGGGCATAAAAACAGCGTGCTTAACGTAAGTCGGCTTAAGCAAATGAGCCGCCCGAAGCGCCCACCATTCGGTGCAGATCAATCGCGGCGCAGAACCGTACCGCCGATCATCGAACCGAAATGGGACAAAATGTGTCTTTATGCATGTGTAGTATGGAAGTTGAGTAGTTTTTTGGAAGGATTTTTATGACCATCCAGAGTGGCTCCAGAGGGTGGCTGGTTAGTGGTCATTGCACCGATTCGAACACAACCCACACCTAAGGGATTTATGACGATCCGGCGAGCCGGTTTATCATGCTATCATAATGGTTCTGTGTCCGCGGTTCTGATGCTCTTCGTACGGCCATCACCATCATCATCGGTTGGCAGGAGGAATTGTTATCATCGATCAGCCACACAGCCCTCTCCATTAGTGGCTATTAAATGCAGCAAAATGACGCAACACATATTATCCAAGGCGTGATTGTGCGCAATTATACCCGCACCAAACCCCGTTGCAACCCCCTTTGGGCAGAAACCATAAAATACCTTTTTTTGTGATCCTTTTTACGCCCCAAAGCCCGGCCAGGGAGGTTATTATAAGGTGCCGGCAAATTTAATTGTCTCTCTAGGGTAAGGTGCGGCGGTGCACTTTGGCGGGCTAAATTCCGTTGCAACAGAAAATTGCGCATTTGGCCAAATGGCACAAAGAAATGAAAGCAAAGCCAGGCGTTTTATTTCAATTTGAAGCATAATCTGAGACGATAAAAGGAATCGCGATCGCATTCTGCAGAAACAGGATGCATTATGTCGAAAGCTGTTTCATTTGCTTCAATCCTGAAAGGCTTTCAGTAAAAATGGGGTAGCAAGTGTTGGACCTATGATTTCAAGGGCATTTTTTACAATAGTGCAAACCTTGAATGTAGTTGGAAAATACAATGGAGTAACAAGTAAGGATTACTGTAGAATGTCCAGCTGCTTTGAATGCACGCAAGTATTGAGTTTAAATAGATTGCTAGAGAGAACAAATCACGATTCCTATTCAAAGACTCGCAAATACTCAATTGAAAAAGAAACTATCGAAGCTGAATTTCGTCAGATTATTTGTCCAAAGAGCCATAATTTTTTTAATCGATGGTTTCAGGAAACTAATGTATTCACGGACTTCAGACATAATTGAAGCAACAGTCAAAGATTTTCCTTCTATAGTTTTGATAAGAACTATTTTTCTTGATTCCTTGTTGTAAGAATAGTATTGTGCAATCTTTTTGAAGAAACTCATTCAAGGTCCTTAAACTGTGGAGTTCCCTAGCTATAACTCCCTTTTGACTATTGCAATATGTTTTAAAAAAATCCTTGAATACTGATCAATATCCTTAACTTACTTCAAATAATTATAGCCATCCAGCACGTAAAGCTAAATAATATCTTCTACCCAAAACACTAGCCCTAAATGAACCTCACAACACGAAAATCACCAAACACAGCGGACACATTATTCATCTCCGGTGTACCCCGGCGACTCCGCAACTCTACGGATCACAAATCGTTCGATCACCAAAAACACATCCTCCCTCCCACGAAGAGGATCCCCTTTGCCACATAATTGCTGCTACAAGCCGCACAAATCACAAAAAAAAAAACCCGCATCGATCAGAAAAAAACGGCATATTTTTGCCGTTTGATGGTTCTGACCGTCCGTAGGACCGGAGTTTTGCGTGCCGCTAAACATTGTTTTATTGTTTTCGTGTCGCCCGAATTAGAAGCCCCCATACCGTCCAGCGAGCCGGCGGCGGTATTGCCGGCTTTGCATCCATAGCAACCCATAAATGCATCCAGAGAAAAGCAACCCGCTGTCCGATGTCCGATGCCCGACGATGCCTTCAAGGCGATAAGGGGTTTTATGGGCAAACATTGCATGTATTTCCATTTAATTATCGGCTCGCTGGCTCGTAGCGGCTCGTTTCGGTTCTAAAGTGTTTTTCGCGGAAGAGAATTAACCCGGACCGGTTGAAGTTCCTTTCGCTTTCCCGTTCTCCTTTGCCTGGTGCGTGTCGATCGCTGTCTGTCCGCCTGTTGTGTCGTGTATTCCTGAAGGAGGCTTCGTTTCTCTTCTCCGCGAGTGGTTCGTTGAAGTAGAAGTAGTGTTGTTGGTCTATCATTTTCCTTTTGCATCCCCCCCCTTGAAGGGGGTTCTTAACCTCAGCCTGATTGCATGCCCGTTTGGCCTGATTCTCGACTCCGTGCATGACCGTTTGCAGTTCGTTCTGCAAGATCATCTTCATCATATGATCGCTAATTCAAATCTCTTTCTCTTTCTCTCTCTCTCGATCCCTCGGAACAGATGACGAAGGTGGCAACGTGAAGCCGCTGATGCTGAACGGTAAATCGAAATCCTCGCAGGATGAGCTGCAGGTCCGGTTGGGTTTCTTCCTGGAGAACAATTCGCGGCGCAATCTGCGCGCCCCAGCCAATCAATCCTGCAGCTCGCTTACGTCGGCCAACACGAGCCCGGTTTCGACGCTTACCGGTTCATCCGAGGCGGACGTATCGCGGGTGTTAACGATGCAGGAGGCGACCAACCACCACCACCACCACTACCACACCGGCTGCGAATCGATCGGTTCGATGATGTCGGTTTCGATCTCGGAGCAGAGCAATGCCTCCTCCAGTCCGGTCAGCCGGCGCCATTCGGTTACCAGTAAGTCCGGGACTTTGCCTCGTGTCGAGTCGCTTATCGCAACCGACATCGGTTCTGTTGCTCATGATGCCTTTCCTTTCATACCTTTAGCTTCACAGAGCGGCAGTAATGTGGATGAGCTGCTGGCATTCAAGAGCCGCCGTACGACGGTGCGAAGATCGGCCCGTTCGGGCCAGATTAAGGGACCGATCGATCCGAAGATCCGCTTCGCCCAGTACCGCCAGCAGCAGCAGCTAACGCTGAAGCCACTGTTCTTCGAGGTGCCAACGCAGGAACCGGACCCACTGTTCATCGGGCGGCACTGGTTGGTGCGCGAGCTGGCGACCGCCGTCCAATCGACCGACTCACCGGGCGTACTGCTGAGCGGTAATCTCGGTACCGGCAAGACCGCCCTACTGCTGCAGCTCGTCGAGTACTCGTGCTTTGGGCGACGGAAGGAGATGCCGATCGCGGAAAGTGATGGCATCTACTGTCAGATCAATGTGGCGCACGACCGGTTACGCAGTCTGGCGTCGCACGTCGTCGCGTACCATTTCTGCCAGGCGGACAACAACTCGACCTGCCTGATACCGGACTTTGTGCACTCGCTGGCCGCCCAACTGTGCCAGGCGCCCCAGCTGGCCGCCTACCACGAGTTCCTGCTCGGTGAGCACGCGCTGCAGCACGTACTGAGCGTGAAGGAGTGCATTGCCGATCCGGAGCGTGCGATGGTGATGGGTATCCTGGAGCCGTTGGCCACGCTCCGGCGGGTAGGCAAGATCTCGGCCAAAAATTGCGTCATCCTGGTCGATGCACTGTGCGAGGCCGAGTACCATCGGCCGGACCATGGCGATACGATCGCATCGTTCCTGCAGCGCATGACCGAACACTTCCCGTCCTGGCTGAAGGTAATAGCGACCATCCGGACGCAGATGCTCGAGTTCACCAAGGGGCTACCGTACACGAAGATGAGCCTCGACGCGTGGACCAGCAACGAGTCGCTGCAGAAGGACATCCTCGAGTACATCACGTTCCGGATCAATCAGAGCCAGAGCATCCAGCATAATGTGGCGGGTGGACGGGAGATCGTCAACACGAGCGCACACTTTAAGTTCGCCCAGCATCTGCTGGGGCTGACCAAGGGTTCCTTTCTGTTCGCGAAGCTAACGCTCGATCTGATCGAGCGCGGCAATCTGGTGATTAAATCGAGCAGCTTCAAGGTACTGCCCGTTTCGTTGGCCCAAATCTTTCTGCTCAACTTTAACCTGCGCTTTCCGACCGCGACCGCTTACGAGCGCATCTCGAACATACTGGCCGTCTGTCTGGCCGCCCTTTACCCGCTCACGCTTACCGAGATCTTCTACTCGCTGAATGCACTGATCGCGAGCGAGTCAACGGTTGGTGATGGTGGCGAACAGCAGCAGCGGTTAGCTGCGGACGGCGATCGGACCGAACCGAGCGAGTCGAGCTCGATCGATTGGGAGGAGTTCCTGTGCCGTTTCAAGACACTGACCGGCTTTCTGGTGAAGCGGATCGACAACACGTACATGTTCTTCCATCCCTCGTTCAGGGAGTGGTTGCTACGCCGTGACGACGGCGAAAGTACCAAGTTCCTGTGCGATCTGCGTAACGGGCATGCCGGGATCGCGTTGCGGCTGTCGCGCCTTCAGGCACCGCTCGACCCTGACCAGGCGCTCGAGCTTGGTCATCACATTCTGAAGGCGCATCTGTATCGTAGTGCACCGGCCCATCATTCACCGCGCGATTTGCAGGCCTACTGGGTTGCCTCGGTAACGAGCTGCGTCTCGTCGGCGCTCTCTACGCTGCGCAACGTGTACAGCCCTAACATTAAGGTGTCCCGGTTGCTGCTGCTAGCCGGTGCGTCACCCGATCATGTGACACCGTTCCTTGGCAGTGCCCCGATCCTGTGCATCGCGTCCCACGAAGGTATTCTGCCGATGGTGAACCTGTTGCTCGAGTTCGGTGCAAGCGTAGAGCAGACGAACAGTCAGGGTTGCACCCCGCTCATACTGGCCGCCTCGAAGGGTCACTGTGATGTTGTGCGGCAGCTGGTGGCGGCCGGTAGCTGCCTTGGACAGACGGATACGTCACAGCGGTGCGCACTGGTGCACGCCGCCGTCGCTGGCCGGCTAAAGGTGGTCAAGTATCTGGTCGCATGCGATTGGTTGCCACGGACCGAGGGTGGAAATGGGGCGACGGACGTAAGCCTCGAGCAGGCCGCCCAGCAGGCCCTGATAGCGGCGGCCGGCCAGGGCAACACGGAGATTATGGAGGACTTTCTCGATATGGGCGAGGTGCAGGTGAACCGGTTGGATGTGATCACGGGCGAAACGGCACTGACGACGGCCTGTGCCAACGGGCACACGGAGACGATCGCCATCCTGTTGAGCCGTGGTGCTTCGACCGAGGTACGCAACCGGAAGGAGATGGCACCGTTACTGATCGCCGTCAAGGAGGGTCACTGGGCGATCGTCGAGCGGTTGCTGCAGCACCAGGCGAGTGATGTCGAGCTGCGGGAAGCGAACGGCAAGACGGCACTTATGGTAGCCGCCGAAGAGGGCCACGTTGGCATCATCGAGCTGTTACTCAATCGTGGTAGGTTGCGTTGCGTACTGGCGTACGATCGATCGATCGATCGGTGGAGGGGTTTTTAATTCCTCTTTTTATTAAATTTTAGGAGCCTCGCTGATCGCACAGGACAAGGACGGACTGACGGCGCTGAGTTGGGCCTGTCTGCGTGGCAAGCAGCAGGCGGCCAAGTGTCTGCTCGAGCGAGGTGCCGACAAGCAGCATGCGGACAGTACCGGGCGTACACCGCTCGATCTGGCCGCGTACCAAGGATCGGCATCGCTCGTCCAGATGCTACTCGATCATGGGGCGGCGATTGAACACGTCGATATCAATGGTATGCGGCCCCTGGACCGTGCCATCGCCTGCCGGAACGTCCAGGTTGTGCAGGTGTTTCTGAAGCGGGGCGCTAAACTGGGACCTGCTACCTGGGCCATGGCAAACGGAAAACCGGAGATCATGTAAGACTCACACTCGATCGAGGCGCACTATCGATCGTTACGATGCTCACGTCACGTCCCGTCGCTTCCCGTTCCATTACAGGTTGATCCTGCTCAATAAGCTGCTCGAGGATGGCAACACGCTGTACAGGAAAAACCGACTTCAGGAAGCCTCACATCGGTACCAGTACGCCCTGAAGAAAATCCCGGCGGTGGTCACGGTGGCGAATGAGTCGGTGACCGCCCTGATGACGGCAGCAATAGATCCACTGACCGGTGGTACCGTGGTGGCCGACAGCAATAACAACAACACTTCCACAAGCACTAGTGCCGCTAGCAACGCTACCTTCCAGCAGCTGCGGTTTAATTTCTTGCTCAATCTCTCTCGCTGCAAGCGAAAAATGAATGTAAGTATTGGATGAGGATCGAGGATTCGCCATTAACAAACGAATGGAATGCTAAACGCGTTGTTCTTGTACTTCACATTCCCCCCGCCCTGCAGGATGTAGCAGAGGCGATCGATCTTGCCCGGCAAGCGATCGAGATTAAACCGAACGCCTACGATGGGTACTATGCGCGCTCAAAGGCCCTGATGGAGCACGGGAATTACGGGGAGGCGCTGCGCGATGCTTCGACCGCGCTGGCACGGGCTCAGCAGACTTCACCCGAGATCCGCGAAACGTTGACGCGGCTGCATAGCGATCTACAGAAGCGCCAGATGCAGGTGTTTGCCGATACGGCCAACTCGGCCCTGGCCAGCGTCGGTCTGGTGGCGAACGCCATGGAGAACGTGCGAACGGTGGCCGGTCCTACCAGCCGCTCCATTGCCGAGTCGATGGACATCATTACCGATCTGTAGTAGCAGTAACATACATTGATCGCGAGCAGGAGTAGCAGTGGCGCAGATCGCGTTAATTCATTCCAGATTAATCTTCTGGTCAACCGTTGGTCATTGGCGCCCCTAGAATACGCCAGTGCGCGAGCGTGTGTGTGTGTGTGTGTGTGCGTGTGTATAGACAGTTCCGGTATACGAGTGTGAACAGTTCCGGTGTAGTAATTCGAACGAAAAGAGCGTACAAATCGCTTTTAGTTGTAAGTCATAAGGGTCCACCCCCCCTCCCCTCCCTTGGTTGGGTGGCCGTTGCAGCTCTAGGTATCTCTTCTGAAGAGGTTATTACTCCCTTCTTTTCGAAAAAAAAACGAAATTAAAATCTTTCCGCACAAAACGAATGCAATCCCGAAGATAATTTAATTTAATTTAAACATTTTCTACAAATTCCAAATGTGCAAAGCAAAATCGAACTCGTTGAACGACGGATAAATAGAAACGATCGCATGGCAGTAAGACGACGCTGGGGCACACGTGGGCATGACGGTTTCATGGCCTTGTTGGGCACGAGTGAGCAAATAAGATTACACTTACTTTATTGTTTTTACATCAAGCAAACACATGCTAGTAGGATTAGTGCGTGGGAACTGAAGATTTTGAATGTTTTCCACTTATTTATATGAAAATAGACTAGTGCGATGGCAGACAGCCACAAGTACGGTACGTAAAAGGTAAAAGTGTTTGTTGTTTACTTAATGATTCACATTAAATTATACCCAAAC
>NC_064874.1:49654402-49664402 GCF_943734745.1 Anopheles darlingi
GAGCTGATCATAGTGCCATAGACCGAAATTCATAGCGAAATAGTGTCGGAAAAACTGCCATCATTCGTGCCGATTTCATAGTGAAAAATTGCACGTAAACATTGATCAAAATGGCAGAAAACAAAAAAAGTGGCATTTGGTGCTATTTTGAAAGCAGCTCATCTACACCAGAAAAAAAGCGGTGCACAATATGCAAGCAACAAATATCGGTGAAAAACAAATCGACGTACAATATGATACGGCACTTCAAAAATAAACACCCCACCGTGGCGATAGGGCGCAATACTCCGGCAGACGATACCTCGGACACGCCTGGATCCAACAACGACGGCAACACCGGTCTACCAAAACCTCAAACGCAGGAGCAAAGTTCGCTTGCAAAATATGTAAATATAATGAATCCATTAAATGTAGATAGAAAAAAAAGTTTGGATAATAAGTTATTAAATTTAATATGCTCGAATGCATTACCTTTTCGTTTAGTGGAAACAGAAGATTTTAAGGAGTTTATAAACGATTTGAACCCGAATTATAATCTTCCAACAAGGAAAACTTTAAGTACAACATTATTAAATTCAAATTATGCTAAGTTGTTAAAAAGAGTAAAACACGAAGTCGCTAATGCAGTAGCTGTTTGTCTTACCGTAGATGGGTGGACCAATTTACAAAACGAAAGCTTTTTAGCTGCGACTGCTCATTTCATCAATGGAGAGGCGAACCTAAAAAATTTTCTTCTTGAATGTGACGAGTTTTCTAACAAAGATACGTCGGAAAATATTACACGGTGGTTTAAATCAGTTATGAGCAATTTTGGAATCACTCATAATGTTGTATGTATTGTTACCGACAAAGGGGCCAACATGGAGCGTGCTGTAAATTTAACTGATGTATCAAATCTTCCTTGTTTTGCACATACTTTAAATTTAATAGTCCAAGATGCATTAAACAATTCTATCAGCAGAACTGTAAGTGTCGTTAAAGGCATAGTTAAGTATTATAAAAAAAACCCTGCTGCTTTAAATAAATTAAAAGAATATCAAGATCGGTTAGGTTTTACACAAAACAAACTTATATTAGATGTAGTAACAAGATGGAATAGCACATATCATATGTTAGAAAGGTTCTACGAAAACAAAGATCCGATTCTTGCGACACTTCCTTTATTATCATGTTCATTAACACAATTAGACCAAAAAGATTGGGTAATAATTAAAGATTCCATAGATGTATTGAAATTCTTTGATCTAGTTACTTTGGAAATTTCGGCAGAGAAAACTGTAACATTATCAAAAATTAGAGTAATTACAGAACTTATGATCAAAAAGATAGATTTTTTTTTACGACCAGGACTAGTAGATGAAGTAGAGTCTCTAGTTAAGTTTCTTAAAGATGGCATGGAAAAAAAATTACAATATTTAGATAATGAAATTGTTCAACAGGCTACAGTACTTGACCCTCGTTTCAAACAAAAGGGTTTTAAAAATGACTTAGATTTTAAGCAATGTTGCGCAAAAATTTTAGACAGAATGGAATCTATCAATCCGATTTCTAATAATGATGAAGAAAGAGATATAGAATGTAATGTAACAGACGCGTCTTGGGCAACAGAAAGTATCTGGGAGGAGTTTGACACGCCTGGAAATGACTCGGAAATAGCATTAAACACTCGAAATTGCCATCAAATAGAAATCGATAACTATATCGCAGAACCTTTAGCCTATAGAAATGATTGCCCTCTCGACTGGTGGAAAATAAATAAAAATAAGTATCCTACTTTGTTTAATTTAGCTTTAAGAACGCTATGTATACCAGCAACATCTGTTCCTTGTGAACGGGTGTTTTCTAAAGCAGGGGATATAGAAATTACTAAAAGAAATAGATTGAAGTCAGGCAAACTACAGAAGATTTTATTTTTAAAGGAAAATTCTGCGAAATAATATAATATATGAATATATAACGGCGATATGGACTACGATTTGCAAATATTTACATTGATATAAATAAGTATATTCAACATTTTATATATAACATATCTTAAGAGATAACCGAGCAAGCCCGGGATAAGGCGATGGTTAGTGAAGGAAATGTCCTACCCCATTATTATTGTTAGTTCTTAATAAACTGCGGAGGACCGCGCTCCGCTTACCCAACACTATTTGTAACAACCAATAACAGCAACGATAACTATGATCCGTAACTTACCTTTTAAATCCCAACCAACTTCGAATATAGATGAATACCTCAATCAAAAGTAGACAGTTCGAGTTTTGCTTCATTTTTTCGGGTTTTATTCTTGGAGTAATTGATATGACGCGCTCATGTCTTGTTGTTTCGTTCCCTCACTGTAAAACGTACGGAAGCATTAATAAGTCGGGTGATGACTAGGCACGCGCCTTGTCATTGCTCTCTATAGTAGGAGGATGGTGGATCGCTGCGTTACGCACTACGCTGTACCTACGCCTTAGATCGCATAACGGTTTTACCATTGTCGGCACAGAAACGATTTTTTTCGACAAGTAATTCTACAAATTGGAAATGCTCCCAAAACTCCTGCAATCTTCTCTTCGACATTCGCTCACCAAAAAGGTCATTTATATAGAAAAAAAAAACCAGGAAGCTACCTAGGAAGTAGAAAGTGTATGTGTGCCTGTGTGTCTGGTCCATTTTGCATATCGAGGATCCTGGCAATCCTCTCAGATTCGGTAGGTTTTGGTTGATAATTTGGCTGTAGGTTTCCTGCTGAGGTTCAGTAAAAGATCGGTGTTCTCGGTCCTGTTCAGTTATGGTAAGAATGGGTGTGTGTGTGTGTGTGTGTGTTGGTGGGGAACAGTTTTCTAACCGGGAATGGAATGGAGCGTACTTCTGGCCGTTAGAATGAGATTATTGTATGGCCGTCCTTTACGCTGTCGTGTGGCGTCGCTTCTCGTCCATTTCTGTTTATATCCATGCTCTCAACTGCTCCTCCTATCTCCGTCGTTCTTCTTCTGCAGCACGCTAAAAACCAAAACAGAAACCCTGAATATTCCGATTGGTGCCTACACGATCGGAATCGCCCGGCACTGCCTTTCCTCATTTCTCCATCCCCCTCTCCCGCTATCTCTTTCTCTCTGGCCCTGCTTGCCGATGCACTATAAGTAGTAATGGTTTCGATAAAAATGATTGCAATGCCGCGGCATATCGCGGCGCGCCGCTTACAAATATGTACAACGAGAAACCGAGATTTTTTTTCCTTTTAAAAACAAACAAACAAAACTCTGTAAACGGATAAACACATAAAAGACAAAACTGTACTCGAAGCTCGAAGCCTCTCCCTCACTTATTGCTACTGCTAGATCTCGATTCTCTGAAACACAGACAGACAGACAGACAGACAGACAGCGAAAAGCGTTTTACTGTGGCGCGACTTCACGCTGATGTCTCTTGGTTCCATCAACACGGTTCTGCTACACTGAATACTCTCGATTGAACCTCTAACACTCCGCGGCGATGAGGGGAAACCGTTATAGGCTCTGCTCTGCTCTACGATTTATGTATTTGACACGATTTTTTTGCGATTTGGTTTGGGGTCCGGTTGTGCTGATGACCTATCTCTCGCTATTGGGTATGTATCTTCATTCCGATACACACATACACATTCCAGCGAGCGCTTTTTAAACGTTTAATCTTTTATCTAGGACGATGCGTTACTGTTTCGCTCCAACGCCTTCTCTCCCTCTCTCCCTTTCTCTGTCCTGCTCTATCATTCTTTTTAGCATGATCACGATATCGTTGTTCCCATACACCCGATAGTACGTAGCTTAAGTGTGGGTTCCTAGTCCTATCCGCGCAATTTTGATTAATAGGATTTAAGGTTTTTACCGTTTCCGTCGACTGACTTACTATCTTCAGTTTCTGTTCGTACTAGCTCCTAGTTGACGCCGGGAACCGGGATCGTTTTGCCTTTTTTTGTTTTGTTACAATTAGTTCGTTTCGTATTTAACAATGCACTTTTTTAAATATTAATCGCAATTGGAATACTAATCGAGTGTAGTTGAGAACACTCCGAGCAAGACGGGTAAAGCACGCTCACAGCATGCACCGACAGCGCGCGCGTGCCAGGAGGAGATTCCGCGATTTCGAGATAAGAGAGGATTATCTATACATTTAATACGCAATTGCCGGAAGTTAAAAACCGTTATCGAATGTTTTCAATTGTCGCTCCTAAGAAAACAGAGAAAAAAAAAACAACCGCACGATCGTAAAGTGATCGTTTCGATCCCGGAAACGCCCCCCAAGGAAGGTGGGGACATAAGATTCGTGTTTGTTTAACAGTAACTGTACCGCGATGATATCAATAGTCCGTCCGGGAGGTTCGACATAAAGATTGGATGCGATAGTGAGGAGAAAGAGGAAATGACAGGGAAAGTATGTCTGTGTGTGTGTGAGCGAGAGAATATAGATTAATGTTTTACAATGTTTAAAACGTCCTCTAATATACATTTACACATAGCACTAGCACCGCATGAAAATGGACTATGGCCACCAATTGTCAAGTTAACATCAAGAATAGCATGGTTGCTCTCTTCCCCGTCTCCGTGGGGTCTCCTTGTTCTCCTCCGCGTGTCAATCTCCCCTCACAATGCCCCGACACATCTAGCGGATAGGGTCTTCTACTACCACCACCGGATAGACCATCACATGGCAGACAGTGTGATGCGTTTCACGCTTTACATGATCGTTTCCTCCCCGAACGCTGCCACATGATACTGCGTCTCTAGCTGGAGGTGGAGTGGTAGTAGCAGCAATAGTAGATATGCAGGGCTTAGCTGAGATTAAGTAGTAATTACAATTTGTAGCCACATATTGCTTGACCGTGGCGACCGCGTGTGGTAGTAATCCTTCCACGTCAACATATATGCCGCCGCCTTACGTCGAAGTACGCCCGTGTGGTGGTGATACGATGGAGTAGCTTCACATTCCGGACTCGGCGATTCCTTCATCATCTGTTTGTGGTGTACATGCGTATGGGAGAAAGGAAGAATTAGTAGTCGATCAAATAATGGTAAAACACGTTCATTTGCAGTACGATGACGACGACGATGACGAGGATACGTTGCGCATATCATGCTGCAGCTGCTATCGCCGACAGGCGCCCACGTGTCATCGGATTGCAACACACAAACATGACAAAACAATCAACAATCGACAAATCACAACGGACATGCATGGTGTTGACGATGAGTTTAAACACGAGAAGAGCAGTAAACTGCCCATAAACGCTTAACTGTCCTAGCTACAGAAACGTGAAACTTAGAAAAATCACGATTTGACAACAAACACGTTTTCTTATATTCATTTAAGTATTTGACGAAATCAATAATAATAATATCACTTGAATGTACATAACAGAATATCAAGAACAAGCTAATTGGTCACACTTGATTTTAAACTTCTTTGAATCAATTGAATTGAATAAAAACCGCAAAACTGGCTTATCTTGTTAGGAAATGAGACTATTGTGCGTTAATTTCTATCATAAGACGACCTATTTGAGTTGTTTTTCGGTTTTGTGAAATGTTGGCAACAAATTTAATTAATTTATTCGAAAAAATAGAACATTGAAAGATGTTTACTAGGCGGATTTCGTGTATAAAGAAAAGGTACATGGAATAGTTATGCGTTTTAAAGGGCAGTAAATCACTGAAAACCATTCTCAAACGACGAAAAACTCTTAATTCCAATCGTTCGGGAAGAAAAGCTTGAGCTTGGGTATTCTGGAAGAGATGAATGGCGAGAACCACTTGACCGAGTAAAGGTTTTACAAAAAAAAAAAAAACAAATGAAACTTTATAGAAAGTATTTTAACTACTTTTAATCTACTGGAGGATAGAAAGCAGCTTTGCAAAAAGAAGCAAGATAGACAGAGAGATTGTTGAATTGGTTAGTATGAGTAACGGAAGCGAGATGTAGGTGTGTTAAGAAAGCAAAATTAGACTCAGCAGCACATAGATGCATACACAGACACACACATTAGGTGAAAGGAATAAGAAAGGTGCTACCAACCCATTTCGCGAAGTTTTAGATACAGCTCATCGCTAATGCCATTACCACCACCAACGTCAGCGATGCCGGCGCTGGCGCTAGCACCGCTACCGACACCGACCACCAGACGATCGCCATTGCAGCCATGGGCTGCACCTCCTGTTGGTGATTCGCACAGATTGTTATCCTCATCTACGATCACGATGATATCGTCATCCTGCTCGTCCTCTTCGACCTCGACGTAGCTGTGATGCTTGTAGCGTCCACCGCCGCCTACTCCACCGTTGGTAGCACTTGCCGCAGCAGCACTACCAGCCACTACCATGGCAGCCGCAACGGCGCGCACGTTACGCTCGTTGCGTCGATGCAATAGCAGCTCCCGCTGCTCGTGCGTTTGCTCATCCTCCTCATCCTCTTCCTCGTCTGCGTCCGCGGTCACATTACGCACCATTCGACCATCGCCGGCCGACAGATGGTCGACTTCGACTTCATCACCCTCATCCGATCCATCGATACCATCGTCGATTTCCGTCTCATCGTCTCGGGCCGTTCGATCGTCATCGTCCGCGCGCAGGATGATCACATTTGAAGCGTTACTATTTACATGACTGTCGTTGTCGTTGATAGCGATTACGATGCTGCTACGGCCGCTGCTTCGATTGTCGCTATCATTCTCCAACTGTCATCTTTCCTCCTTCCAAAGTTTCCCCCCACCGATCGTGGTAGTTCCGGCCTGTGTTGGATGTGTCCCCGAATGGTGTTGTGTGGTAGTAGTTGCCGGTGGTCCTTGTACTTGCTGTTGCTGTTGTTGGTGCTGCTGCTGTTGTTGGATTGGATCTCCCTTGGAACCAGGCTCCCCAACGCCGCCGCCACCATTAATACCATTGGTTGTGGCCGAAGAGAAGACGAGCGATCGACGATCGACCTCCTTACCGCCGATTAGTGAGCGCCGCTTACAAGGACTCGACTCATATCCGCTGTTGGCACTGTTGTTGCTATTCGTCCCGCTACTACCGATCGATCGTTCATCGAGCCCACAGGACGTCGCATCGCGATCCGTCGTTTGTGGCTGCTGGTTCTGCTGCACCTGACTATCAGCGGTTACGTTCATTACCGCCGCCACCGTGTGCTGTTGTACTTTGGACACTATCATCATCCCATCCACTGTCACCTCCACCTCTTCCTCTTCTTCATCCAGCAGCTCCTCTTCGGTAGTTTCTCCGTTAGTGCACTGCCTCTGCTGCTGCTGCTGCTGCTGTGGCATCTGGTTTAGCTCGCCAGCACCACTCTCAATCGATCGTGGTCCTCCGGAAGATATGACACTGCGTCGCCGATCAAGTTCCGTCTGATCGGATTCTACTTTCGCTCCTTCGGTCGGCTCCAGCTGTAGTTCATCTTCCGAACGATTTTCGATTAGTAGCTGCTCCTCTGATTGCTGATCGTCTCTCGGTTCTGCAGTCAGTCGAAACGCGCAAAACCGTTGCGGTAATGGGATACCCAGAACATTGAAGGTGCACCACCACCACGAAGAATGTAACCCAGGGCGGGGTTTAAGGTGCAACGAACGCAGGTTAATAGATCCAAACACCAGCGGCGCGTGAAGCCCATCGTGACGCGAGATGTAAGTATAGTGTGAAGGTAAACCCCGTAGGCGGCATCATCGATTAAGGAAAGAACAAAGATATGTTGGCGTTTTGTGCGTAGATTTTGAGTATTTTTTACAGAAAGTTCAAACGTGAGAAGGGCCCGAAGAAATGTGGAGAAAAAGAGAAGATTATCAATAGTAAACAGAGGGCGATCGAATGGGCGAATACGCGGTTTTATTCGATCGTTCGCATAGAAGTGTATTTAAAGGTTCAAGAGATTTACATGTCACTTCACTTCGTTCGTGGATTCAGATCTGGGAGTGAGGTAGCAAGAGCGCAAAAAACGCGCTAGACACTTGTTAACCGGGTCTGCGAATCGCTGAGCTGACCGTCTGCCATTTGGTTTAGCATGCTTTCATCTGTTGTTTTTTTTTTGTTTTGTAAATCAAAATAGAAATATATTTTAACCACAAACAACCGTGATGGCCATCGGTTAAGGACGATCACGGTCGACGAACAGTGACGCAGAGATGAAAATAGAAAATAAACAAAGAGAAAATAAAAGGATCGCACATAATTCGGCATCATTCCGGACAGAATCCGTTGACCTGAGGCAACTGATGCAGATGATAGCGATGAAATTATTCACATAACATTCAAACAAACAAAACATACCCATCGAAGCGAAGATTATTTTTTGTCAAATCATTCACAATGATTACGTATGATAAACCTATTAGGCTGGTAACATATTGTTTTGCGAATTTCTCTGTCACACAACACAATGTTTGTTCTCATTGATTGGTTTGAAGATGATTGAGCCAATTTTATGATTATCACATACTTTAGAACGAGTAAATGTTACTTGTAAGTTCTTATCTTAAGTAGTATGGTAGTATTAGAAGTTAATAGTTATCAGTTATTGAAGCTCTTGGTTTAAATTTCAGATATCAGATTCTTAAAATTCAAATATTAGGTGTTAGATCCAACATTCTTTCCCAGCAATTAGGTGCAAAGTTAAGAGCATAATAAATAATATTAATAGAAACTAATAGAAAAGAACCGTGATCAAAGATTAGTTAACAGTATTTGATAAAATGATAGTATAAACTAACTTCGTTTGAATGCAAATAAAAAGGAAGTTATAGACGAATTACATCAACAAGTGAACGTGAGAAATGAAAAAAAAACAACGGATGAAAATCTACTAAACGAGATACCCGCGATATTGATTCGCAATGTATACGATTACCAAATGTTCGGCAATAGAGCAGCATACTCGCTTAACCTAGCTAGCAGCCAATGAGTAAGTGAGCTTACACGCTTGCATCGGAAACAACCAACAGATGATGCGAGCGAAGATGCAATTGGTACATGAGAGGGAAGGAGGGAGAGAGACAGAGAGAGAGCTAGGCTAGCCGATTTGATTTCCAAATGGGCCACGCAAATATGCAGTTTGGCCAGCCGGGATATCACAAATGAAAGATGTGCGCCTCCGTTGCTTGTAAGCTTTGACGACAATCGTTTCGCGAAGCTTGGTTTAGCGTGTAATGGGAATCTGCATTTCGCATACATACCTTCGTAGCCTTGATTGTCGTGAATTTCACGCTCGGTACCTTCCTTGCCCTCCAAGACCACCAGCAAACACTGATGAATGCAGATATATTGTTGCTCGGTTTGTACCATCCAGACACGTTCTGTGGATCGAAATAAGAAATGCGGATATGTTACATGAACGTTTCCCCGTTCCTTTTTGGGCTGCATTTTGCTGAGTCCTACCTTTTCGCATTGCCCAGACAATACCGAAGATGTCGACGTAGTCCGACACCTGAATTTGCTGCAGTATTCTATCGAGCGTGATGAAGGTACCCGATCGTCCAACACCAGCACTACAGTGCACAACAATGGGTCGCTGATCGGGGCCAACCCGCTCCCGGAACGCTCGCACGAATCGTGCCAACGTTTGCGGCGGATTTGGCACACCGAAGTCGGGCCACGTAGTAAAGTGGAAGTGGCGTATGACACGCTGCTGGTCACCCTATGAAGGAAACAAAGAACACGGATCGTTAGTTAGTGCATGATTAATGTAGATGATGGTAGGGCCTGGTGTTTTTAGCTTACCCGTGTCATCATGAACTCCGTAATGACCCAATCGGGATAGTGGCTATCGTTGAGCAGCGTCACCTTGATGTCGCCATAGTACACGGGCACAGTATCATGTGGCCAATAGTGGTCACATTTTTCACGCCCCTTCTCAAAGGTTCGCGTCAGCATAACGATTGCCCGTGAGTTGCTTTCCCAGCACATACGCCAGAAATCGTCTCGCGTCGAGTGCAAAGGACCTTGCGTAACAATGAACTCTCGCGGAGAATTGTGTCCCTAAAAGCGAAACA
>NC_064874.1:49669402-49716902 GCF_943734745.1 Anopheles darlingi
TGTTTTTCCACAAATGGAATCAAAACAAAGGATCTTTAATGGCGTATGGACGCGAAGCCGCAGGTCTCCTTTCTGATATGGTCCGTTGGAGTCAAGAATGTCTATTGGAATGCACAACTGGAAGCCGGCACGGCCGCCCTAAACGAACGACATTCCCTAAATGGGGTGCCCGGCCGAAGAGGGGAAAAGCGCCATGCAGAATTACCTCTAAGAATCTTGATTGCCAGCAGATCTTTGTGCCGATAGCGCTCTGTTAATCATCCGGTCACCATTACCACACCAACCATCACCACGCGTATCGTTGTTAGTATTAGTAGTTGTAGTAGAAATAGTAGAAGCGGCAGTAGAAGTAGTGGTAGTAGAAGTAGTAGTAGCAGCAGAAACAGCACAAGCGCGAACAGTTGGTTCCCCCGGAAGAAGGTGATATAGTGTCGTGGTCGATGTTCATGATGTTGTTGTTGTTGTTGTTAATGGCGGCCGTTGTTCGAGTTCCGCGTGTGGTAAACACGTAGCGAAGGGTTCGTCGCCGGAATGTCCACGGCAAAGCAGCAACCGTCGAGAGCACACATCACAAACGCAAAGTGCACATAATGTTTTTTGCGAATATTACGATTTGTGTGCAATTGTGTTAGTGGTTTTCCAGTGGTTGGCCGACGGTCGAGGTACGTGCGCGGTTTGACAAATTGTTCGACCCAACCACAACGATACCACCGCAAGCAAACCGTACGCCAAAGTTAGTAGCGTGATCATCATCATCATCATCATTGCCATCATCATCCGATCCCGCATCCAATCGATGGGTGTTTAAGCGCGTAAAGGGAGGTGAAAACGGAAAAAGGTGAGTGTTGGCTCTAAGTGAATTTGTTAAAACATTATCCATTTAACCGCGAAAACCGGTACCGGCTAAAGACAAAGTGAGCGAGAGATAAAAAGAGACAGAGACACGGGGAGAGAGAGAGAGGACAGAGTGAAACGTGATGGAGTGCGTAAAACAGCAGAATATGCATTTCAATTGAAACATCCGTTAGGTTCGCGCTCCGTTGTCCGTGCGGTGATAGTGTAGACGAAGAAGTGACGCACAACTAACGACCACCGACGACAACGACGACGACGACGACGACGAATTGGAAGAAACAACAGGGAACAAAATCTGTCGGTTTCCGAAGCTGCACAACATCGTTCACATGACATGACACATGGTTGCAGCAACAGCAGCGCAGGCTACGCCGAGGCTAGTAAAGTGGTTCACCTTGAAAGCCAAACTACGGAAATACCGCACCGCAACCACCCAGAGAACCCAGTGTGGTACCCCGACCCTGCTTGAGACGGTAAAATAGCTGTTCGTGAGGTGTTCCCTAGAAGCCGCTAGTAGGTAAAGTTGAGGTGCATTTGAAAGCTGCCGGTTTTAGTAGATACTAGCTAGTAGTGCCTTCGATTAGGGGGGTGGTTGGAAGCGCTACGAAGCAGGATTTCGGTCCTTCCTTCTCCTGCATTGGCGTGTGTCTGTACTTACTCGTGGTGAAGTTGCGGCTCGTGTAGGCCACCGATTCCTTGCCATCGTACAGTGTGTACGCTTGGACCTGATAGGTAGCACCGGGCGTCAGATCGCGCACCATGTACTGAAACTGATTATCCTCGTTGGTCGTGGTGTAGTTGGTACTGAAGCTATCCGTCAGACCCACGATCTTGAGCTTGAACGAGGAGTAGTTACCCTGGGCCGGGGGGCTCCAGTTGATGATCACGTTTTTACCGCTGCGCGGAATGACGGTAAGATTGGCCGGCGGATCCGGTGCCGTCGTGATCGACACCGTCCACGTTAGCCAGTCCTTGTGCGTCGAGTTGGTGTAGTACAACCAGAAGTTGTAGCGCGTACCGGGCAGTCCGTTCGAGAACTGTATCTCGTCCCCAACGTCGCGCGAAGCGATCGTCGCATTCGGTGCCGGATTACCGATCGGTGGGTAGTAGTCCAGCCGGTAGAACGAATCATCTAGACCCTGATTGCCCGGGATTTCGATGACCAGATCGGCCCCGGTGCATAGCTGTGGATGAAAAAGAAGCAGAAAACACCAACATCAGTGATCACTTCAGCTCTGAACGGCGAACGCGTGATTCCGGTAGAGAGAAAGAAAGCGGTGCGTCACTTGTTGGTGGCACAAGTGATTGAACGAGCGATCCCCGGAACCGGAAGATGTAATTTTCCTGTTATCTTACAACTCGTGCCCGCTCACGCTCTCATGCTGATTGCAGTCATTTTGTCATTGATCCACATGATCCCATTCGCCTGCCTTATTCGCTTCCTTATGGTCGCTTATCATACAATCAACTCATTAAGAGGCTCACGGGGACCGTTCAATACGTTCATATCTAAGGTTGATGGCTGTGCGTGGATGATGGATGCAGAAAGCAATGTTGTACAGCAGGAGCAGCAGATCAGAAGCTTGAGCACCATTTAAACAACCAAATGAGCTTATCTCAAGCGAACAGAACGACTTCTTAATCGGTGTTACACTAATAGTCACCGCCATCAGGGCCGCTCACGCCTTCAACCAACAGAGGGCGAAGTGGAACGAATGGCGCTAGAACAGAACCGTCTGTCTGCAACAAATGATGATTTAGGGAAACAAATGTAGCACCAGTTTCGCTTCGGCGATCTACGGTGCGCACACGCGAAGACCATTTCCAACGACGACGCAAAGCTTGGTTGATCAACCGAGGGAAACGGAAACTGCGGTGGAAACCACACCACTCGGTTCTCGGTATGTTCCGGTCGTCGCGAATAAACGAAAACAGTACGGTGGAGCAGTGCGAGTGAAAACACGGCTCCGCCAACCAACCGCAAGCAAGACAAAACGGAAAACTCGGGCATCATAAAAACATGTACACAACGTATGTATGTATCGGTAGTAAAAGTGAAGCACAGAGTCCGGCCTCCGCCGGCAGCAAGTGAAAATCTAGCCGCACATGGCTACCAAGCGGGAAAAAGGAAGAAAGAAAAACAAATCGAAGATCAAATGCACCAGCAGCAGCAGCAGCATGAACGGCCAAGAAGTGAAATAGATTGGAGATCATGCATCCGCAAATGGTGCAATGAAACGAAGTAGAAGGAGAAGAGGGTGGTGAAGGACAGAGGGTGAGAATGGGGAGAAAGAAAAAAAAACTCTCTAAGAGAAGGTGGCCACTAGCCAGGGGGCCGGCAACCGGGCATACACACGCATGGGGTGGGCGCGTCGGAACTTTCACTTCAATCGATTGAACGCATCATTTTCGATCGATTTTCACTTGCACATTGCGATGGTACGAGTCGTCGACAGTCCCCCACACATGTGTGAAACCGAAGGGGCATGCCGAATGGAAACAAAAAATGAACACAGAAATGGTCTCTGGTGTGATAGCGTTTTGCAGTCTGGCATCGACATCGGTTGGTTGTTGGATTGACATGGTAGACGATTGAACAGATAACACGCCGTTCTGGCGGTTTGAGTTGGTTTTTGGCGCATGCAGATGGAATGCAAATTTTTCCAGACGAACAGGACTGGTATACGTGTATGTTTACGGGAGTCGAACAAAGGGTTATGCAGAGAAAATAGATTGAAATTAAAACTGAACAGAAATTTCAACTTAACAAAAGAGATCTTGGTAGATGCTTAAAATTGACCAGAATGTAAATTGAACGAGATAGTAAATAAGATAAAATAAAATAAATAACTCAATTGTTCTTAATTAATGAATCATATGTGTATGACCTCACAGTTAGGCAGTATCAGAGCTTATTTTAAACAAAACACAGATCGATTGAAGTTAAATATAGGATGTTTTTCGTTAAATCGTCACAACATGACTAGCAATTGCACATTAATGCTGTACAGTTGCCTACGCCAATAACGGGCAACGATTTCATCGATACGGAGCGTAGGTGTAGGGACATGAATGGCTAATTCCGCCACTGAATCTGTAGCAACAATTGACCCGGTTAACAGTCTACCAATGAACGTGCACTACCTTGCACCTGTGCTTAAGAATTTCGATACCAATTTAGAGCTTGCGTTGAACCATTTCAAAAGTGCTGATCGGCAGCTCCGATTTTGTAAACCACAAAACACAAGTAGACTCAAGACTTGAGCAGAATTGAGTATAGTATGTACCCCAAACGATTCAAATGGGTTATGAGTTTCGCGATCGAAACATCGATTAGACGAAAAAAGAACACTACGAAATCAATACTGCACTTTAGAGAAAAGAAAGAAACATACAAAAGAGAAAACCTTATCAAAACGCACAAACGCTGGCCATCGAATGATCAAATTCCCTCGTCATGGATAACTCCACCGTTGTGGTGAGCAGCTGCAATCAATCGAAGGTATTTGCGTAAATGCGCTTTTCACCGCGCCCCAAAAATTGGCCCCAAATTTGTGCAAAAAAAAAAATGAAACGGAAATGCCCCAAGAAATGCACAAAAAACAAACAAACTTGAAAATGGAAAGAAAGCAGAGACAGCAGCGAACATGAACATGATGCCACCACCGCCACGCGCTAGCTGGTGATTGATTTTTTGCAAATTGTGAAAAGGAAAATCGAGAAGAGGGCGTTAGGAGCTCTTCCGTCGTCAGCAACGGAACGGAGTTTGTAAGCAAAACGCAACCAAGATAGTGAGGGTTCACCCCAAGCCCCAGGCGGTGGCGGTGTATGCAAATCAACCATCGGTCCGCCCGCCGGGCAATTGGGTGGAACGGAATGTGGGGAAAAACTGTTTTCTCCTTCTCCTGCTAGATGATGCTGGTAATCGTAGGCCACATACACCGGGGTGTGTCTTCGTTCCTTCCGGTTTGATCCGGTACCGTCATGATGAGCGCAATGAATTGTTCGAAAAGAAAAACAATCTTCAACACGTGCAACCGCCGAGTCTCCTAGGAGGGGCACAGGATGAGGGGTGGAAATGAGGAAAATGGTAGCCAACCAATAGTTCGTAATGGTGGTGGTTGGTTTCCACTTTTCGTCGAGGCCAGGAAATGGGGCAGCTGCCCAGCCTCCCTCACTCCACCACCTTCACGGTAATCATGTAATCAAATGGCTATGCTAATGAGTTTCCCACGTAAAGCTAGGGTCGGGTGTGCCTAGGAGCAGGGATGGAGAGAGAGAGACTGAGGCGGGGTAAGCGACTTGAGGTCGCATGAAACCGGAATAATGGAAAATTCTCGTAATTTTTCCAATTTCGTGGAACATATTGTAATGCTGTTAAGCATGTCGTACCATGACACGCCATAGATGCCCCTCCGCCTCCTTCCCCGCTTATGACGGCTATTAACGATAGGCAAACAACACAATTTTGGGCGGAGTGGCGGTAATTGGCCATCGCTCGATTACCCGTTTGCACGGAAATGGCATTTACCGCTTATTAGCTATGTTTTTATTAGAAAATGTTATCAAAATCCAAAACAGCCAACACTTGAAGAAGATGAATGAAATGTTCTAAAACGTGCAACACGTTACAGGATGGTAAAATGATCCCGGCTAAAACCCGGTGTGTGTGTTGTTAGCGTGTGTCATTCTAATCAATGAATTATCAGCAGCAAACCTACGCTGGAGTGCACTTTGCTGCCTCCGATAGTGAAGCGATCAGCACGCGTGATGGTTACCCCCTCGATGGTGGTGTTGCGATGATAAGCAGTAGTTTACATTGCAAACCTCCCGCTCACAGCAATCCCACCCTCCCCTATCCATTTTGATGATTCCAACAGTGATGTGTCACTTTAAAAGGTGTCATCGCAAACGCTGCACGCGGCGCGTCGCTTGCAATCGATACCGGATGGATCTTCCTAGTGGAATGTTGCCAGTTGATTGACTAACTTGTTGTGCGCCGTTTAATAGAGACCCCACTGCTGTTGGTACTCACGCGAATCCATCAATCGGTTCAATCGATCAACCCGAACGATCGATCGATCGATCCAACGAACGAACAATTATCGAACGTTACTCTTGTCTGGCTCTCGTCGGTTGATTGATCGATGCACGATGGATGGATGGGATGCTGGTGGCCATTGATTGGCTCGAGAAAGGGGGTCTCTTGTCTGCAGTTTCCCTTTCAGTTTCCATTAGCCGGGCACCGGAACACCGGCCACTAGTGGCTCTGACATCGCGACATCAAATATTCATTCCGCCAGCGGTCGCCGCCGCCACGTGGTGTGTGCGTCGGAAACGAATGCAACTTCAACGAATCGATAGTCAGATTTGGTGAGGTGAAGTTGCTGATCGGGGAAAGGAATGAATGAAAAATAGAAGCTTCATTAGCTTCGGGGCTGGTTGCCCGGAAGAGCGTCAGCAGCTTCCGGTGTGCAAAACGTGCGAACCAGAGTTTCACAGAAGCGGGTATGCATTATAAATTATGCTGCAGAGAAAAGCTTTATCGAAAGAGATGCTTATTCAAATTGGCATTGATGAAGTGCAGCAGCACGAGCATACTATCGTTGGCAGCGTTTGACTTGGAAATGTTCAACAAACAAAGAGCAAAAGCAAAATTTAGATCAGGAAACCTTTGGAGGTTTCATGCAACAGAGAGCTCTAAATTGGTGGTGATTAAGCTTCCAAAGCTACAACAAATATTTTGAACGAGTTCCATTCATATCGTTGTAATATCAAGGACAGATTTTCTTGTCAGAAAACTGAAACAATGATAAAAATCAATAGATGTAAACCTGTGTCCACAGCATTATTTGGTTTAGATTCTTACAGGTTCTACCTTCGCCAATACGGCCAGAAAACCTTGAGTTCCAGAGAGAAATTACAGTTCTTTTTATTGTCCTGACCGTTCCTTATCAAACTTCTGCATGAAACTTGAAAAAATATCTCTTCCGCGTTGCTGACTCATTCTGTTCCCAGACCTTATAACATTTCCTGTTCAATGGTCGCTTCCATTCATTTTTGAGATCCAATACACTCTGTGATCAATACTAGTGATCAAACCACTTTAAGCATTAAAATATAAAACAAAAACAAAGATCAATGGTGAGGTAAGACGGAGTAGATAATAAAGTGGTGCTCCAATAAATTTAAGCTTGACAAATACTCTATAATTCTACAAGACATCTGAAACATTCTCATAAACATTCATCTTGAATCCAAAATCTGACGAAATAAATGACATAAAGAGATTTACGATCAGAATGAATGCAAGTAATATGTAATTCCGTAAATCAAACACAAGCTAGTAAAAAGCAATACCATCCTATTGAAAAGCCCACCACAAATCTGTTTCGGATTACAAATCGAATAAGGATGATTGAGTGCAACATAAGCCGGCCTCAACGTGCGCTGATGCACACCCCGTGCATGTGCAAATTCTGCAACAAACTCCGCTACCTCCCTTCTCTCCTGCGAATGTTTCCTTCTCACCCCGGCTGACCAAGGCACACGGAGCAAATCGCTCACCTTTGGCTCTGGCAACTGGCCAACAGCGGCGTGTTGAGGGGCCAGCCAGAGTCCTCTGGTGAGTTAAGAAACGCGTCATTGCGTAAAATACACTCTTGCGCTGTTTGGCGAGTTCGAGAGTTCGGACCAGTTGTCGTGTTGTCGAGAGCTATAGAGTTAAAAGAAAAGACGTAGAGAAAATTCCCACTTTATTTTAGCAAAACCACCAACACCCTCTCTCCCTTCCACCCCGCTTCAGTTTGTTTTGGGGTTAATTTGTGCTGAATCGTGGCGATCGCGACGGCAACGACGACGACGATTGGAGCGGTGATTGAGATAGACACGAACGTTAATTGCAGCTGCTACCGGCCAGTTGCAATACTGTAAACTCCGAGTGTGTTCGGTGCTGCTGCTGCTCCTGCTGCACCACCACGTGCGAATGCATGCCAACGGCTGGTTAACCACGTGCGTTACTGGGTCGAGTAATGAGTTGGAATTAGTCGCTACCACTAGCTGCCTGCCACACACTATTATGCACACACTGGCGTGTTCTACCACTATTGCGGACACAGTGCGGATGAGAAATTACTCCACGTGTTTCAAGGCCGGTAGCCGTCTTATAAAATGCAGTTCGAGCAGTCGAGTTTATCGAGCGAGATCGATTTCCACGCTGCTGAAAAGCTTTTGTGAGTGAAAATCAGCTTTACTTCATTAAGGCTAGTAGTTAACTATTGAAGGGAATAGAGATACGATCTGTTCTGTGACTATTGTACGATCGCATCATCGAAGGCAGATTTCATAATGCACTGCCCCCTCGTCGATGTCGTCGATGGGACACACAAGTGGAGCGGAACTCGATGTCATTTAGAAGAGAAAAAAAATGTCTTAGAAATGATGCCGCCTGGAAATCAATCATTAAACTCCGTCCAGACGAGCAACAAAGTTATCGCGATAACTTTTGCTCAATTTGAGCAAAAGTTATCGCGATAACTTTCTCGCCCTACTGTTTACATACGATTTGACAGCTCCAAAAGAAGTTCTCGCTCGTTCTCGCTTGCTCGCTTGCTAGACGTGCATTGCAGTTATCGCGATAACTTCTCGCCGGATTTGTATGGGATGACGTTTGTTTGCGAAGTTCTCGTCGAGAAATTCTCCAACATTCGTCATCGTCTGGACGGAGTTTTAGAGTTGTCTTGCAGCAATCGTACGGCTGCTTACATAATCTAGCGTATAATTAATACAAATTTGATTACGAAATAATTGGCCCAATTTAGACGGAAAAGCTCGCGCTTGCATGGATACTGCGGATCATTTTAAGTGCATCGGTAGTGGACGTTGCGTCACCGCATACCTATGAGAAACGCGAGAATTAAAAAGTCAAAGCATGTTACTTAAAACATTGCATCGGAACATTCCTATATAAGCCATGTCAGCATAGATATCATCCATTTCAAGAGCAGACGATTGTACGCGACAACCGAACACAATTATATATTGCTCCTAACGCTCTTCTAACCTACAATTGGTATAAACACTGTAGTTCATGCTTACTGAAGGCCGTACGATCGATCGATGATGTGCTTCCAGTTTTTACAGCTGATAATGCGCGATGTGGCGACTTCCTACAGCACACGCTTACTGTATCGCTCACACACCGGTGCTACACGTGTTTGGTTTAATGAATCATCTTCACCATGTGACCGGGAATGGTTATCCACCGAATGATCAAAAATAAACTTTGCCAGTTTAAGCAATTATCATCTCCGAGGGCGATAGACGTGAGAGCCACAAAAGAAGAAGGCCCATATTGGACATGATTTTTTACAGTTCTTCCTAAGAAACGAAAACCAAGAAGATAGCTAGCGTGGATTCGCTAATTTTCGCACATTTTCTCGCACAGACTCGTTTCTAGATCGTTCTCCCAATTTAGCAACAAATAGGATGAAATCCCAGACATACATTAAATCACTGTATAGGGTGAAGACGCCTTCTTGAGAAGAAACAAAGAAGTAGCGAGAGAGTCCGATTAATTTGCTTTAGCAATCAAGGGAATAGGCCCTTTTCCTTGCCGAAAATGTTAATGGAAATGCAAATGTCTCTCGGAGGAAAGCGTATCGGCCACACGCAGCGATGTCCAAACGCAACTTGCTTGACAAACGGCCAACGGTTGTCCCTTCCTCACACCCGAACTGAATGACACTTTATCGTCCGCTTTAGCCGTTACGCCCAAAGTGTCGTCTATCCGGAAATGCCAACATCCGGCCTTGGGATGGGGGTGGGGTGGTGGGTGGTGGCGTTAAGTTTGCAATTCTCTGCAATGGACAGCAGCGACAGTCTCGCTCTTACACATACACTCTCTGACGGACTGGGCTGAGGAGCATGTTTTATGCTTCGCTAAAACGTCCAAAGTTATTTGATCGTCCCCCGCCCGAATGCCTCAACTTCCGCTCCCCAATTCCCTCGGTGATAGTAGTGGTGAACTTTGTGTTATAATGTATATCTTCTCCTGAACGATTTTCTAAAATGGCGCTGTTCTTAGCACTGTCGCGAAAGGAAAATTGAGAAATTCAAGCTTGAAGTCAGCTACGCTAATGTCCTTCAGAGGGGCCCAACGAAAGGGAAACAATCATCCCAAGTTATTGGCTTTGTTGGGCTCCTTAAAGTCATTGCGACAGGAGGAAGACCTTCAATGGCCACACAGGAGAACGGACTTGACGTCAAACTTTTCCAATTATTAATCACAGGAATGCTATATTGATATGCGAGGGAGGAATTTGGAATGTAGATGGTATTTTCTAGAAAACACCGCACCGCATCGCAACACAACCACCGAGTCTGACCGAGCCTCCTTCCCGACATCATTTCCCACAAAACACACGCTTATGCACAATGCATTCCATAATGCCTTACGTCAATCTATTCCCAGGGACGTCAAATAGATGAGTGGTTTTCTCTGGAATCCTCCAACGACGAGATGACTCCCGGGAAGACATGGGATGTCAAAATGGAATCCTCTGCCAACGACGCAACGAGCAGTAGACGGAGAAGGATCATCGAGTGCAACGACGACGACGCCGGTTTGATGTTACAGTAATCGGTACAAGCGCTTTAAAATGTGGCAATGTGATGTACCTCTCAGGGCTTACAGATCGATGATAGTGATAGTAGTAATGATGATAATGGTGATGCTGATGATGATAATGAAATCATAAATCAATTCGTAGTACTACGTCTCCACAATCAGGGAGAATAGCGCTTCAATCCCTTGTTATCACTTGCGATCCATCTTCACGCTTCACAAGCGAGATAAATCCGGGAATAGCGGAAGGTGACTGGAGACAGACAGTATCTGCTGTTAAAGGCGTATCAGACAACGCCATTTTGCTACCAGACACGGTAACCCCCGTCGTTGGTCGTCTGTTGTTCGTTTGATCTCACAAGTGAATGCGTGAAATGGGTACAAACCGTGGGGAACGGGGCATGATGGAGAACTTGTAAGCAGAAGGAAAGAAAAACACGATTCAACATGCTCTAGAGCATTAGACTAGAGGCCCCATTCCCCGGACCCGTCTGGAACCGTTTATTCTCACATAATTAAGTAACACTTGCCGCAGTGGAAGACACGTTGTTTTTGCTTCTTGTTTTTTTCTTCAATGTCGCACAGCTTCCCTTCCCGCATCACGCTAGAGACCCCCTTCGGCCGCTCCACCTCCTTATGTGCGAATAGCTTCCCGAACCACGTCTGAGCATAACACAACAAGGGCTCGCGACATCATGCATGGAGCTGCATTCACCCGGAGTCACGTGCGCCACACAACATACACATGCAGGGCGCGTTGCTGTGGAATGTCAGGATGTGTGCCGTTGTCCCCGTCCGGTACGCCTCATTGTTTCCGTCTGGACGGTCGTCGCGGCCGTTTGTGTATCGCGATGATTGTTACCTTGCCGCCCCACGTGCAGCAGATGATGTGCAGGCGCGCATATGCCATGTGCATGCATGGGAATGTGCTTCAAACGGTTTAAACCCCGCACGCCAAGGCGCTGGTCCCGGATATGATTAAAATGATGAGCACGAGACGCTGTCCCAGACCACAACACCAGACCAGACTAGACCAAAGCAGAGTGAGCGAGCGAGCGCGACGATGGATGACACATTTCGTTGGGAGACTGGAGTTCTTCTGCCAACCCTCCGGCTTCACGCTTTTCCCTTCCCTGAGTGCCGGGAACATAATAACCGGAGGGGGAAGCCACTGCAAACCTCGGTTCTCGCGCGGTACATCCTGGTAGCTCGGTTCCTGGCCAACTTCAAAGTTCAAGGACCCACCACCACGCTGACGCCGTGGCCTGTCACTGCACTCCGCCATTTCCGATACCCCCGCCGATCCTCGGTCAATGGATTGAGTATACTTTAGCGAAAGTGCTGGCTGGTCTTCCCCAATGGGTCTGCAGACTGTTGCGAGATGGACGGGTGGGGTTTGCTTGCCCGCGTCGTGTCCTGGTTGCGATCGAATTGTGCCCTTGAGTGTTGACAGTGGTCCCCCAGCCAGCCAGCCAGCCAGCCATGACATGGCGGTTGTCGTCTATTGCTGCTGCTGCCGGAACTGCACATTTTGCTCTTCAGTCGACGACAGTGACTGGGTATTTGCACAGTGGGCTTTGGTTTTGATCAAATCTGCTAGAACCACCAGTTGTATACATAGTACGATTTAGTTATTGTTTAAAAATGATCGATCAAAACTATAGCCAGTGATCAATAATATTGGTCTATTCGGCGATACTATACTGTTCAGAGCGTCCATGAGACTTAGTATCCTGTTCATTCTATTAATTTCATCAATCAAAACACTTCAATACAGCAATCCCTATAACTAGTCCGCACATCATGGATAAGACTAATAATTTTTCACATGTGATCCGTGCCCGATTAGTCACTCGATTGGCCCACTGTTCACTCTCTCTTTCTCTCTGTCTGACTACAAAGTAAAGCGCCTTGGGCTTGAGGGCAACACGCTCCCTCACAGCAATTCGAGGGGCTGCTTCACATTCGGGCAAGAGCAAACACGCTACTCAAGAGCAGTCATCTCCACCGGAATGCCGCGCTAAGGTACAACGACTGTACCCCCCTTCTCGAAGCATAGTAGTAGCAGAAATATGCGGCCGTTATCCCGTCGTTATCGAGTTGAGATCAATTTTTTGGGTCAGCGATAATAACCTTTTTGCGTCAAGGATGCAGCCACGCTGGATTAAATTCATAATGAACTCTCCGACAAAGGCGACTCTCTCGGCCAGCAATGGAGCGCACGACCGTCAGAGTTTTGTGCCATATTACAATCAACAACATCGACCACCACCACCGACGGTGCACCTGACCTCAACGGTGGCTAATTGGATGATCATCGTCGAGTGTTCGGTTCATCAATATGCCCCCCCACGATCTCGACCGTCCCGAGAGGGGCATTACATTTTGGCTTTGGTACAAATTTTGATTACCAACCAAAACCGGGATAGTTTTGACCCCGTCGAAAGGTTCTCTGAAATGCACGGTAATGAAGGTTGGGAATGAAAGTTCACCAATCGATTCAACCCCCGAGGGGAGCACGGAATTACTATAAGGTTGAATGTGTCGAGGAGACCACCACCACCGGTCATCGATGGTTCCCTCAGGGGAGAATTTCCTCCTGTCAAGGGTATAGACAGGTTCTCAACAAGTTTCTCCAACATTCTAAAGAGTTTTTAGAAAGGAGTTCTGCAACTTCTATCGTTGATGGTACCGCTTCAATCTTCTTTGCATGAGATCATCAGGTGGAACTCACTCTTGTCTATTCCGAGAAGCGGGAAACCCCCTTCAACGGGAACTATAGACGGTCGCTAATGCACAAAAACAAGAAACCCAATCACCATTTTACGGTCCCACGTGATTTACCGACCAGTGCGGAAATGAAAATGTTGTACTAAATCGTCAACAAATTGCTTGAACATGACGACCGTGCCGGCGGGGGCCTCGCTTACATTTCGCCACAGTGTCGCTGCTTCCTCGTGACCTTTTACCGGGTTCTACAAAGCGATGGCAATTATTACTCATGCATATGCTAATGAGCCCGATTAAGCGATGGCGATGGCGATGTGCAGGTGCCCTCCGATACTCCGTACGATAAATCAAAGATTTACTACACGCTTCGAACGGATAGCAGCAAGACACACGCGCCCGAAAAGGTAACTACAGTAGAAGTCCATAAGTCCAATCCTGTCTGGTCAGCGGCACATATGCCCGATAGCATTAGCGCCACCGCCAGCAGCCGCGTGCAGCTAATTGATAGCCGACCGACAGCGGGTTAGAGCTTTACTTTTCACCAGGACCGTGGCCTCGGCATTGGGGGGAGGGACTCGTGTTAGAAGCATCATTTATCATCCTTTCAGCGTGGTGCACAGGCCGGCCTGTTCTCTTCGACGGTTCATATGTCGACTTGACTGTTCTATCCGTTCGCCGGGAGGTAAAAGTAGAAATACTAGTTTGCCCCAGACGCGTGTACCGTTCTCTTTCACTAGCCTTGGCTTTTATGATGATCCTTGGTGGGATTAGACAGGCGTGGAGGAGAATTGACAATGGTTAGCGGGCGCCTGGATGCTATCTTGAATGCACAACGTAGATTCAAGCTTTACGTGACCATGAGGAAACATGTGTGAAGACGATAAAGCATTCTCGGTGTGCATGATCGAGTCTGAGCATCAGCATTTCAACATTTACAGCCTAGATAGACAATAGTAAAACACTTATTTACATGAAAGCAAACCCGGAATTGTTACGAATTCCAACGAATCCTCAGCTGGCCCTTTTGCTAGATGATAAGAATGTCCTTTCACCAGATTGAATTTCATTTTAAAGCATAATCATTCATCATTCTCTCTCTCTCTCTCTCTCTCTCTCTCTCTACCTCGGAGGGACACAACGCTGTCCCTGGCGGTCCCGCAAACCAAACAAATCACAATTCCGCCGGCTCTAAATTGTATAGTCCCGTCGCACTTGATTGTGAATTCCGGACGCCGTTTGTCGTCTGGAAACTGGATGGATAAAGCATGGTTGTTACCACGCTCCAGGCCCCGGTTCTATATGGGAAGGTGGCCAGCATGAGCGTCCCATGAAGTACACACACTCCGGGACGTATCCTTGGCGACGATTCAACTTTTTCGACGCCCTTTCGCCTACACAAGTAGCCGCGGTGTGTTTCAATGATGAACGATGATGATGACGATGATGATGATGGCTGTGTCTGCGCATATGGAGTCTGTGTCCACTTACGGGAACGGGAACAAACGAGCGAGATTCCACGGGACCTACACAGGATATGCTCCGTCATGAGTGAAGGCTAGAGATAAGGGGAGAGAGCTTCCCCGGACACGGATCGAAGCGAGACGCCTGGCTATGGTGTTGAATGCACCACAGGGTCCCACCATAGACAGACACGAGAGCAAAGGTATCCTTTTGGTTTTGGGCGAGCCTCTCACGCTACGAACTCCCAAGGCCATACCACCGGTGAAGTCTGTTTGTGTCGCCAGCCGTCGTCGTCGTCGTCTGTCTCGGAAAAGTATCGAAAGTATGATCGGACTGGAAGACTCCATCATTGGTTGCCAGCTTTTAGGCTGGTGTTGCCAAAATGAAACCGAAAGCCTCTTTCCAAGCCACACGCTTCTGCTTTCCTCGTAATTGTCCTTCCATAAACTCAATACCACTGCAACATCCAAATGGATCGCTGTTTATTGCTTGCCGGTTGAATGTGTGCACGTTGGTTTCGATTTCATGTGCTGCTTTTCATCGATTTAATGAGCTGTCTCCAGCATCAATATAACAGAGCTCCTGACGCGCGCGATCAGCGGCAGACTGTTATGCTATAGCAAGACAATTATTTAATAATTAATCTGTTGATTGCATGAATTGTTCTTCTAGATACCTCGTCTAATTATCGTTTGTTTGTCAACCGATCTATGTAACACAAAGCAAAGTCGAAATCAATCTGTGTGAGCAGCACAGAAATACCAAAGTGAAGGCATTTTGTTGTGCGACAGACGGACAGACAGACAGAAACTGGTTACCGCGAGACTGGTTTTGGGTGGTTTTCCCGTACAACCGGGGCGATCCAAGCATATGGATCGTCGCGTACGGCATCCACAGAAATCCCAGAGACTAGCACGAGGAGACACAGACACCATGCACCGCACACTGGTATGGCGCTTGGTGTTGGTGAGGTCGCGTGAAGGTGTACAACGCAGTGTACTGAGTCATTCATAAGAGGAGCTTATGATGCGAGGCGAGGCTGTGTATAGAGTGAGGCTGCTTGCCGTTGGGCCGTTGTTGTGGAGCAATTTGCAGTCCTAGACAGAGCCGTGAAGGCCCGTTCCCCACTGGAAAAGGGTTTTTTTTGTCGTCGTCGACAGACTGCAGGATCTGTCGAGACGATTGTTGGTGTATGAAAAAGAGTCGGTACGAGAAAGCATTTCCCTTCTAGTGGCGAGATGGGCTTCGGGTTCTTTGTCTAGTCGAATCCCTGCATAGACCTCAAGACTAATATAGCAAAAAGGGAAAATCAAACAGTGCTGGTGACTGAACGGAAAGTGCAAATTGGTTTAGGTAAATTAGGAAACGTGGTCACAACGAGAAGAACTGTTCCGTTTATGACATGTTTGCACTGATTTCAAAAATCCCAATTTCCTATTTCATTTCAGAAGAACAAAAAAAAACACTGCAAAACGATTACGTTTTATATCGATACTGAAAACGGCGCCTCTGACTTGACGATTCGTGATAAATTTCTGGAATTATCTTTCAGAATGTTCACCTCTAATCACCGCCTGGCGTAACACGCTTTCCTGACAACTTTCAACAAGCGCCACAAGTAGCTCGCGATCACAGCGCGAATTGCCAAACGGCGCGAGACGTGTTTCTTGTCACGGTAAAACGATAAACTGACATTGTTGCGTGTGAGAATGTCTCCTCGACCACGTACGCAGCTGCGGACGCGGTGGTCCCGGACCGCAAAGTCCAATGTCTCTTCTTGCCAACCTGCACCCTGGGCGCTCGTTGGATAAGATGGCGTTAATGTGAGCGTGATCATGGCGCCCCGAGTCGTAGTAGCATGCCAATGGACGACGCCTTTTTGTTTAACCGAAAGATTCAATTTGAGTGCCGCCAGCTAATGGCTTCACAGCATTAGCGCGTCGTGCGTGTGTCGCGCGTGATGGGTTGAGCATCTTCCCTAAGGACAGACCGTCGGGCGCATCGTCGGCACTTGGTTGATATGATTATTCAAAATTTTAAATTCATTTTACGCCTCCATAAAATGATGGTTGCGCGTCGTATACCGAAGGTAGCCGGTTGTCACTTTACGGAAACGCGATCCAAGTGATAACTCATACGAAGCGGAGCACACAAACCGCTTCAGCGTTCTATTGCGCGCACACGCTACGCTCTTGAAGGCCACTCGAGGTTAATTCCTTCTGCCACCAGAGCGTTAAGAACTAGCAAAAAGTGATTTAGCGAATAACGTGACGGTGGTGGTGGTGTCTGCAATCGCAGTGCAGTGCCGCTATATGACCGCTCAAAACCAACTCATCCGACTTGCTAATGCAGAACAACATCGAGCCGAGGATGACTAAACCGGGGAAACCAATCCTGCAACGCCACCATAACGCACGATCTTGCATTCATACTGCACACGCATGCTTATGGCGATTAGCTGTAGTGCGTGCATTTCAATGGATAGAGGACACTGGGACCACATCGTCCCTCCTGCCATACTGTCCCCGACCGACCGACCAACCGACCGACAGAACGCCCTTCCTCCATCACATTGAATGATCGATCGATCAAACGGACCGAGTCGACCTTCGCGCTTCACCAACCACCACATCAGAGCAGCGAGGTTAACCGATTGAGCCGAGCACTAAGCTCGACTGACCGGTCCAGCGAGTACAAACACCCTTTTCCCGGTGGTAGTTGTTGAATGGATTGATTTGAAATAGTAAACTGTAATGCGTGCTATGCATTAGTCTTGGGAGACTCGAACAAACTTCCGTAGCTGGAGTACTCGGCACCGCGGTCTACATTGTTGCTCATTGACACTGGAAAGATGATTGAGTTTCTGGCTTGGCAATTGCTCGGGTACGACAAGCTTACATGGAACTATAAGTGCGCCTATCAGAAATAGGTGTGTCCTTCGCACAACTAGAGTATCGATTTGAGTAGAGAGATATAATTTCATCTTCATGTTATACCACTCTAATTACAAGAGAGCGCATACCATAGATCATAGTAGTTATTATTCATCAGGGATCGTACACAATCATTAGAAAAATAACCAAACGAACAGTAAATAAGAATGTTAAAGTGATTCTAGATGCTACGGACATGAAATGTTTTCGAAAAATGGCCGCCATTTTTGTTAAATAGGTAGGTGTTAAATTAATTTAAATTAGACATTTGTATCCGAATAATTTCGAAAAGGCTTTTGAGAAGGCAAATAAAACGAATTATAAAATGAATTTACCATAGTGTGGAATAAAAATTATGTGTGCTAACCGAATGTGTGTTTTAATCCACTCTGAAATATATTGTTTCCGGAGTCAAATGAATCAAGACTGATGAATGAAGACAGTCTCGATACAGTTCGTTAATTTTCGTAAGCGCCATTTTGATTCTGTTTGAAGTGATGTTTCCTGCCTTCCTACCTGTTACACTAAAACTTCCTGCTCATCGTGTGCTGCTAGTTAAATTCTTGCAGTTGCATTGTTTGAGACTGATGGAAAGGACTTATTCAGTTAAATACTTTGGTAAAAGAGATGTTCGTCAATTCCTTAGAAGTCCCACAGTAATTTAATTACTAATGAAACGACGTCATGAAAGTTAAAAATGATAGACGCATCGTATTGTAAGCCGAAGATGTACATCTCATCCTCGTCTCGTCGGCCCACGTGGGTTGAAGGCAACAGCGTTCTGCCAAGCAACTAGCTTTTCCCACGCTAAAACCCCAAACATAAGAAATTACGTCATAAGTCATTCCCACTCATCGCATTGTGAATGGGATCTCTAGCCATTACTACATTCTCGCTAAACTTTTAATGATTACTGTGTTCACTTTATAACTAGGCTATAGTCATCATTTAGTTTTTAAGCCAGTTGTACCGACCCGCGTGAGGCAACATTTAACAAATCCTAAACACACAAATCCTGCATCACAAACGGAAACAAAGAGGGATTACTCCAGAGACCGCATGACGCAAAACAATTAATTATCGTCAAGCTTCCGTTTGTTCGATTTGCTCCGTGGATTACGCTAGAAAAGTAAATCGGAAACCACGCACACCCACAACGGAGCAGTGGAAAATCGGTGAAAATTGGAAAACAAGCCACGACCCAACAAACCAACCGGGCATCAAACAGCACAAGTAGCAACAACTACGGAGCTATGACGTTGAAACCGAAATGAGTAGGTGGTTAGAAGCTCAACACCCCCTGCTGTTGCCGAAGGAGTTGTTTCCAGGAAGGAAGAGTTCAGTCTCAATCAGCTTCAAACGCCTTCAACGTGTTTTTCATCGAGCCCACGTCCGGGATCCGTCCAATGGCATCCAACCTTCCCTCCCTCTGTCAATGAAATCATCATCATTTCAACAGCCTCGGCACCCGAAGGGGGTTCTCAACAGTGTACAAGTGCAATTGGCAATCTCATCGACTGTTCGGCCGATATGAAATATGATTGCCACCATCGGTGGCACATCGGTGCGCGATGGATTCCTTTTTCCTGCTTATCATCATGTTCTACAGAATAGTGGAACAAGGACCATCACTAACAGACCAACACACTAGACCACCTCATATGGTGCTACCCCGTGCGTTACTTTCGATTCTTTCTCGGTAGCTTCTCTCTCTCTCTCTCGGGAACGGGGGCCTTGTAGATACCTACCCTGACCACAAACAGGAGCCGGCAAAGCGGTCACACGGTGCTGCACATGCGCGCTAATGTCGCGCTCTTTTGCTCGTTTGCTCGCATTGTCCGCGGGCAACATCATCACCATCGTCGTCGTCGTGGGTTGGACGCACTTCCGTAACGGTGCGTTTCCATGGCAGCAGCGCACCTACTACTCCGCCAGGGGTTTCTGGGTCGCCAAAGACGAAGAAAGCGAAGAAAACATTGGTCTCTGCACCCCACGCATGTTGTTGCGCTACCCGACGCATGTCCTGAAGATGTCTCGCGTCTGGTAATGCCGAGAGAGAGTAGTGTCTCGGTTGCCCTTTGACATGATTCCTTCGCTAGGGTCTGGCTACATGGTAGCAGTGTAGGCCCAAAGGTAAAAAGGACATTCGTAGGCGCCCCCTCCTCGGTGGTAGTCACCTTTTTTTCTCTTCCCCTCAGATTGATTCGGAAAAGCGAGCTGGCATTAGCCGGTTGGTTCGATAACGCTGCCCCCTACCGGCTGCACCGTCCTAACAACGGGGGGTGCGTGCGCGTAAATGGTCCGTTTCCCAGGGCAGAGGGAGCACTAAGTAAGATTAGAAGAGCCCAGCAGCGACCTACTCCTTTAATGACACCAACGATGCGTGCAGTCCAATGTGTTTCCCCTTTTACTACCCAAGCGGTTCGATAACTCAGGAAGCTTTGATAGATTGAATTCGATTACCACGTCCGAACAAAGGTTGGTAAGAACCATGAAGAATCACCACCGTATGGTGGAGATAAATCGATGAACATTACATTATGAACGAGGAATGATTTATTTTAAACCGAGTAACACCGACTACAACCACCGTCGCCAATTAGCCACGTTGTCGAAAAGTACCGCAGGCGACATTTTTTGTGAATGTGAAATGTGGGTCGAAATACCTTCCTCGCGAATTTTGCGCTGGTGTCACCGGCCAGCTGCCAGTTAATAGATCTTCTGTCTGTGGCGAATAGGCTCTTACGCGCGCAACAGCTCCTCGAACTAGGTCAACGGCGGCTTTAGCGACCAACGTCCACACCATTCTTTATGGTGGAGGAAGTGAAGGCACATTGGTCAATGGCCCGAACGGGGTGAAACACGGAATGACACGGAACGACGAGGTGCTGCAACACGGTGGAATTATTAACTGGCCACCTCTTACCGCTCCCCGCGGCAAAGCAACATTGCGCCAAACAGAAAGAGGCTCACAGCAAACACAACTTGAAGAAAGGAATTTTTCAAACTGTCACTCGTTGGAAATGGTTTATTGATGATGAGCTAAGGCGTAGAGAGACGGTTTGACGCTGCGAGTGCAATAGTGCAATCGAGTATTTAATCCGATCCAACTCGAGCAAACCATTGACGGCCACAACCGAAAATGATGTAAGCGCGCGAGCGCGTTTGCGTCCGAATTACTGGTCAAGTTATGATGATTAGCTACGCAGATTGAGTCACCCAGTGACGCCAACAAAATGCGGAAAATTGGAGCAAAATGACAATATTATAATCTATCATCAATGTGGAACTAACATTTACGGATACTCATTCCAACTAACCACGGTCCGGTTATGAGTATTGTGATGATGTGATGCGTCGATTCATCAGAATCCATGGTATACGGAGGACGCCGGATGACGCCAGATGGCCATCCTTTGATTGACAGTTTGAATCACAGACAGTGTTCCAAACGTACGAACACAACAACGCGCGCGTAACTTCCATTAATCATCTCCAAGTCAGTAGTCGGAGCCGCCACAATTGCTCCATGGTGCGCAATTGTACGATCCCAGACACAACCGATGTTCCCGGCGCGCTTTTCCTGCTTTTTCCTTATTTGTTTCACGAAGAAAGACAAGTCGTTTGAAAGAAGGCCTAAACCAACTGTGCCACAACAGTGAGTGCAGTGTCCCCCCACACCTCACCCGGTCCGGTGTCATCTGTTCTCGTTCCCATTCAAGCCGTGGTGTTGTTTTGTCGTCTACGAGCGGTTCTGCTGCGTGGAGGTTCGGATAAACATTGAATCTTCCCGGTGCGTCTGGTCTCGGTTTAACGGTAAAGCAAAACAAACACCACGCCAGGGATGCGACAGTTCGCCAAATTCGGGTTTCAAGGGGATGCTCCCATCATGATGATGATGATGATGATGATGATGATTTCACACAACGACGCACTTTGACGCCAGGAAATGTGGGGAGATCTCGCTACTATAGCGTAACCCCCCTCGAGCAGCGTGCGCGGGAGGATGGTTTCACTGCTTTCGATTGGGTAATTTTGGCCAGCAAATGCACCCTACCACCCTCTCAATGACCTAAGAGACCAGGGGCGAAATCATCATCAGCTGCGTCCGTCCACTCTAGAGCGAGCTTGGAGTGTATATGTTCGTCGATTGTGGTTCGCGTTTGTGCATCAAACACTTTCGAGTGTAGCACCGATGCTACTGGTTGGTTTTGCGATGATCTTACGTGGTACATCGCAAACCATCGGTCGCATCTCACCGACAATAACCAACAATGGACTGAACGGGTTGATGATGCCCGTGTTGCGACGATGCGTAACCATCGCCAGCGACGATGGTGGTGCTGCTAGCTTTGCTCCTTCCAGATAGTCAAAACCAAAACTATCTCCCTCCTCCCTCGAAGATGGTTCAGCACCGACCGCTTAATTGTTTGGCGAGAGCGAGCGTGTAAGAGCTGGCAATCAATCAAGAAGAGAGCCACCACTTCAAAGGGATTATGTTGTGAAAGTGAAATAAATATGCTTTAACCACAACACACAATAGTACCATCTAGCTACCACGAAGGCACCACCACCACTACAGGCTCCACCGAGGGTAATGCCAATGCCATCAAACCAGGTAGCGTTGATGATTCGCAGCCATCGGTGAACCATCGCGCGCAAGGTAAGCTGCTGCTGACGAGATGCAGTTTTACGTCTAAAGTTTACGTTTCACCAGCAGGAGGAGCGTTACACTATAATCGCAATTTATAAAGCGCTATACTAGCACATACACATGCGAACGGTGTTGGTGTAGTGTCAGTAGTGGTGGTACTGGGGGCTAGTGACGACCAACCAACTTTAGGTGGAACTTTCGCCTTCGCGATCGTCGGTCTGTGACTCAGGTTGTCTTACGATTCGTGTTCAAGTCACCGTGTTTAATGTTTTCTATTTCTGTGAAAGAAAACGATAAACGGAACAGAAAGTATCACCAGGGGATGTAGATTTGAATGAGCAAAACTCTATTCCTCTGTCCGAGAGTGAATTCTGTCACCATTCGGTGGTTCCATTTACCGCGATGGAGGAATTTGCTGAAACCCTGATCGCGCACGCAGCTAATAAGCTTAGAATGCGTCATCCAGCTCCAGCGTGATCTGTAAACACATCCTCAACATGCTGTTGTCGAAGATATTTGAAACCTTGCCTAACTCTTCTAGAGATCCGTGATGTGACTTCATCGTCACCATCGTCTATACGTATTTCGTACGTTGCCAATACGGCTCAAGTTGCAGAACGTGACGATGACGATCGCGGACGAAGCCCGAGAGCAGCGAAGCTAAGCACACAGAGGCAAAGACAAACCGGTTCGGAGGGTTTTGAGGTTCGGTGATATGTTGCCTCATCTCCCTTGTGCGCCACCCGGGCGGAGGGGTGACCTTCGAAAAGAGAAAACACTTTAATGTGCCAGCACCGCGAGTGAATGGCCAGAGCACTCGCCGGAGAAGCACACAGCATGTGACTTTTGTAGACAAAAGATGACTGTGGACAGTCCCTATAACTCCCGCTTGTATGGAGATGGATGCAGAGAGCGTGCTGTACAAAAAGGTGGTTAACCATTTAGGTGTTTGATTGACTCCTGCTTGCCCCTTTCGAGTCCGAACCACGGATCGGTAAGACCAGAGTGCTTGGCATGGCATTTCGCAGTTTATTCCCGTGTGCGGTCACTTGTTGTAACACATTGCCCTCTGAGGACTCCCAGACTGTAAATAAAGTGTCATGAACCATCGGGATCAGGTGGAGCGGGAGCAGCATACATTTTTTTATGTCACGCTACATAGCCATAGTGGCCAGTGTACTAGCTGGCTGGCTGGCTGGTAGACTCGTTGAACTAGTTTTGATTTATTTTCGCTTTAGTTTCCCCATAACTCCCGTTTGTTGCATTCTGCACAGAGGTCGTGGATGCCGCATTGTACGTAGACACACCTGTTTGTGTTCGACCCCGAGAGGGAGGCTACCAACCGCACCATCCACCCTACCCTGTACAACCATTCACCCCGAATGGTTCGAATGGAATCACGTCAGCAACACAGCAAATATGTCGAAGTGTCACGCGCACGGACACAGGAGGGTCTCGGTGGTGGCGAGTATGTATGTTGACCTGGATGAAATGTTCAAACAAAAGCGGGAAGCTACAAACGTACCGTTCCCGGCCCGGTGTTTTGTGTGGATTACGGAGTCCGGAATGGACGCCACGTGTTCGTGTTGGTCATCAAGTAGCGTGCCAACTTCGATTCGTTTCTAGACTCGAAATTGAGAACCGAACAGGGAGGTTGGGTTTGGAGCTTGATTGGAGCCAATGATGTGAACTACCACCGACTGGACGCATCGGAAATCGTTGCCCCGATTCTCGTCTAAAATGTTCAAACACAGTAATCACAGACCACAGCGAACCATCGGAACGCGTGCTTCCATCGTAACGACGCTCGCAAGGCCATCCTCGTTTACAGTTTGCAATCAATCGCAACCGAATCGGAGCCACCGGTTGGCAGCTGGCTGGTGGTCCGGGCGGGGTGGCAGGCCACTAGCAGTTCCAATAGTTTATTGCCAATTGTTGCGCACAGCCGCCCAGCGCGAGCCGCGGTCTGGCAGAAGCGATGGTTCGTTGCAGGAGGTGGTGAGACGGATGCCATCGCCATTTTGAAGCCTCGTTAGCTCGTGGCCAGGAAGGAACACACCAGAAATAGTAGCCTAGCCTCTCGCTCGCGTCACTAGAGCTGAGCGTCTCCCTCGCGCGGAAAAACAATTGGCATCCCCCATCCACCGCCGTTGTCTCCCACCTTCCCCAAACATACGTCATCATCGCGATGAGGTGCACCGAGCGTTTGTTACACATTTTCGTGCTCCACCGGACTGGACAATGATATAAATCAAAGCGTGGGACAATCTGACTGAAACCCTACCCCTTCCCCTTCCCCTGTTACTCTCCACCCCGCTGCTGCTTCCGTCGTTACGACCACATTCTCGATGCTTATTTGTTTACTTTATTGATGTTGTGGGGTGTACTGACTGCTGCCAGTGCGCCGTCTCGTACCGCACACCTCGAACGCACAACACCTTTTGTTGAGGCGAGCGAGGCGTAACATAACACCAACGATGCCAAGGTTGACGTCAGAAGTGCTGCTGCCGTGCACTAGCTGGCTGGCTGGCTGGCTGACTGCGCCATTGTTTCCGAGGCCGTAAAAAATGGGGTTTTCGTTGCGAAAGGGCTCGCGGGCTCGCGGACTGGCTGACTGCCCGTGTGGTTTACTGGAAATGCTTACACGCGGTCGCGGTCGCGGGGTTCACCTAACATTAACTGCTCTGTGCTATCAGGGTGGTCGCCCGGTGGTTTTGTAAACCTGGATGACGAAAGTAGTGGCCATTAGCTGTTCTTAACCGCTCGCCACGTGTCTCTGGCATGTGTCCGCGTAATTGTCTTACAACGTCCAGTCAGCACTGCCATTGAGTCCAAAGTATGCTATGCCATCAACGTGTTGTGTCGGTTACCGAAAGCAATTTCGAAAAATCTCGAATATCTTCTTTCGAATTTCGCATTCGATGCCTTCGATGAACATTGGAAAACGCCACTACCTGGCTTCCAAACCAACGCGTAATTACTGATGGAGCTGCTGATGTTTTCGATGTGACACGCACATATTGCCGCCTAAATTACCATTGTACCATTCCTGCAAACATGCAACTCATCATCATCGTGCAGTATTAAAAACTTATTAATTTCAGAGTACGGAGCACCACAACAAAACACCAGATGTAACGATAGGCACACGCACAGGGGTGATGGTGGTGGTGGTGCTGCTGCTGATGCTCATAAATAATGTCAGCCGCCCATTTATGGTAGGGAGATATGGGAGAAAGATGAAAAAGAATGCCTCTTTTATTATTAATGTCCATTCATGCATGTTTCAGTGTCATACTCGACGAACGTTGGGTGAACCCTCCCAAAAAATCCTACCACCGAACACACTCCCCGAAGGAGACCGAGGGATTTACAATCTCCCAAGCCCGGCGGCCCGGGGCGGCACTCCTTTTAAGGTCCCAAATCAACCGATGGAACGGGCCCATTGCCTGTCACACTACTCCCCATTTGAAGGACCTTCTACGCTCGAAGATCGAAAGATACATTCGAACGCCAACCCGAGACCAATACTCGCGAGGTCGATTGTCAAACTTCCACCAACCCCCCGGGAGAGGCAGTCGCGGTTCGCAGTTCGTGGTTTGATCCACACGCACACACTTGTTGCCTGGTGGCCAAATGGGAATGATACTAAAAAAAACAGAAAAAAAAGTACAAAAACCAACGCGATCCACAAAATGTTTGTCACGTCGCCAAACGCAGGCTAAGAAGCGCGTTAAAGTACGCGACCGGACGATTGCTATGCGTGGCACATATACGCACACACACACACACACACACACACACGACGTCAGTGACAGACTCCGAGGCCCGGGAGCGAGAGCAATCGAGGAGATTTTGATGGAAGCAGCGATGTGGCGAGAAGGGACAGTTGATTGAATTTTAATTTATGTCACTATCGCGTATTATGGGGTTCGCGTTTTGAGAGCTGAACCGTTGCCAACGAGTCGATTAGATCATGTGGGGGGTGGGGGGAGGTGGTGCCCGAACCAGTTGATAGTCGGGATGGAGATAGAGATGGATGAATCGTACTAACATGAGATGTCTGTGTTGGCACGTGTGGCCGTTAAATGAGAAACAGATTCTAGCTCTAGAATATGGAAAGGACGAACAGTGGCGACTCGTTTCTACCCCTTTCCAAGATAGGGACGCTCGTTGTAGTCGCTGATAATGGCAGCAAGAATTGGTTTGTCACTGATAGTGGTGCTCGCTAAATTCTAGATTGATTGGCAGACGAGGGACAAGCGCTGGTCTGTGTCAATTTCATGTCGTACGTTTTTCAAATAAGTAGCGATGTAATCGTCGCGGTAGACGAACGAAACGATTCACTAGATTTGTATCGACATTTTGGCGAAATTTGCCATTCTCTTAACGATCGTCTCAATTAAAATCAAAACGTATGCAATATAATTATCAAATTTAAGGTTTGTAATTGCACTAATACGACCGGAAGCCATAAACTGAACTACATTAAAGTATAATACTTGCGATTCGAGTTCACATTTTGAATTGCTGTAAAAATCACTGCTCTACTGCAACGCCAATTCATCTTGCCATATACAATTCGATTTTCAACATTTTAGTTAAAAAGGTAGTGCCAATGCCATTGAATATCGTCAATGCGTTACATTGGTATAAACGTCATAAGCGCACATTCAAGCCAATAAATTGTTGTTAGAGAACAACCCAATAGGTTATTATTTATTACGGTTATTTTTGTGAGAGTTTGTGATTTTCGAACTAGATCACGTTCAAACACGTTCTTTAATTAATTGGGCCATAATTATCCCATCCCATAAACGCATAAATGTTCGATGTTCGATCCATGTTCGTTATCATATTTTTTGATAGAATAATTTGCATCTAGCATTTAAAAAAAATGTATCAAAATTTTACGATCTCGAAGAACCACACTAATAAGAGGTGTGATAGGACGTTCGTTTATAAAGATGTAACCGATACAAACATCACAGTATGTGGACCTTGAAGTTAGTCCAGCAAATAATGCAAAATCAGAAGCAACGTAAAAGTTCAAAGCACTCACAAAAAACATCCGATACGCACAGAATCCAAATATGCCAAACAATAACGGAAAATCCTAACCACACCTGATCCTAAGGGCATTTTTCCAGTTATAAATGCTGCAACATAGCGCCATAATGATGCCCTTTCACCACATCTGTAAGACGTGAACACCATTTGAACCACAAAAGTATGGACGTGATATTCGTGAACATAAACGAAAGAAATAACTCTAAAACTCTGTTGATAAGAGCAGTCCACCTGATGCTTGTCCGCTCGTAAAAGCAAGCAATTGAGCAAACAGTGTTCCTTTCTATCTCATAAAGAATCCATCACTTTCGTGTAATTGAGTGGGTAGCACACCTGTGCAGACACTCCAACCGTTATATTGTTCATGAAGTCACCTTCATTCATGGAGATGACGCCGAGTGAGTGAATGTGACTTAACATCCTTATCAGCCAAAGATGATAACGATTGCACAATCGCCAAAACAAAAAGGTAAACGAAGTAAAGCTGGTAAAAAAGGTAAACGAAGGCGCGTAAGCATACTTTCACGAGATTTATGTCCCCTACTACGGCGGATCGACGGAGGCATTCGCGTATCGCGCGATAACGACGATACACCGGCCAGCAGATGATACCATTTTTATGACACCAATGTCATGCAAGGACGGTGGCAGCACCTGGTGAGCCCCAGATAAGCTGCACTCTCCCCCGGCGCGATACGCGGGCATACGCGGAGGCTTGATGGCCACGGCCATCGGAAAAAACCGGGAATTGCACTTTTACTTTTACGATCTCTCGTTCGTTTCATTCGGTTTCGGTTTCGGTGCAATGGTTGCTGGAATTAAAAGCCTTGGCTGTACTGGAGAAGAAATTAATCCGTTTGTTTCGGGTTTCCTCCGTTAGCCGCAGCGGCAGTTTGAAAGTGAAACCCAACAGATGGTGAGTCAGGGCTCGCCTTGAAATCGATCGATCCCTTGTATGATCGCGTTTCGTTGGCTTGTAGTTTAACACCGTACATTACGTACGTACTTTATGGGTTGCATTTGATTAGAGGAAAGCGAAGGTAATTATGCTGGATCATCCCCAAAGAAAAACACAAGCCACACGCACATCGCGGATGGGGATAGTAGCTCCATCATCAGGAAACCTAAGAATAGTTGTTGGGCAATTGTTTATACTGCCTAGCGTCCCTGTACGCTGCCGGTAAACAAGATCGCTCACCTCCATCGAGCGATCGAGAGTATTGAACCGTTTCCGGTTTAAGCCAGATAGTGGGCGAGATTCTGATCATTGCTGAAGACTTACCTGTACCAGCTGCAGGATGAGAAGTGTTGAGAGGAGTGCCAGAAGATTCCGGCGCGAGGCAAACGATGGAAGCATGATGCTGGCGACTGCCGGACGCCGGCAAGATCGTCCACCATTCGATGCTGTCATGGCAACGTGGCACCCGGAAAGGTGCTGGTGTTTATGCTTGATATGTTGTCGGTGATCTCGTTGCACCGCCACTGGCGTCCTGCTACGGCTCGGCGTTCTACGCTGGGCCATCGTCGTCTGTATTGTGTTTACATGTGCGCACAAACAGATGGATGCGCCGCTAGCACACTAATTCGATTCACAGCACAGACTCCGACACTCGAGCACCGCCAGGTAGTATATGAACTAATGGATGGGAGGGAAATGAATTTCGGTTTCGATTGCAGTCGCTGCTGATGATGATGATGTTGCTGTTGTCGAGGATTTAGTCGCAAGAAACCGGGTGCGTGCCACCGAGGTTTCCCTTTTTTCCACATACACGAAGATACACACTTGCCTGCTCTCTTGCTCTTTCTTTCTATACCACACTTTCCTCTCGACACTTCTCTGTTTTAGAGAAATTTATTTTTGGCACTTCCGCCGCACTACACCAGACGCTTCTTCGCGTAGAGGATGATTTTTCCTTTTGCTGCTTCTCTTTCTTCTTCTCCTTTTTCCTTCTACTTCCTCTATGCTTCGCAGCTACACTGGCACGCATGCACAGAGCACCAGTCACTATCACAAATTTCCACTGCTACACGATTATGAGCGGCCACGGAGACAGATTCACGACAGAAACACACCCCCGGTGATGTGTGGTATAGCGGATGGGTGGAAACCCTTGGCAACGAAGCAGGATCCCGTCAATGGTTTCCCGGATACAGGGGGCGGCAGCAGCAGCCAGCCAGAGCTGCTTGCTAGGAGGAACACTCAACAACGGCAACCGGTGCGGTTAGCTTGCTAGCAACGACCACGAACGAAGCTGGCGTCCGGTTGCATCCGCTGCTACTGCTGCTACCGATGCTGCTGGTGGCAGCCGACGTGAAACGCACATTTGTGACCAGGAACCGATCCCGGAACAGCGGGACAGAAAGAAAAACAACACAAGCACGACGACGCAACTAGGGTAGGAGAAGGAAAATCATCAAAGAACTGAGAATCAATATGGACACACACGCGGCATGCTGCCGTTGGTCCCGCGGGAAAAGAGGGAAAATGTTTCGAAAAGGAAATCTTTTTTCGGCTCGTTCGGCGGGGGTTGCTGCCTGTGGACGCACTTGAAAGTGAACAACATTCATAAATCACACTGCTGCACCTTCTGGCGAGGCGGGATCCCGTCTTTGTTCCTATTCTTCTTCTCTTTCGTTTCTTCATCGCTCTGTAATCCCGGAAACGAGTGGTTCAGACAGGAAATGAAGCTCGTCCACATTCTATTCACAATCGCAATGCAACAGCACCTTCCAGGGAGCCGTTTCGCGCATTCTTAGCGCTTCATCACCTTATTTTCTAGCGCCCATTTCCATTGCCAGACGAGGTCTGAGATTTTACGCACTTTTCATCTATTATTTAGCGACCCGAACCGGCGCAGTGTGTGACGCACCCGAATAATGTCGTTGCGGACATCCCTGCTTGGGGTGGCTCGTTTATGAATGAAGCCTTTCCCTCGTGCCGCTCGAAGGATACTCTTACGTTTCTCCACTTTCTACCCTTGTTTGAGGAGCGCCTCGCAGTTTTAATCTCAAGAAGCGGACCGCCGGAAGGGCGACCCCCCGTCGATACCGGACCACCTTTTCCAATTCATGCACCGACACGAGGATTCCTCTTTGTTCTCTCGCATTGTAAGGAAGGGACGCATTCTGTGGAAAAGTTGGAGTTTGGGAGCGGGAAAATCAGATCGCTGGCAGGAGCCAAACACTCGGTTTTTCGCTTCATTAAGACCATCGGATCAAGCGAAAGAGAGAGAGAACATGAGCATTTTCCGGAGAGGCGTCATCGTCACGCTTTTCCGGACCATCCAACAGCATCTCGTGCAGAGGATATTTGTTTGGCTGCCGGCGGGCAACCCTTCGCTCCCCGAGAGCACCAAGAGAGTCGCCACTACAGGTTCTTGCTGGCCGCGGTCTTCCGTGTCTAGATACCGGAAGTCCATTGGAATTCGGACGCACAGGCCCACACGCAGCATCCTCAAGCACACTCCACATCCAGTAAAAAGAGGTGCAAAATAGAAAGTAAGCTGGCTGATCTAGACTCGCGGATGTCGTCATTAGACTAGTAAGCTGCTTCTCGCTGAGATCAGCAACGCACCTTTCCTTTCCTCGGAACCACAGATATCGCAGATATCGCACGTATCGCAAAACGGCGCCCGAGAGGAGGAAATTTAAATTCCGCGGTTGAGGCGATTTCACTTGCCCTAGCGCCACATGCAGCAGCAACAACAAAAACAACAAAACAAAGCAGCACGCACACACTCGTAAGGGCAGGTGTTCCACGCTATCGTTTTGGGCAGACACACACGCACACAACAATACGCGCGGACACAGGGCACCACCACGCCGAAAGACCTGTGCCCGTACCACGAGTTCGCCCAGGGGGATGGTGCGGGGGATCACTGCGGGGGTGGAATGTGACAACAAACGCGGGGAAACTCCCTTTTCTACCTTTTCTACCTTTTCCGGGCAAGTTTATCACAAACTGGGGAACACCATTTCCACACACGAGATCACTTACCGCGGATTTCTTAATTATCACCACGGAACGCACGTTTCAGCGAAGAGCAACGGACGCACGTCCTTCCCCTGCAACTGCTCGATTTATTTTGCCGAAAAAAAAGGCCGATTCTCAACGATTTGGCCGAAAAAAAGGCCGATTGTCGACGATTTGGCCGATTCTCAACGAATTTGGCCGATTAAAAGCTGCTCGATTCATTTTCCCGTGCAAAAGGCCGATCTCCGATCTGGGCGTTCGTGTTTGAGTGCCCACCGAAGTGGTGCGAAAAAGTGTGTGTGAGCATGTCTCGGTACGAGTTCACAACCACAGCCGTGTCGAGAATTTTACACCTTTTTCATGCTCACCACGGAACGCCCAGTGGTGCCCAAACTGCGACATGCCGGCCAGTTTTGAACAATAAAAACTATTTCTACAGTTGAGCAAAAATAAACCCTCATTTTAAGTCGATAACGCAGACACATTATGAGAAAATCTTAGTATATAAAGAAGAAAATGGTTAGGAATAAATCACACTGAAGCGCCCCGTCTCGCGTTCTCGAGTCTTGACGCTTCTTCGTATGCCTAGAAGTATGCAACTGCATAGCCCTTGGAGCCCTTGGCCATCGCAGCACAACACGACATCGGAGTTACCTGCGCAGCCGATGACTGATGCGACGCGACGACGATGTGACATGACAAGAAGACAACATGCGCAACATGTCGCTGCCAATGCGCCCTGATGACGCGATGTCACAACGATAACGAGGTCGCAGCAATGACCTCATTCAGCAAGTGCGGAACTTGCAATTCAGCTGTTTGTATGTGGGTCATACAAACAGAGCAACCCAAAGCATCCTCGGTCGATCCCGGAAGCAGCGGATAAACATCGGTGTCTGTTTGGTTTGTGGAGTCAGCAGTTGAGACTCGGGAGCGAAGGGGGTGAGAGGGGTAGCTTTTCCACTTAGAACTTTAGAGTATAAATAGGCTAAGATAGACCTTAATAAATGGGAGTTGGAAGTTTGTACTCATCACGTAACCATTCGCGTTTGTCTTGAGACCGCTACGAATTACAGCTCATCCGAATCCGAGTTGATCTTGCTCTGGGCCCCACCCGTGGTAGCCCTTGTAAGACACCGAATCAGCACTCGACAGGCCATTTCGTCCAGAGTCATCGTGAGGTGTCCACGGCGCGTGGTCTCACAGGGCAAGAGTCTCTTCCAGCTCCTCGGCGATACCCCACACGTTGCTTCGGCAAACGTTTCTGACTGGCGCGGCGTAATCGGTCGCGAATAAACGCCGGTGGTACCTTCAGATGGCTCCAGAGAGGAATTAACCAAAGAAGAGGAATTAGCTCATATTGTGTTGTATCCAAAACGCTCGAGAAGATGGTTTGTGGAGGTTGTAAGCGTTGGATTCGAGAGAATTCGTTTTACACAAAAGAGCCCTTAATTAACCGACTATTGGCCCATAATTAATTTACTAAAGCCCCATATCGCCGGTGCCACGGCGGCGAGATTTCGGATCTAGGCAAAAAAAGGGGGAAACCAATTTTAAACGTGCGTCGCTGAGCAGGCTAAAAAAGCGTGCTTCCTCCGATCGGTTTGGCACTAAGATGATAACAGATACGAAGAAAGCCCGCGCACTTTATTCCGTATTTTTCACTATAAACCCGCTTTAGCCCGCTATGTTTCGGAAGGCGCTTCAAAAGTGCCTGGAGGAGTGCGTATTTCCGGACCGCTGGAAACGTCAGAAGCTTTTGCTTTTGCCAAAACCCGGTAGGAACCCAGGGGACGCCTCATCCTATAGACCGATCTGCCTGTTAGATACCATGGGCAAACTCCTTGAGCGCCTGATCCTTAACAGGCTGACGACGTTCACCGAGGGATCCAATGGCCTGTCTGATAGACAGTTCGGCTTTAGGCATGGGAAGTCTACCGTCGACGCGATTCGAATGGTTGTTGCATCTGCAAACAGGGCACGTATTCAAAGACGTTCAGGTGAGCGGTTCTGTGCTGTTGTTACGATTGACGTGAAGAACGCTTTCAACAACGCCAGCTGGTTGGCTATCGCCCGGGCGCTGCATGGTATGAGGGTACCCGATTACCTTTGCCGTATCCTGGGTAGCTACTTCGATAATCGGGTCTTGCTGTATGACACCGAATCAGGTCCACAGGAAGTGCAGCTTACGGCTGGCGTTCCCCAAGGATCCGTTCTAGGGCCAACACTCTGGAACGTGATGTTTGATGGGGTCCTGCGGCTGAGGCTGCCAGTCGGGACTTTGGTCGTTGGCTTTGCCGATGATATGGTCCTGACGGTCAGTGGCCAGAGCCTGAATGAGGTGATTGTTAATGCGGAGCGATCTATCGAAGCGGTGGAAACGTGGATGGCCGGGGTAGGACTGGAAGTTGCTCACCACAAAACCGAGATGATCCTTGTCAGCAACCTGCAGGAAGTCCAAGTGGCATCGATCACGATTGGTAGCCACGTGGTTCAGTCTCAGGAAGCGATCAGGTATCTTGGCGTGATGGTCGACTACAGGCTCAGCTTCGGAAGCCATGTAGAATACGCCACCAGTAAGGCGAAGAAGGCCCTCCACGCTCTTTCGAGCATAATGTGCAGGACCTCGGGCCTGAGTAGTAGCAAGAGGAGACTGCTTGCTGGTGTGATATCATCCGTATTGCGCTACGCGGGTCCTGCTTGGGCTAGGGCGCTGACGGTACAAAGCAACCTGGTTTTGCTAAACCAGGTCCACCGACTCACTGCGATTCGGGTGGCAGGGTCCTTCAGCACCGTGTCATTGGCGGCTGTGTGTGTGATAACCGGCATGATCCCAGTTGGGATCCTCGTCGAGGAGGATAGGGAATGCTACGCGGGCCGCGGAAGGGCGGGCATTCGCGCGGACGCGAGGCGCAGGACGATGGAGCGCTGGCAGCGTGAGTGGGAGAATGATGCGCGCGGACGATGGACGCACCGTCTGATCCCGGTCATCGAATGCTGGACATCGCGCGGCTACGGGGAGCTAAACTTCCATCTAACCCAGTTCCTCACGGGACATGGTTATTTCCGGGAATATCTCCACCGTATAGGGCGAGCCTCCTCGCCACTGTGCCCTGCTTGCGTGGAGGTCGTGGAGTCTCCGGAGCACGTCTTGTTCCACTGCCCCAGGTTCGACGAAGCCAGGGCCACGCTACGGGGGATCTCAAGGGAGGAGGTCCGACCGGAGAACATCGTGGCGCTGATGTGCGGAAACCAGGAGGCGTTTGATGCGGTAAGTGGGTGCGTGGGTCATATCATGACGCGACTGTGCTTGGAGTGGCGGGAACTCCAAAGACACCGGACTGTCAACGACCACAACTTGGTACCACAAGGGTAGGAAGATGATTGTTCCTAGGACGACCATCAGGGACACTCGGCACCCCGCGCCGATCTTGAGGCCCTATGGGGAGAGGGGATAGGCCTAGGCCGAAGCCGAGGTGGTTTGGATCATCATTCCAAAGAAGTCGATTTAGACGGTTGTTTCTTGGTGCAAGTGCCTTGGCACTGCTTCTCCTTTGTGTGTAATCTCGAAAGAGGAAAGCCGCGAAGGGGAGGTAACAGGAACCAAGCGAGTGGTTTAGTGGGTGGGAGTCCCACACTGTTCCTGGTGTCTTTGCCAGGTTCGTACATAATGTATTCCACTATGCTTGTAAAATTAAAAAAAAAAAAAAAAAAAGCCCGCTATAAAACCTTTGCATTTTATGCCCGCTATAAACAAAAAACGTTGCACCCGACGACCACAGTCGACACCCCATCTATTTAGAATCTGGACACACGTTTGTTATCACTGCAGCGCTTCTAGTGATCTCTTTGCAATTCTGTTGACAGCATTTTAATGGTAGTTGTCTGTTTATTAAGTGGTAAAATTCTTCCAAAATTGTTCTACGCCTTCAAAAGTTATCGTCGATCGAACGCGAAGGGCGAAAAAATATCTGCACACTCATTATTAAAACTCGATTAGGCTGGAGAAAAACCGCGAAAGTCTTGAATTTCCAAACTCAACTAAAAATACCGTATACAAATGTGTAAATGAATGAGTACTCGTTTAATTCGAGTGCACCCTATTGTGTAAAACGAGTTCACTCGAATCAAACGACTACTCGTATAATTCGAGTGCGCCCTATTGTGTAAAACGAGTTCACTCGAATCAAACGAGTACTCGTTTAATTCGAGTGCACCCTATTGTGTAAAACGAGTTCACTCGAATCAAACGAGTACTCGTTTAATTCGAGTACGCCCTATTGTGTAAAACGAATTCCTCGAATCAAACGAGTACTCGTTTAATTCGAGTGTGCCCTATTGTATAAAACGAGTTCACTCGAATCAAACGAGTACTCGTTTAATTCGAGTACGCTCTATTGCGTAAAACGAATTCACTCGAATCAAACGAGTACTCGTTCAAACTTCAAGCATGCTTTGTTTCAAGAAAAACCTTGTTAAAATTGCGGAAAAGTGCTGAAAATGCAGCTGAATAAAATAGTAAATTATGGGCACTGTAATGAATCGAAATAAGTGAAACGAGTATTCGCAGCAGATTTTTGAAGTATTCCTTTTATTCGTAAAGGTATATCTGCATACTCAAAAGAAAGTACTGCCTTTCTCGCTTAACTCTTTTCGACTGACTCTCTCCCCTTTCTATTCCATTTGCCAATCTAGTTCTATTCCGTTTGTCAATCTCTTTTCCCTCTCTAGTTTACTCTCCCTAGAGAGCGCTGCTTTCTGTGTTGTCACTATGGCAACGGTGGAGGGGTACCACCTAATATCTAACAGGCACTATTGTGTTTATCGAATCACTCGATCGAAGCGAGCACTCGTTGCTCGCTACCGAGATTCGAGTTTGCCTAAAAACCGTATTGCGCTAATCGAGAGTTGTCGATAGATTTTGACAGCCAGTCAATCCGGATTCAACCCGGGGTCAAATTTCAAGCACGCTTTGTTTCAAGAAAAACTTTGTTAACATTGCGGTAAAGTGCTTAAAAATGCAGCTGTACCAAATAGTAAATTAATTATGGGCCAATAGTCGATTAATTAGGGGCCCTATTGTGTAAAACGAATTCTCTCGAATCCAACGCTTAAAAAGTGCTTAAAATGCAGCTGTACAAAATAGTATAGTATTTATGGGCGAATAGTCGAATAATTAAGGGCCCTTTTGTGTCAAACGAATTCTCTCGAATCCAACGCTTAAAAGTGCAAAAACTATTGTGTAAAACGAATATACTCGAATCCACGAGTACTTGTTCAAACTTCTAGCCCCCTTGTTTCAAGAAAAACTTTGTTAACATTGCGGTAAAGTGCTTAAAAATGCAGCTGTACCAAATAGTCAATTATATTTGGGCCAATAGTCGATTAATTAAGGGCCCTATTGTGTAAAACGAATTCTCTCGAATCCAACTCTTAAAAGTGCAAAAACTATTGTGTAAAATGAATATACTCGAATCCACGAGTACTCGTTCAAACTTCAAGCATGCTTTGTTTCAAGAAAAACCTTATTAACCTAGAGTAAAAGTGCTTAAAATGCAGCTGTACCAAATAGTAAATTAATTATGGGCCATTAGTCGATTAATTAGGGGCCCTATTGTGTAAAACGAATTCTCTCAAATCCAACGCTTAAAAGTGCAAAAACTATTGTGTAAAATGAATATACTCGAATCCACGAGTACTCGTTCAAACTTCAAGCATGCTTTGTTTCAAGAAAAACCTTATTAACCTAGAGTAAAAGTGCTTAAAATGCAGCTGTACAAAATAGTATAGTATTTATGGGCGAATAGTCGATTAATTAAGGGCCCTTTTGTGTCAAACGAATTCTCTCGAATCCAACGTTTAAAAGTGCAAAAACTATTGTGTAAAACGAATATACTCGAATCCACGAGTACTTGTTCAAACTTCTAGCCCCCTTGTTTCAAGAAAAACTTTGTTAACATTGCGGTAAAGTGCTTAAAAATGCAGCTGTACCAAATAGTCAATTATATTTGGGCCAATAGTCGATTAATTAAGGGCCCTATTGTGTAAAACGAATTCTCTCGAATCCAACTCTTAAAAGTGCAAAAACTATTGTGTAAAATGAATATACTCGAATCCACGAGTACTCGTTCAAACTTCAAGCATGCTTTGTTTCAAGAAAAACCTTATTAACCTAGAGTAAAAGTGCTTAAAAATGCAGCTGTACCAAATAGTAAATTAATTATGGGCCAATAGTCGATTAATTAGGGGCCCTATTGTGTAAAACGAATTCTCTCGAATCCAACGCTTAAAAGTGCAAAAACTATTGTGTAAAACGAATATACTCGAATCCACGAGTACTTGTTCAAACTTCTAGCCCCCTTGTTTTAAGAAAAACTTTGTTAACATTGCGGTAAAGTGCTTAAAAATGCAGCTGTAACAAATAGTAAATTAATTATGGGCCAATAGTCGATTAATTAGGGGCCCTATTGTGTAAAACGAATTCTCTCGAATCCAACGCTTAAAAGTGCATAAACTATTGTGTAAAACGAATATACTCGAATCCACGAGTACTTGTTCAAACTTCTAGCCCCCTTGTTTTAAGAAAAACTTTGTTAACATTGCGGTAAAGTGCTTAAAATGCAGCTGTACCAAATAGTAAATTAATTATGGGCCAATAGTCGATTAATTAGGGGCCCTATTGTGTAAAACGAATTCTCTCAAATCCAACGCTTAAAAGTGCAAAAACTATTGTGTAAAACGAATATACTCGAATCCACGAGTACTCGTTCAAACTTCAAGCATGCTTTGTTTTAACATAAACCTTGTTAACATTGCGGTAAAGTGCTTAAAATGCAGCTGTACCAAATTGTAAATTAATTATGGGCCAATAGTCGATTAATTAGGGGCCCTATTGTGTAAAACGAATTCTCTCAAATCCAACGCTTAAAAGTGCAAAAACTATTGTGTAAAACGAATATACTCGAATCCACGAGTACTCGTTCAAACTTCAAGCCCCCTTGTTTCAAGAAAAACTTTGTTAACATTGCGGTAAAGTGCTTAAAATGCAGCTGTACCAAATAGTAAATTAATTATGGGCCAATAGTCGATTAATTAAACGCCCTATTGTGTCAAACGAATTCTCTCAAATCCAACGCTTAAAAGTGCAAAAACTATTGTGTAAAACGAATATACTCGAATCCACGAGTACTCGTTCAAACTTCAAGCCCCCTTGTTTCAAGAAAAACTTTGTTAACATTGCGGTAAAGTGCTTAAAATGCAGCTGTACCAAATAGTAAATTATATATGGGCCAATAGTCGATTAATTAGGGGCCCTATTGTGTAAAACGAATTCTCTCAAATCCAACGCTTAAAAGTGCAAAAACTATTGTGTAAAACGAATATACTCGAATCCACGAGTACTCGTTCAAACTTCAAGCCCCCTTGTTTCAAGAAAAACCTTGTTAAAATTGCGGTAAAGTGCTTAAAAATGCAGCTGTACCAAATAGTAAATTATATATGGGCCAATAGTCGATTAATTAGGGGCCCTATTGTGTAAAACGAATTCTCTCAAATCCAACGCTTAAAAGTGCAAAAACTATTGTGTAAAACGAATATACTCGAATCCACGAGTACTCGTTCAAACTTCAAGCCCCCTTGTTTCAAGAAAAACCTTGTTAAAATTGCGGTAAAGTGCTTAAAAATGCAGCTGTACCAAATAGTAAATTAATTATGGGCCAATAGTCGATTAATTAGGGGCCCTATTGTGTAAAACGAATTCTCTCGAATCCAACGCTTAAAAGTGCAAAAACTATTGTGTAAAATGAATATACTCGAATCCACGAGTACTCGTTCAAACTTCAAGCATGCTTTGTTTCAAGAAAAACCTTATTAACCTAGAGTAAAAGTGCTTAAAATGCAGCTGTACAAAATAGTATAGTATTTATGGGCGAATAGTCGATTAATTAAGGGCCCTTTTGTGTCAAACGAATTCTCTCGAATCCAACGCTTAAAAGTGCAAAAACTATTGTGTAAAACGAATACACTCGAATCCACGAGTACTTGTTCAAACTTCTAGCCCCCTTGTTTCAAGAAAAACTTTGTTAACATTGCGGTAAAGTGCTTAAAAATGCAGCTGTACCAAATAGTCAATTATATTTGGGCCAATAGTCGATTAACTAAGGGCCCTATTGTGTAAAACGAATTCTCTCGAATCCAACTCTTAAAAGTGCAAAAACTATTGTGTAAAATGAATATACTCGAATCCACGAGTACTCGTTCAAACTTCAAGCCCCCTTGTTTCAAGAAAAACCTTGTTAAAATTGCGGTAAAGTGCTTAAAAATGCATCTGTACCAAATAGTAAATTATATATGGGCCAATAGTCGATTAATTAGGGGCCCTATTGTGTAAAACGAATTCTCTCAAATCCAACGCTTAAAAGTGCAAAAACTATTGTGTAAAACGAATATACTCGAATCCACGAGTACTCGTTCAAACTTCAAGCCCCCTTGTTTCAAGAAAAACCTTGTTAAAATTGCGGTAAAGTGCTTAAAAATGCAGCTGTACCAAATAGTAAATTAATTATGGGCCAATAGTCGATTAATTAGGGGCCCTATTGTGTAAAACGAATTCTCTCGAATCCAACGCTTAAAAGTGCAAAAACTATTGTGTAAAATGAATATACTCGAATCCACGAGTACTCGTTCAAACTTCAAGCATGCTTTGTTTCAAGAAAAACCTTATTAACCTAGAGTAAAAGTGCTTAAAATGCAGCTGTACAAAATAGTATAGTATTTATGGGCGAATAGTCGATTAATTAAGGGCCCTTTTGTGTCAAACGAATTCTCTCGAATCCAACGCTTAAAAGTGCAAAAACTATTGTGTAAAACGAATACACTCGAATCCACGAGTACTCGTTCAAACTTCAAGCCCCCTTGTTTCAAGAAAAACTTTGTTAACATTGCGGTAAAGTGCTTAAAATGCAGCTGTACCAAATAGTAAATTATATATGGGCCAATAGTCGATTAATTAGGGGCCCTATTGTGTAAAACGAATTCTCTCAAATCCAACGCTTAAAAGTGCAAAAACTATTGTGTAAAACGAATATACTCGAATCCACGAGTACTCGTTCAAACTTCAAGCCCCCTTGTTTCAAGAAAAACCTTGTTAAAATTGCGGTAAAGTGCTTAAAAATGCAGCTGTACCAAATAGTAAATTATATATGGGCCAATAGTCGATTAATTAGGGGCCCTATTGTGTAAAACGAATTCTCTCAAATCCAACGCTTAAAAGTGCAAAAACTATTGTGTAAAACGAATATACTCGAATCCACGAGTACTCGTTCAAACTTCAAGCCCCCTTGTTTTAACATAAACCTTGTTAACATTGCGGTAAAGTGCTTAAAAATGCAGCTGTACCAAATTGTAAATTAATTATGGGCCAATAGTCGATTAATTAGGGGCCCTATTGTGTAAAACGAATTCTCTCGAATCCAACGCTTAAAAGTGCAAAAACTATTGTGTAAAACGAATATACTCGAATCCACGAGTACTTGTTCAAACTTCTAGCCCCCTTGTTTTAAGAAAAACTTTGTTAACATTGCGGTAAAGTGCTTAAAAATGCAGCTGTACCAAATAGTAAATTAATTATGGGCCAATAGTCGATTAATTAGGGGCCCTATTGTGTAAAACGAATTCTCTCGAATCCAACGCTTAAAAGTGCATAAACTATTGTGTAAAACGAATATACTCGAATCCACGAGTACTTGTTCAAACTTCTAGCCCCCTTGTTTCAAGAAAAACTTTGTTAACATTGCGGTAAAGTGCTTAAAATGCAGCTGTACCAAATAGTAAATTAATTATGGGCCAATAGTCGATTAATTAGGGGCCCTATTGTGTAAAACGAATTCTCTCAAATCCAACGCTTAAAAGTGCAAAAACTATTGTGTAAAACGAATATACTCGAATCCACGAGTACTCGTTCAAACTTCAAGCATGCTTTGTTTTAACATAAACCTTGTTAACATTGCGGTAAAGTGCTTAAAATGCAGCTGTACCAAATTGTAAATTAATTATGGGCCAATAGTCGATTAATTAGGGGCCCTATTGTGTAAAACGAATTCTCTCAAATCCAACGCTTAAAAGTGCAAAAACTATTGTGTAAAACGAATATACTCGAATCCACGAGTACTCGTTCAAACTTCAAGCCCCCTTGTTTCAAGAAAAACTTTGTTAACATTGCGGTAAAGTGCTTAAAATGCAGCTGTACCAAATAGTAAATTAATTATGGGCCAATAGTCGATTAATTAGGGGCCCTATTGTGTAAAACGAATTCTCTCGAATCCAACGCTTAAAAGTGCATAAACTATTGTGTAAAACGAATATACTCGAATCCACGAGTACTTGTTCAAACTTCTAGCCCCCTTGTTTCAAGAAAAACTTTGTTAACATTGCGGTAAAGTGCTTAAAATGCAGCTGTACCAAATAGTAAATTAATTATGGGCCAATAGTCGATTAATTAGGGGCCCTATTGTGTAAAACGAATTCTCTCAAATCCAACGCTTAAAAGTGCAAAAACTATTGTGTAAAACGAATATACTCGAATCCACGAGTACTCGTTCAAACTTCAAGCATGCTTTGTTTTAACATAAACCTTGTTAACATTGCGGTAAAGTGCTTAAAATGCAGCTGTACCAAATAGTAAATTATATATGGGCCAATAGTCGATTAATTAGGGGCCCTATTGTGTAAAACGAATTCTCTCAAATCCAACGCTTAAAAGTGCAAAAACTATTGTGTAAAACGAATATACTCGAATCCACGAGTACTCGTTCAAACTTCAAGCCCCCTTGTTTCAAGAAAAACCTTGTTAAAATTGCGGTAAAGTGCTTAAAAATGCAGCTGTACCAAATAGTAAATTAATTATGGGCCAATAGTCGATTAATTAGGGGCCCTATTGTGTAAAACGAATTCTCTCGAATCCAACGCTTAAAAGTGCAAAAACTATTGTGTAAAACGAATATACTCGAATCCACGAGTACTTGTTCATACTTCTAGCCCCCTTGTTTTAAGAAAAACTTTGTTAACATTGCGGTAAAGTGCTTAAAATGCAGCTGTACCAAATAATAAATTATTTATGGGCCAATAGTCGATTAATTAAGGGTCCTATTGTGTAAAACGAATTCTCTCGAATCCAACGCTTACAACCTCCACAAACCATCTTCTCGAGCGTTTTGGATACAACACAATATGAGCTAATTCCTCTTCTTTGGTTAATTCCTCTCTGGAGCCATCTGAAGGTACCACCGGCGTTTATTCGCGACCGATTACGCCGCGCCAGTCAGAAACGTTTGCCGAAGCAACGTGTGGGGTATCGCCGAGGAGCTGGAAGAGACTCTTGCCCTGTGAGACCACGCGCCGTGGACACCTCACGATGACTCTGGACGAAATGGCCTGTCGAGTGCTGATTCGGTGTCTTACAAGGGCTACCACGGGTGGGGCCCAGAGCAAGATCAACTCGGATTCGGATGAGCTGTAATTCGTAGCGGTCTCAAGACAAACGCGAATGGTTACGTGATGAGTACAAACTTCCAACTCCCATTTATTAAGGTCTATCTTAGCCTATTTATACTCTAAAGTTCTAAGTGGAAAAGCTACCCCTCTCACCCCCTTCGCTCCCGAGTCTCAACTGCTGACTCCACAAACCAAACAGACACCGATGTTTATCCGCTGCTTCCGGGATCGACCGAGGATGCTTTGGGTTGCTCTGTTTGTATGACCCACATACAAACAGCTGAATTGCAAGTTCCGCACTTGCTGAATGAGGTCATTGCTGCGACCTCGTTATCGTTGTGACATCGCGTCATCAGGGCGCATTGGCAGCGACATGTTGCGCATGTTGTCTTCTTGTCATGTCACATCGTCGTCGCGTCGCATCAGTCATCGGCTGCGCAGGTAACTCCGATGTCGTGTTGTGCTGCGATGGCCAAGGGCTCCAAGGGCTATGCAGTTGCATACTTCTAGGCATACGAAGAAGCGTCAAGACTCGAGAACGCGAGACGGGGCGCTTCAGTGTGATTTATTCCTAACCATTTTCTTCTTTATATACTAAGATTTTCTCATAATGTGTCTGCGTTATCGACTTAAAATGAGGGTTTATTTTTGCTCAACTGTAGAAATAGTTTTTATTGTTCAAAACTGGCCGGCATGTCGCAGTTTGGGCACCACTGGGCGTTCCGTGGTGAGCATGAAAAAGGTGTAAAATTCTCGACACGGCTGTGGTTGTGAACTCGTACCGAGACATGCTCACACACACTTTTTCGCACCACTTCGGTGGGCACTCAAACACGAACGCCCAGATCGGAGATCGGCCTTTTGCACGGGAAAATGAATCGAGCAGCTTTTAATCGGCCAAATTCGTTGAGAATCGGCCAAATCGTCGACAATCGGCCTTTTTTTCGGCCAAATCGTTGAGAATCGGCCTTTTTTTTCGGCAAAATAAATCGAGCAGTTGCAGGGGAAGGACGTGCGTCCGTTGCTCTTCGCTGAAACGTGCGTTCCGTGGTGATAATTAAGAAATCCGCGGTAAGTGATCTCGTGTGTGGAAATGGTGTTCCCCAGTTTGTGATAAACTTGCCCGGAAAAGGTAGAAAAGGTAGAAAAGGGAGTTTCCCCGCGTTTGTTGTCACATTCCACCCCCGCAGTGATCCCCCGCACCATCCCCCTGGGCGAACTCGTGGTACGGGCACAGGTCTTTCGGCGTGGTGGTGCCCTGTGTCCGCGCGTATTGTTGTGTGCGTGTGTGTCTGCCCAAAACGATAGCGTGGAACACCTGCCCTTACGAGTGTGTGCGTGCTGCTTTGTTTTGTTGTTTTTGTTGTTGCTGCTGCATGTGGCGCTAGGGCAAGTGAAATCGCCTCAACCGCGGAATTTAAATTTCCTCCTCTCGGGCGCCGTTTTGCGATACGTGCGATATCTGCGATATCTGTGGTTCCGAGGAAAGGAAAGGTGCGTTGCTGATCTCAGCGAGAAGCAGCTTACTAGTCTAATGACGACATCCGCGAGTCTAGATCAGCCAGCTTACTTTCTATTTTGCACCTCTTTTTACTGGATGTGGAGTGTGCTTGAGGATGCTGCGTGTGGGCCTGTGCGTCCGAATTCCAATGGACTTCCGGTATCTAGACACGGAAGACCGCGGCCAGCAAGAACCTGTAGTGGCGACTCTCTTGGTGCTCTCGGGGAGCGAAGGGTTGCCCGCCGGCAGCTAAACAAATATCCTCTGCCCGAGATGCTGTTGGATGGTCCGGAAAAGCGTGACGATGACGCCTCTCCGGAAAATGCTCATGTTCTCTTTCTCTCGCTTGATCCGAGGGTCTTAATGAAGCGAAAAACCGACTGTTAGGCTCCTGCCAGTGATCCGATTTTCCCGCTCCCAACTTTTCTTCTTTTTCCACCAAATGCGTCCCTTCCTTACAATGCGAGAGAACAAAGACGAATCCTCGTGTCGGTGCATGAATTGGAAAAGGTGGTCCGGTATCGACGGGGGGTCGCCCTTCCGGCGGTCCGCTTCTTGAGATTAAAACTGCGAGGCGCTCCTCAAACAAGGGTAGAAAGTGGAGAAACGTAAGAGTATCCTTCGAGCGGCACGAGGGAAAGGCTTCATTCATAAACGAGCCACCCCAAGCAGGGATGTCCGCAACGACATTATTCGGGTGCGTCACACACTGCGCCGTCAAGTGTGGCGTCGATCCGGTTCGGGTCGCTAAATAATGGTAGCTAAGTAAAAATCGACATGTTCATTGGATGCCCGGCTTGGCCTAGAATGTATCTTTTTATTCATTTCTATTGCCAAAGTTCTCGGAATACGTTACAATAATAGCGCAAATGCAATAATTGATCGCCATGAGCCCAGTTCTTAAATTATTACACCCGTATTCTTTCAGGGCGATCAAATACGTTGTAAGAACAAACGTAGGTTGCAACCATTTTCCGGGGTTTCTATTGGTTATATGCGTTGCGCGGATGTTACTTTGTGCAATCATTATAGTTTATACTAATTGTTTTGTAATCCCTTTTGTTATATGGGGGGTATCAATATGCAAACAATTTTTTTAAACAATATAAGGGCGGGTGCAATCGAATAATTTGATTCTACATAACGTTTGCATTAAAAAAAGAGACATAATTTGAATGACGATAAGAAGAAAACTAAGACCGATAATTGAGATCTGTAAACTGCTTTTTAAGGAAATTTTATCACTTTTCACACAAAATTCTGATTGTGCCTTTCTGAGCACCCTTCCGGTAGTTAGCTGGATTTTTCGACATGAAGGTCGAAAACACGTTTGCACACTTGTTTTTCAGGTATTTCTGTGCTTTTTCGATCAATTCATTCTCCGTTTTCGCCATACAGTTGTTGTAATAGATGGTACAATTTGGGTTTGTATCGAATTTTTCGATAGGATGCAGCTGGGGGACGTTGGCCGGGTTCATCGACTTGGGTTCCATATCGACATTAACCACTCCATCTCATCTAACGATCGCTTCGAGTACCAGATCCAGTCAGATCACCGCATTTTCGTTCTTATAGTGTTTCTTGGTGGACGGCGCAACCTCCAGCATGCACTTCTTATTATAAATATCCTCTTTCATTGCCAGTCCGGAGCTAAAGACGAAGGACTGATTGCCAGCCAAAGCATTATCTTCTTGGGGAAGTTGGTGTGTGGGTGGACTGCACTCCGGAGCTCACTTTCTTCGTACAGGAAGTAAAATAAGAAGTGGCTTTCCAATGGATGTGATCTTGGATGAGATAGGTCTCGCGGTTCATCACCACCGCCACGTGGCGATTCACCGGGAAAATCGGGTTGGCGATCTTATTCAGCTGCTGTCGCTGTGACGTTACCTGATATTCTAAAACCAGCGGATGGTATTTCTGCATTCTAACATGTATGCCTATGTTCGTCAGGTACTTCTGCATTGTTTGGTTAGCTGTACCGACCTCTCGGACAATTGCACGCATCAATTCTGTGTCTTAGTTTTTTTTCTTATCATCATTCAAAGTTTGTCTCTTTTTTTAATGCAAACGTTATAACGAATAAATTGTTCTTGTCTATTTCAGGTAACTATTACACATAACATAAGTTATTTCTATGATGTGGAAATAGTTGCCATGTTTGCAATCGCTTTTTTGCAAATGAAGCAGCGTCGCAGAAGAAAATCGAAGCAACGCAGGGCAGCAGGAAGGCTGAAGCTGAAGTCGTGGAAAAGCAGAAAGAAATGGGAGAAGACAAATCGAAAAAGCGCACATAAGAACTTGGGTGAATCATGGAGGTGTGTAGTCGTGGAATGTTAAAAAAAAGCTCGATTTACATCAGATATATTTGTTGTAATTACCAACGTACTTGTGGTTCTTTATAACTTTTTATTCCTACGTTCGATTGGTTTTTGAAAGCTAGCCGTTTTTTTTTGTAAAAAATAATGAAATAGTTGAATCCCTCATGCAAAACATAGATTTGTTTAGCTAATTTTGATTAGAGTATTATTATTCCTCTGCTTTTTTGCTTCATCTGGGTGACTTTTTGATGCGCATGATTGATTGGTTTAGATAGTTTAGATAGACAGTTTATGCTTCATTTTTTGTTAACGTTAATTATATTTTTAAATTTAACATTGAAAAGTTTACCATCATTGAAAAAATAAACATTTATTCTTTTTCCTTTCTTTATTACAGATACTTCTGCAAGTGCCATTGATAACAGAAAGTAAAAGGAGCGTAATGAGTGAGTGTTAGGTGGGGTGAGACGTAAAAGCTAGGTGTGAGAAAGGACAAGCATAAAAGGTGCGCCAAGCGTACCGGAGAAGCAGATCAACAGCGAAAACCTGGGTGAAATGCTTCTGAGGACTGACGAAACATCGAGTAGAATTACCTTGGCCGCCAAAAGGATCCTCACCGTTCTTCAGCAGGCATGGAACGTCGAACAGCGCACCGCTCGGCCCCTCCAATCCCAGACCACTGAAAGCAGCGCCGAAGGACTCACCAATGGCCAAATTGGTGGGAAAAAACTGCGGCAGAACTCTCGACCGGAGACACAGCAACAGCAAAGTCGGCGTCAACAGACACCGGCAACAATTCACCGGGAGTTCACCGGGAAGAACAACGGCGGCTAAAGATGGAGGAAAGATAATATCTGTTGAATTTACTGCTATCAGTTACGGTATCGGTA
>NC_064874.1:49721902-49726902 GCF_943734745.1 Anopheles darlingi
CACGGACAGACAAAGCATGGATAGATGGAATGATGTTTCCCTCTCGATCGCAAAATGATCGCTTTCGTAATTGATATCTAAAAATTTGGCAGAATTTCTCACATACAGCTATCAGTTTAGTAATGGTGCATTACATTACATGAAACGAAGATGAATCTAGCTGAAGGGAAAGGTGTTATGTCTAGTTTAGCAGAATACTATGCGTTAACCATTATGATTATGATGACGATCACGACCACGACAACGACGACGACGGCTGACGATGATGCTGATACTCCGTTAATGAGTAATCATTTGGATCTTTTCAATTTCATTACCCGTCCTAATAATTAGCTGATCGCTACATAACTGTAACGCCCGCCGTCGCCGCCGCCGTCATCTTGACAATGGTGGGATCTCCGGTGAGCCTCAGGCCACAGGGTATACCGCCAACCGCCAAAGATGACGCTCCACTTTGGGTAATAAATAGAGCGCTAGACGACTGATTGAGCTTTTACACCAATACCGCCGGCGGATGGGTTTACAATGACTCCCGAAAAATGTGTCACTGTTGGCCACGGTTTGTGCTTGGTACACGGCACGCAACCCCGATCCGGTAACACCCAACCCTCCCCTCCGCCCCCTTCCTTTGGGCAGTACAAATAAAACTAATTCCTCCTACCCCGGCCCAACACCTGCTTTCTGGACGATTTGACACGTAATTATATTGCTCCGAATTTCCAGTTACTTCGTTCCGTTTATTGTTTGCTATTGCTGCCCCCTCCCCTCCTCCTTGCTCTCCTTGGTCGGTGCTGTGCTGTGCGGTTTCGGTTCCCTCACAACACGTGGAGCACCCCGTTTGCCAACCAACCAACGGTTACCGCACGCGTGACTGTGGTCTGTGTGGCAAGCTCTGTTGCTCATGGCAACATGCGCAGCACCCCGTTTGGATTCTGCGCCATCTCCTCTCTCGGGAGATGCACGCAAACGGCCCGAGGGGATCCCGAGGATTTGGTTGCCTGGTTGTGAAATGGTCCGGTCCTGAACGACCGGACTGACCACACCAACCACCACCAGATCGCACCTGACTAAAAGCTACTGCCGGGGGCGGGGGGCCCTCCCATGCGATGGTGTGGCTTTTGTGGTTTAAGATTCCCCCGCAGACCAGTTACCAGGCAGACTAAAGCAAATCACAACAGCAGAGAATAGTCCAGACTCACTTACAACGTTCCACGTGCCAGTGCACTTGCAGTGCAGGACAGACGAATGAACAGTAGGGCCACTGCCGTCGCTACAGTGTAACACACGCCGCGTCCACCCCGCGGGCCTGGTATTGCCGTTTGAAATTGTAGCACTAAAAGGAAGAAAGTAAACTTTTGATTTCGTTTAGCGCTTGGCCTACCCTCACCAACCAACGCGCGGTGCCTTGCAGTAACCCGAAAGGCGAACTGCAAACTCTACCCAACAAGGAAGGCGACCCGATCCGATCCGATGCGATCGGTTGGGTGGCCATCCGATCGCGATGAAAAGATATTCAAAAACACTGAAACAAAACACCCCATTTGCACCCCTACCTCTCCGCTCCTCTGCACTGTTGTCACCGTTTGAACCGGCCAGCCATTCGCAAAGACCGCGGCCGGTGTCAACCGGTGTGGTGAAGACGCGGCGCCTTGCGATCATCGTAGTAAATCGACGATCAAGATGAAAACTGTAGATGTGTCGCGCAGTTCGCAGTCATCGCATTCGCAGCATAAAACGAGGGGGATGGGGGAGGGTGATTCGAAATCGAAAGTCCCGTCAACTCGGCATACCTTCAATTGTATCTTTGCGCGGTCCGCAACGGCATTGAGTCATAAAACAAAAAAAAAACACATGGAAGCGATGCTTGGGCATCCAGCATCCAGCGTCGCTACTGTTGCCACTACGGTTAGTGCGAGCATTAAAATGTCACGCTGAAGGTCGTTACCGTGTACTTCGGTGGTAGCTGCTGTTGTTGCTCCTGTTGCGGCTGCTGCCAGTTTACCGTTTGCTTGCATCACGCCATGAGCCCCGTAATGCGATCACTTCCCTTACAGCTCGATGCTGAAACGGAACCGTAATGAGCTGTGAGCTCGCGGTTCCGATTCCGGCGTAATTGGAACACTTGTACCTCGTGCGGATAGCAAATGGTCATCCGTGGTGTTTCATGGTGGCCATGGTGGTTACTGCTCGCTGCGCTAAACCGTATGATTAGGAGTGCTGGATCCGGGCGTGAGGCTGCACCGTACGATTGACACGTGTCTTTTCGGGCACTTGGGCGGAGACTGAAGCACTGAAATTAAGGAGCAGTTCCGGCTTTAGTATTAAACTGATTAAAACACGACGAAACAAACAATGAGCCACATTATATTGAGCATCGGGGAATAGCAAATAGCATGCTGGCTGGAATGGTGCTACTTTTGCAAGCCGGAACAGTCACGAGAAACCGATCGCGAGGACGTTAACATCTTAACATCCTTCACCTCGCGGGTGCGCATGTGCTCATGATTTCGTGATGTCCGGAACCCAGAACACAAGCAACGACCAGCACCACACAAACAATGAGGTGAAAAAGAACAATATCATTCCAAACGGTGCGCCAGAGCCAAACCAAAAGCGCACCCGGGGCCAGTTTGCCATTCTCTTCGGGTGACAAAACACATTTTTCATCCGAAGCACAGACCCCGAGAGGCGTGCATACGCGTGGAGCGGCGGCCACCGAAGAGGTGGCCGGAAAACTGGATCAGCACTATCTACAAAGGCCACCACTAGTAGCAGCACCACCAGCAGCAGCAGCAAAATCCATTCTCACCTAGCGCCAAAAAGGGCAGAAACTGGAGCAAATGGAGCGCGATCGAGGGCGAGGCGCGATGCCGCATGCAAGATGCAATATTCCAAGCAATTCACGACCTGCCGTGTCCGAGGGCTGGGAGAGTGCAGCCGCAGCCGCCGTTTGAATGGAAACAATGGAAGTGTGCGCGTTGTTTATTTGTTTTGTTGCAAAATTAATGCATATCGCACTGGCGGCCCCCTTGGGGAGGTCATGCGATTTCGACGCTCGCTGGTCAGCATCAGCGTGCATCCGCGGATGTACTGAGCGCGGCTGCTGGATGGATGCTCTTAGTGCTCTTTACACAAAAACAAAACTGCTGGAAGTCGCACTGGGACGATGTTTTCACACAAAACTGGAGCACCACCCCGAGGCCCGGTCAAACGGCCACGATCACGTTGCATAAGGTTTGCCCTTCACCGCGCGGAGCGGCCATGCCAAGATTTATGATTCCGATTACCCCCAAGCGTGGCCACCGACAGACCACCGAAAACAGTCCGAGAGACCCGCCTAAAGGGCGACCGAACAGCGACTAAGACGCTTTGGCATGTTACGGCCAATTCGACGGGGAGGTCCGTTCTAGCCGTCTACCGGTGACGAAATTCAAATTCGCACTTTACAAAATTAGTTATCAATTCATCGGCAGCTGGTGCTGGAAGAGAGACACTGGCGAAAGGTTTTCTTGGGGGATGGAGAGGGGAATGAATTTGCATTTTCACCGATCGCCGCACAATGGCTGAGGTTACGGTTCGTTGCTATTGAACACGACTTTGACCACGGAAGGTGGTCTAAGTTCTTAGGGCTTAGTGCTCGATTAGAGTTGCAGATTGAAGTGCACACGGGGAGGGCGCCATAACACTCGGAGAAGTGCAGCCGATGCTCTTGCCATGCGCACTTTCCGTGATTTAGCGCGGATCGTCGAAAGGAATATACCTGCACCTGGACTATTTCGGCCTCGGGGCCGAATGTATAGCGTAGGTATGTTGCTTTATCAGCCTGTTTGGTACAAATTGCCACTATTTAGTTGACGATCGTCGGCTTGCTAACTTAATGCCAGAAGACAACGGCGACGATTGCTTTTGGCTATATGTTTGACGGAGTGTTATTTAGATGTGAAAATGAAAATGGAAATGAAAGCTACAGCCACCGCTTGGATGGTTGCATGGGAAAGATGCTGTGTCCCGATTGAGAGAACGGAGTTCGGTTTCAGGCACATCCAGTTGTTCTTTGTTATAATATTTATAGTTATTTTAACGTCATTTTTCACCTTGCAGCAGTAGTCCATTCCGAATATTTAAAAAAGTGGATCCATGTCTTGAAATGCCTCAATCCAAACTGTAATAAGGATAGAAGTTTAGGTTTCTACTAATGTTCATGTTCTTATGCTGCACAATATAAATCATCTTCTGATGGCTGAATTTAAGCTGATATTTGAGATGACTGTAGTTATTAGAAGAAGCTCATATTAACCGAAACCTACCAGACACCGACTGCCAGTAGCAATCGTAGTTCATTAAGACGAAACAAGTAGCAATGCTGCAAGATACATTCGAGATCAGTTTGATACCTGACACTGTTAATGATGATTCTAAAAATGTTCCTTCAAATTCTTTTCTACTCATAAAGTAGATTGGAAATAGCCATGTGTTCGAAGAGCAGCGACGTAAAACTCAAATGTTAGTGACTAATCCACTAGATATTTATAATAATAGATATTTATATAATGTTAAAACACTAAAATGATAATCAAAAGATAATCAAATATTCTTGTTTACTTATCTACACCTATCTGTCTGGGGTCGTTCTCACAATGGGTGTTTATTGAAATGCTTTTTTAAGTCGCTTAGTAATACTCTTTATTAATACAATTCAATACAATAGTCAACAATTAATACCGAAGAGATTATTCAATTGGTTGGTATTGACGGACTGTTTTTAACCATAGTTATTCGTTTCGTAAACAAACAAGCTACAAGAAGAGATGTGATTCCAGTTAGATCCATTTTGTTATGTTTGTCCAGAAAAAAACGGAAAATCGCAATCTGCTTCTCGTATTAATCAAGTTATAAATATTGTACAGCAGCGCTTGAGTGCTAGTACACGAGTGTAAACCACTCGACGATGGTTAGATTCAGGAACACACCCTACCAAACCGACTCACCGACAAGCGATT
>NC_064874.1:49731902-49736902 GCF_943734745.1 Anopheles darlingi
TTCAAACGCCACTTAGCAAAGCGTCACCGCAGAGCGGACGGGAGGAGAGCACCACGATCACGTTCATTGTGATGCTAATTATCGAATTACGACTTTTCATCCGATCGAAAGTGAGAGGAACTCGAGTCACCCCGCTTCGATTGGTCAGGGCACCTTCACCCCCCTCCCCTCGCCCACCTGAATGGCCTGAACCAATGGCTTCCCATAACCTATCGCCGAACACCTAAGCCAGGTGTTCCAGCGTGAGAGTGCGCCTCGTGCGCGAAGGGCACGTCGTCTGAGGCCTGGGAAACGCTGAGTGCCCTTTCACGGTCCGGGTTTGGTGGCAGAACATCGCAGGGAAATGAGTTTAGCACAACATGCGCTGATGACGTGCCGATGAGGGAGCATCATCCTAGCGATAGGTTCACGTAAGGTCAGACCTGTACCGGTCCCGTTTCCAAAAAAGGATGCCTGCGTGCGTGATTGGACAATGGACCTAGCGTCCTAGCGGTTTCCCAGGGTTTGGACTCCCGAAATGTCAATGTCAATGAGGCTTCTGGTTCCATGAGTTCAACCGCTGTTGAACACAGAAAGGGCGCGATGACACCGCGGAAACCACGGCAACATCTTCGATCACACGATACAATCCGTTACGGTGTGGCGGGTGCCCCGAAAACGAATCCAGCCACTTTGGTTCCATTTTCAGCCATCGATCTGTGGCAGTCAACTCCAACATGTTATGCAATGTTTGGATTTGGATTTTGAAGAACCTAACAGCAAAGGTAAGATGAGGCGTCGTTTCGCTTTCGTGGCCGAGATGCCACCATTTCGCGGCAAAGAGTGAGCCACACACACACACGCATCAATTCCAGTGCCAAAGACAGCACTCGCTCGAGATGAGATCTTCTTCTGCGCGGCAATAAGTTTCGCGTTTCGCGGTTGCACCCAACCCGCGTATTCAGGGGTGAAAGCTTTTCCAAATAAACACTCTGGCAGGCAGGAATGGCGGGCTCCAGGTGTGCAATTAGCATTGTCTATTGTTTCACTCGGGGTGTATCATCATTAGGAAAGCGGGGAGTAGCGGGTCATCATGCACGGGAGGTGGTACTCTAGATCTAATGCGATGCGCTTATGTGACGACCACCGCACCAGAAAGTTGTGCAGTTTCGCAACCGAAAGGCGCATGTGAGTCGTGGCGAAATGCGAAATGCTCTTTCCTGTTGACGTCAGACAGACAGGAGTATTTGGAGGAGTATTTGCAGCAGTTTTTCAGCGATCGCCTTAACGACGCAGTAGGCTGGTAGTCAAACCGATCCTAGATATGTCTTCGTTTCAATACCGGACTATCTGTAACATAGTGGGCTATGGTCTACGGTTTAAATCGAAGAGACGTTTCCACCACCGATGAGCTTCAAACTTCAAACAGATTATGCAAATTGAATAACAAGTTTACATGAAAGTTCATCCCGGGCATTATCCGAGCATCCGGAGCGGAGGTTGAATAAAGCCGCTACTGCACACGGCTTATGTTGCTCATGTTATTAAATTAAATCCAAATTACAGCATACCTAACCACCGCCAAACAGCCAATCTTCGATCATTTTCACTCATTTCCTTTCCCTCGCCCTCGTGGGACGAGCGCACACCAAGAAACATTTCCCCATCCGAGCACACTTTTACTAAATCAACAAAAACTTACGCAGACGCTTGGGCATCGGGCCCAACAGCAATCATTAAGCTTCCCACCCATCTAGGAGACTGGGGAGGTTTTCAAATGCCGTCTGCTTTCATACCCTCAGGTCTCCCGCCTTTCGATAGACCGTCCAGCCAGCCAGCACCAATAATTCATATTGAATTTTAAAAATTCGTTTATGTTCACTTCCGCAAACCACCGGGGAGCCAGAAGCGGAGAGAGAGAGAGAGGGGAGCAGCGAGATTGCGTGTTGGCTTTTATGTTGCGAGTGTCGAGAATCGCGATTCTCGCACCACTTCCGGCAGCCTGTATGTGGTGACGCAATTTGCATTGTCCGCAACGCAACACTCGCTACATCATGATCATGACGATGATGACAATGATGATGATGGTCAATTAAAACCGTCACCCCGTCGGGTTGTGGGTTAACGGGAGGCGCCGGCCTTTCTCTCGTGTCCGCCGCTCATTAATCGACCCCGGACCAGATACTATCCGATCGTCGTCGTCGTCACCGCGTTGAATCGTTGGAAACGCGTCACATTCGTCGCGCCGCATTGCACATTGTGCAGCATGCATTTATGACTTCAAAGCACCCCCGAGGGACGGTCTTGTCGATGATTTCGCTGCGGGTTGGGGGAGTACTGTTCGTGCTCTCATCCGTCCGGCCAGTCGTTGGTCAATGCCAGGGGTCCAGGTGCACTGCCACACCGTTTTGTGTTCACTTCCCGCTCCCGTAGCAGTGTTTAGAAAGTGGAAATTCGATGCACGCCAGCCTTAGGGTCGATCTGGTATTGTGGGAGTTTTATCCTCAACGATCTGGGCCCGCATTCACATTCCAGGGGGAAGCAGTGGCGGTAAGGCATCCAGCAGTGTCTCTGTCACCTGGGGACACATTATTTTCTTGTCTTCGGCTGGCTTCGTTCGCTTCCAAGTTCCGCTCGTCACACACACGGCAACAGAAGAAATGCAACTGACAACTGACGGATTAATGGCGTTAGCTTGGGGGCTGCTGCTCAATGGTGGAGCTTCGATTTCCTTACCATTGGCGGATGCCGGCGCCACGTGCTTGACATTTGTTTTGAAATGGGACCCCCCCTTTCACGTGGATCGCCACCGTGGACCACATCCTTTGTCGATCTTCATCATCGATCGACATCCCAAACCTGCTGCATGCTCCATTAATACGTAATAACTAGAGAAAATTAGTTAACAACTAATGATGGCTCGTCTAACTGACGATCACTATACAACGGGTTGAACGGACACGCACGCAATGGCCGCCGATGATGAGCTAGGGGTAGAAGGGGACATGGATTAGAAAATATGGAAAGTGGTTTCCATTGCCACCGTCATTCGCGTAGTCCGGTCTGGTGTGCTAGATGAGAAGCATACACAAAGGCAAAGCAATTTCGGATGCTGGATGTGCAAATTGGGATGCGAGAGCGTCCGATTTTACGTAAGACGTTTAGTTGGTTGGTTAAATAATCGTCAGAAACCTGAATTAAGCGCTCGGCAATAGAAGATGCTTTTCAAAGCGAATTGCATCCAGCCAGCCGGCTGACGTCTAGTACGGCGACGAGTATGCAAAATGCAACATAAAGCAGGATTACGTGGCATTGCCATAACGTTCCTCGTCATAATCGTTTGGCCTAATATTCAATTAACCTTCTCTTACGGGCACCCTCCCTTGGGGGGTCTCATAACGAGTCATCATTAGCGCATCTCATCTCGACTAGAGGCCTGGGGTGGCACCCCAGCAGGGCGCTAAATTCCATGACAAATTGCTAATCGAGCGCGTACACACGCACATTATCGCCATCATCGATAAGCAACGTGATCTGCTGGTCATGTCTCGAACCATGTCTGCAGAGCTTTGCTTGCTGCAAGTTAATCATCTCCGAATAATCCTCCCCATCCCCAATCCCATCCATCTGTCTGTCGTTGCGGTGCATTTACACGCTTCATCCACACGCCACCACCGACCGGTACAGACCGCTGAGTGAGCAAACTTGAACTTGATCTCGACCAACCGATCACTGCGTGGCGGACCTGGACTGTCGTGCCTCTCTCGCGCGGTATCGGGCGAGATCGCACTATGCAGAGTGAAGTCGAAGCACTTTCACGCTGGACTGGGTGCAGACGACTGAGCGATCGCGCAAATCATGCTCGCCCGATTACGATCAGGAGGCGCGTGCCTGCCGGTCGGTCGGTCGGTCGACCGTCGTGGCGCTTGGTGGTGGCCACGGAAGCGACCACCAGTTGGTGTGTTGATGGCTCTAGTCGGAAAGTCGGAGTTGCAGCAACAAACCTGTCTGTTCGTCGCCGTCGTTCCCTGTCGGTTGGCTTGGCGAAGCAGGAAGCAGGAATCGCTCGAAATCGAAAGTCCAAAATATTGTACTTCACGATCGAGCCTGAGCCCGGGCCCGGTTGTTCCGTTTCGGGGTGCCAGCAGCGGCCGGGTCCTAACATAAACCTCCCACCACCGCACCACCACCTTCCCCCTTGAGTGGTACAATAAAATTGAAAATGAAAACGAAAGTTCCGACAACGCGAACACACGCGTATCGGGGCCCTATGCGACGATCTATGCGGTGCTGTCGGCTGCACTGTTTTTGCTGCTGTTACGGCGAAAGGAAGAGAGTACTGGCGGAAAAGGCCCCGGGCCCGGTACACGTCCTCAAGCACCATCGCGTCATTGTCGTCAGCAAGTACAGCAGCAAGTACCACCGGGGTGCTGCTCTCGCTCGATGAAATGGTAATGAACTTCCCTCGACGCGACTCACAATCTACGGGATCGGGATCGATCATCTCCCTCTCGTGTGTGTGTATATGTAGAGTGGCAATCTGCGCTCATACAACCACGCCACGGTCACTGAATACAAATTAATTCCAACTTATCCCCGAGGCACCACCACGATCGCGCCACGATCATGACTCGATTTGCTTGCCGGAGCAGCACCGAGGCGAGAAGTTAGCAAACGATTAAGAAAGAAAGTTTGTTTTCGGTTATGCCTGGTGGGCTAGTTACGGATGGCCATTAACCTGCCCATCTGGGTATAGGCTCCCCTAGCCATTGGAGTGTCAGGGCTAATGGATGATCCTGATCCGAAGCCAGCAGCCATAAGTGTGAACGAACGAACACACATTTCCCGCACATTTCAGCGCCCGTACGTGAACTGATCGGTCACCGGTGGATCGGTTGCCGCGCTTTACGTAAAGCATTTGCAATTACCACTTACGGCACTTACGGTGTAGGACTGGCACGACAAATGGATGCCAAATAGTGGTGGAACACGAAAGTTTCCCTGATTTCCGGCCACCATCA
>NC_064874.1:49746902-49781902 GCF_943734745.1 Anopheles darlingi
TCACAAGACGATCCTTCATTTCACGCATCCTTCGGAGAGGAGCGTCTCGCCCCTGCCTTGTGTCAACGATTAGTGTCGCACGCGTCTTTTCATCTTAATTGATCTGGGTCAGCGTGTTGTGGGGTGCCCGAGTCGTCGTTGGTTAGGGGCCGGCCATCAACTCGAGGTGGCAGTTGATTAATTGTCGACCTTGAAATGCATTTTTTCTCACTGATATCCGCGCATGTCTTCTACCCAATGGAGGGAGGGTGACCATTTTGGAGTCTTGCCCAGCAGTTTCGCTTCCTTGAAAGCGCGGCTGCTATCGGCCGGTATGGAGGTGCCGTGCGTACGTATCGGGCGTACGAATGGCGACATGATCACCACCTAGCACCACGCCAGTGCCCTCCGTTTTAGGCTGGATGGTAGCCATTCCGCTACACATATTAAAATGCATATCCGATACATTTGGTCATTTCACTAATCGTGCGTTTCAATCAGAACGATTCGGACCCGTTGGATCGGATAAGGCATCAACGGTGTCAACTACACGGGAAGGAGGAAAGGGAGGAATAGTGTGTTCTGAATAGCGTGATGAATTGGTTGTTTGGAATTCGGTCAACCTAACCTGTCGCTTCGCATTGGTGTGGAGATGAGACTATCATCTATCTTATATTGCCTTCCTATCCTCGTGCTCCGTTGTTTATCGTTCACAGGTGAACGGTTCGAAGGCACCGGGTCTGTATCGGTATCTGAAGTCGCGCAAGGCAGGCAACTGTGGCGGGTTCGTGAACAGCAACTTTACCCTCTTTCTCACCGATCGCCATGGCGTGCCGGTGGAAAGGTTAAACGCTGGAATTCATCCTTACATGCTCGAGGATATGATCGACGGTTTGCTACGCTAACGAATCGCCGGAGTGGTGCGACATTTTCCCTCGAACAAAACAAAAACCGTGGATTTGTGCGCTATGCGCGATTTGTAGGAAGTTTGTATAGGAGAAATAAAGGAAAAACTAAAAGAAAAAACCAGCATGAAATTGTCCGAATCGTTGTTGTCATTGTTAGCATGCTTGCCTCCGGTTGGCTTGAAAAGAACGAACTGACGATAAACAGCTTGCTGATAGACAGCCTGCGGTGGGACGTCTACAGCCGTACGGTGCTGCGATTAGGATTATCACCGCCGTGGTGGTCTAGAACGAGAACGGCGAACTTAGCTACCACCGGTTCGATCACCGGGTCTGCGTCTGCGTAAACATGTTTGGTTTAATGTCGAGGCTGTGTGGCTTTGTGACCGTCTGACCAATAGCTGGAGGTGGCCTGTGCGCGGTTGCTGAAATCTCCACCGCACTCTACGTTGCACAATGTGTTCCTTTGGCGCGATCTGCTTCAAGCGAACGCACACGCGGATTGACAAAATGTCGATCGGCATGAATAATGCGTTCGCTAGCGAATGGCAACTCCCCATGTATGATGGCTACTAAATTGTCAAACAAACTGTTTGGGATGGGAATCCAAATCCCATTGAATCCACAGCACATACACACACGCAACAGAAACAAGTTTACTCCCAATGTCAGGTATTTCCCCGTTTAATCCAAAAGTTCAATGGCGTGAATTCCACCCCGGGCCTGACTCGGAGAATGGAGAAGCAACGCGGAATGCAGCGTTACAAACGTTCGTATGGCCTTCACTGGATCACCTGGATCCATCCCTGTATGCTCCCGATCGACACCGGTTTCTGGGAAGCAGGAAGTATCTCCACCTAATTGGACCCGCTGCTTCAACGTTGGAGTGTCCCACTCGGGGGGATGTCCCCCCTTTTGGCCTTGAGTTATCCCTAACCATCTATCGCAAATTGTTGTGATCCTTCTCTCTCGCTGATCCAATTCGGCATGTGACGAAGAAGAATTGTAAAATGTGATCGGGAACACGATCGTCACCAGTTCGGTTCCAAGTGTCCAACTCCATCTACAATCCATCTGCTAAAGAAGCTCAGAAAGCAAGATAGAGACAGAAAGCCAGAGGTGAAAAACAACCACCAACTCGTTCACCTGTGGCACGGGGACAGCTTTGGTTGGCTGACGTCGTGTCGTGTATCTCCTTCTCTTTGCTGGCCGCACCGCGCCGATGCCGATGCCTTACATGTCGCGGTCACGATGACGATGAACGTCTTCCCCCGCTCTGGGCACGTGTTTTTTACGCACCGAGCAAAAGGATCCGACGCGAGAGCGCTTTCGCGATGCGATGCGATGCGAAACCGAAAGCTCTCGTTTACGATCGAAGGATGGTGCGCCATGGATGGTAGGAAGTCTATAAAAAGCGAGTCCCAGACCTTTGACTGGCAGTTCCGATCCGTACGGTGGTGGTAAAGCGCATCTGCAATCTGTGTTCCGGCGAGAGAGCTTGCAATCAGTGCGGCAAGGATTGCGGTCCTTATATCATAAAGTAAGTCCAAAGTAAGTTACCAGAGTTACATCGGTATCAGTGATTAGCAGCGAGTTGTTGGTGCAAGTTATTGTCGTGATAGCCCTGGCGCCATATTGGGTGCTCTCTGGGTTAGCTAGTTTGTGTTTAAAGGTTTGAGCAACGTGGTTTGAGCGCATTAAGGCGGTTTTTTGTGTAACACTCGGAACTAAAGTATTTTTTTGCGAACAGAAAACTATTGAAATTGTTTTAATAAATCAGATTTATAGAATTCCCAATTCATATTCTCCTGGTTAGTAATGAAACAAATTCCTTGGTGGTGATGTTTAGTATGATGCTGCTTGAAAAGAGGATATCTTTTATATTTACGCACAATTTTACCAAAAATAAATCTAAACTCTCCTTTATATTTCAAAAACATATTCAATTTTTAATTTTAAAGTTAATGTATAGTAACTTGAAACAATTGTTGTTAAATACCTTTTCAAATGCTTACCTTTTTGTTCTTTCATTTTTTTTCCACCAAAATGAAAATGTTTTGATCAAATCGTAAAATCAAAGCTCTGTTGCTCTTAGTAGGAATGTTTCGTGCATTAAACTTCAGCAATTATTTCATTAATAACGGGATGAATGAGATAATTTAGAACATTTATTTGCATTCCTTGAAAAATTGAGCATCCATTTAGCGATGGCAAGCTAGCATTTATATTGTACAATTGCATCACAGTTTGGATCTCGGTCACGTGATAACATCTTGTAGTCAGCTTAATCTAAAATCTCAGTGTTCAACGCAGCTTCCTTGTCACAACTCTTCCTACTCTAGAACAGTTCCAGAACGTTTAAAGATCATGGTGACAGTGATGGAAGGTTTCCAAAAAACGCACGCAAACAGGTTCAGACGCAGTCGCGGTCTAATCCGTGAGAAATGCCAACCTGCCATTACCAAATGGCGACCCAAACGAATGACCAACCGATCCGCCTAATTGTGCCAGCGTCCCTGTTGTTAAATGTCACTTGCATTAGGACGGACGACAGCGGCCGGAGCCAATAAATTAGGAATTAAACATCCAACAGGAAGCAACCTGCGCGGATAGATCGATTCGGTTTTCGGTGGAAGCCGAGAATGGATTAATAGGAGTTCCCTGTAGCATGACAACATAATCCTTTGAGTTCTTTGAGTTCTACAGGAAAGCGCAGGGCAAAACGGAGTCAATGTGTAACTCGTTAACTTGACTTATCGTTACCGATTACCAAAATCCATCACGGAGTCTCAGTGCCACTAGACACTTTCATTTCATAATATTCAATTTACCAATTTAATGAGATACACACCCGCACAATGCGTCATCCCCCCGAAAAGACGATTCCTGGGGCGAGAAACGTGCGTGCGGATTCGTGACACGCCGTCGGTACGCTGCGACATTTAACATTGATGCTCAGCGACGCACCTTATCCACGCGCAGTGGCCCTATTGTTGCCATTGTCCATTGAACGAATTTCTGCTCCATTAATCGTGACCGTAGCATAACGCCATATAGCGTCGGCCACCCGTGATCACATTACTTTTGATTTCATTTCTTCCCTAACCGGGTCAGTCACTAGCGGGTACTATACAGGGCCCAAGAGCAGGTTATATGATCGTTTCCACTTTCGTTCAATTACCTGCAGATGACGATGCTTCCATTGCTGCTGCTGCCCTGTCTGGCGCTGCTAGAGTCGGCCACGGCCGGCTATTTGGCTGTACCACTGCAGTCCCCGGCCGGAGTGACGTACGTAAACAGTCAACAGCATATCGGTCTGTTGGCCGGACCAGCTCGATTGACTCAACAACCCGCAACCATCATCGATGCACGCCATTCGGCAGCCATCGCTGTGACACCGGAACCAGCACCAACGTACTACTCCTACAACAATCCGCAGCCCGTCTTCGGTAAGGCCAGCTACACACCCTCGTCGGTTCAGTATCACACCTACGGCAATCCGACGGTCCGTGTGTTCGAACCCAAATCCTTCGTTTACGGCGTACAGACAGCAAGCAGTGTACCATCACCGACGACACATACCGTCCACCAGCACCAAGTTCCGGTAACGGTCACTACCCAGTACCATCACCAACAGCAGACACCAACAACGATCGTGCATGAGGCTCCGGTAGCTCGCGTTCCCGTTCCGACGCCAGTGCCCGTGCATGTTCCTGTGCACGTACCGGTTCATGTTCCGGTAGCAGTCCCCGTTGCACCGACCTATACCAAGACCGTCACCACTGGACCAACGTATGTCACTTCTGCACCACCTCCACCACCACCACCACCACCGGCAGTGACCGTGGTAAAGCAAGTGCCCTTCGTACGCTCGCGTAAATATAAGGTACGACGTCCGGCCATCCAGAACCAGTTCTACGACATCGAAGAGCGTGTCATCATCCGGCCCGTCGGTACGGCACTGGTTGAGCTAGAGCAACCGATCTCCCAGACGGAAACGCGTACCAAAACGACGACGAAAACCACCGTCACCGAGAAACGGCCGGTCTATAGTCCACCGCCACCACCACTACCCGAGGTTCACTCGGTAGCTGAGGAGGAAGAACACGAGGAAACGATCTACAAAACGCGTGTTGGTGGACCGCAGGTTGTGACAAAGACAACGACCGTGTACACCGAGCGTCCACCGGTGTTCCAGAAGTCGGGTTACGATCGTCTGGAAGCATCCAAGACGGAAGATCGGGCCCAGATCCGTACCGAGACGCAGGTATCGGCCGCCAGTACAGCTAAAGCTTCGGATGCGGAGTTTATCGATGGATCGGTGACTGCTGTACAGGATCAACCGGCACAACCTGCTCGACCAGTCTTTACCCAAGGACATGCCATCTACCATGGCCATCAGCAGGGACACCAGACGGCCTATTTGAATCCGTTTACGCCACACTTGGCTCCCCATCCGTATCTGTACCATCCGGCCAATGCAGGTCATCTGTTGCATCACGTAGCCTACGTTGATCAGCATTCGCCCGCTCTCTATGCGACGCATCCTGGTGCAGTACATCATCCTCAGACCGTGTTCCATGTTCCTTCGACGACACCCCTGTATCCGGTACCGGCCGTACCAGCCGTTACTCCGGTTCACGATTGTGATGGAGCGAATGATCCTCCGAAGACTTCCTCCGAGTATCTGCCACCCAGCAGTAGCAGTGTGACTCCGGTGAGTCCTACGACACCATCGCCGTCACCGGTTGGTACGACCACTCCCTATCCACCAACTTCGACGCCCGGAAGTTTCGCGGATGCGGAAGAGGAGTACGATGATTCGATCGTCGTGAATGCCCGAAGTGGCGCTACCGATGGTTACTCCTCGACGGAATCCGACTACGACAGTACGACCGTGGCATCGTCGTCGGTTCCGACGGCGACTCCCAGTTACTATCATGATAAGTATCGCGGTGAATCCGCTAACGGTCAGAGTGAGAGCCACAGTGAGGGACGAGACCGGAGCCAGGGTTCGTTTGAGATCACGTACGCCACGCGCACCACACCGGCAAGCGATCTCGTAGCGTTTGATCCTTCGACAGCCTCGGCCAGTTTCGATCTTGGACCATCGCATACGATCCCACGAGGATTTTCGTTCCCATCGACAACGCCACGACCGACAACATCGTCCTCGGCACAGCTGGCCTCAAGCTCGAGCAGCACCGCAGCAGCATCTCAGCAGGCCGCCAGCACGAGCTCAACGGCTGCCTCGCAACGCTCCATTACGATCATCTCCTCGACGACACCGCGTACTGTGTCGGCCCGTTTCAGTGATGACTCCGCGTCTTTGGCTACCTCCAGCCAGCTCAGTCAATCCAGCTCCAGTTCACAATCGGTTGTGGTCGGTGAGGGATTGACACGGGAACAGATCCACGCCAACCAGGAACAGTTCATTAAGCTACTTTCGGAGCGTGACTCGATCACGCAGGTTGGCTACGATGGTGCGAAGCCCGAGACGACCGGATCGCTGCTTGATACGTTCGTGCGCAGCCGTGTACTGTCCGCTACTCCTGCACCACGCGATGCTAAGGAAACTTCCCGTACGGTCAACATCCGGCGCATTATCGTTTCGCGCCCGGTCGAGACGGAACAGGAGGTTGAGGTGCGGGAGCAGGCGTACCATACGACACTAGCACCACCACCCACCGATTCGTACGAGCACAAACGGGATGTCAGCGAGGTCACCGGGCGCACGGATGCTGCCGGTAATGGCCGGCTAGTGCCGCGAGTGCCCGTGTATGTCAACGCCAAACCGCCAGCATTTGCCAACGATTCCGAGTAGAGGTGAGATCGATCCAATCGGATCGGATCGAAACCAGACGGATGTTAGGCGAATTCGTATATTTATTTATGCTCTAACCCCTTCCCTTTGACCACACGAGGCCTATTTCCGCTGGATACGAGCTGCCCGCTGCTGCGATAGCGTTGTGTCTGTTTGTTGTACTTACCGTTTGTTCTGTATTTTCCATTATTAATAAACTATATTTATATAACAAAGTAACACCTTGGCTGCTTGTTTTTTCAAAGGAACGAATCATACATTTATCGGGAATCTTCTTCTTTTTCAAAATACTCTTATACCTACTACCGAAATACAGCGTTTTACATCTCAACGGGCATTTGGGTCGCTTTCAATTTTATTTTCCGACTAGTGATTGAGATAAGAACAAAAATTGAACTGAAATCCAGTATAGTTACTATATAAATAAATGTAACAATTGAACCGAAATATTGGACATAGGATTGTTACTTAATTAAAATTTAAAGACAATCTTATTCTATCTAGCTTCACGCACAATTCCTGTCAGAAGTCTCCTTTTTAAGAGATTCCGAAACTGATAACACGGATCTCAATTGCAAACATCTTAAGACCAAGAACAGTCTTCAGTATAACTATTTTGAACCAAAAACAACTTATTTAGGAAAGAGTATACTGTCTTATGTAAAGAAGAGTATACAATTATAGTTTTTCCCTAAAATTCATTCAAATTGTCAAGTTCAAATCGTAAATTTTACGGAGATTAATCGACGTGAAATCGAAAACAGTCATTGACATACCGAGGTACAGTCTAAAAACTTAAATAATCGCGTTTTCAAAGACGTTGCTAAATATAACATGGAAACTAGTACACCGAGTGAAGTTTTGCTAGCTTAGGAGATAAGAGCCCAAGAGTCTAGCACTTTACATATGCATAAATGCAATTTTTATAAAATATTAAAATAATTTCTAGAATAACAATTTTATCTTCAGTAAATTATTTCGCGAAATTCTCATTATTTCGTGTAAAGTTATCATATTTTGCATTGTGTTTTTGTACTTTAAGATTGAAATATAAATGTGATATGTTATTTTCAAAACAATGGCTTGCAAAAACAAATTTATTATTACTATCTCAGGTCTAACCCTGCAGTGAGTAACGATAACCACATGCATAACAAATAAACATTCCAGCGACGCGTTACAGAACAGTAGGTGGTTAGCGGATTCTATATTTATAATCGTTTTTAAAACCCTTACATCTTATTGTTTAAATGCTATCGTTCCATGTTCCATTCGCAAAAATCAACCCTGACTATTTAATCTCAAACAAATCTCAAAAATGTATATTTTTTGTTTTAATTCACGTCACTTCTTGTTGAACACATTTATAAAGTGTACTGGAGATATGTCATTGAAAATGATTCAATATAGTTAATATGTGTTTCAAGACTGTTTACGTACAAACATGCACTGTCCAAGCAGATTGTGTATGTGTGCAGCTCAGCTGCATTCTGCTGTCGTTACATAATATTCCCGTAGGCATCTAGACACTGATCTTCAATTTTTTAAACCTCAATCTCGCTGAGTCATCTGAATGAGTAAGAATGAATGAATAAATTGTAAATTCCATATGATCCTCATTCATCATCGAGAAGACTTAATCAGTTGCATCCGATTATGTGGTACATGTCATATCACCTATAATACATATTGTCATCACGACATGACACCAAACGGCAGCATTGTAGCATTGTGGCGGCCAGTACATGGTTTGCTCATAATTGACTAGCATCGATCGTGATCGTTGCATTTGCTAAAACCTTCATTATCCATAGTTTGCATTGCACACAAATCGTCTTACCTCCTTACGTCACGATACCTTAATGAGTTACATATTTATTGTCACTTTTCATTATCTTTAACTTATTACCAACCTACGCAGTGACTGGGATGGCGCTTTGCGGGATCCAGAAAATTCCACATTTCACTAGCCCACACCGATACGTCCACGGGTATGCCATAACATCACGCCCTGGTCGGTGCGAGTCGAGGGTCGTGAACGCAGGCTCCACTTCCGACGATCAAGACGAAATGTCACGTTGACCCGTTTACCATCAGATGATGGTAATCGGGACGCACAACAGTATGGGATCCGCAATAAATGCAATCCACTCGCACACGCTAGGGTCGAGAGTTAAGACCAAAACAACCGGAGCAAAGTACAAAACATACTCGAGTCGAAATCAACAGGACGGATGCTGGTGTCCTAGACCTTTCGGGAAGGTACGGCCCTTTCAAGATGCCCGAGCTTTCGGTGTGCACCATGGGGAAATCAGATTAAATCTATGGTGCCCTAACGATAATAATAAAGTAATCAAATGTGTAAATCTTTTGTATCTATAATTTAATTGATAATGTCTACTAAATTTGATCTAATCTTTTCTGTTGGTTTAACTTTTTTGTAATAACTTGTTTAATTTAATACCAATATAATTTGAATGAACTACCCTTTATACTTATTTCTCAAACTATAAATAAATTGATTTTGAAACATTTCATTCTAATACAAAATGTTAAATGAAATGTGGTCACTGTACACAACCCATCACAATGCCACTGATCATGCAGAGCATACTCGGCACGTGCTTACAATGGTCTTTGGGCCTCACCTATCAGCATCCGCGCTGGTTGTTGTTTTTCTGGAGAACTTCAAGGATGCGGAATTTAAAGTTCACCGGTCCCGACCGTACTCGCTGCCGCCTCCTCAACCTACGATGGAGATGGTCCATGACCGACCACCGATCGGGTAATCTAGATCACCACCTCTTGGGCTGCATCACTGCAAACTACAAGCATGCCAGAGATCCTGCCAAGGAAGACCGCCAGACCATGCTATTGCTCCACGGTCGACCCCGTGGTACCGGTCACGCGACGACCAAGCCAGCCGGCGCATCGGAGCAAGTAACCTTTTGGGATTCCACTTCCACACCCATTCCGAGGCACCGCGCCCGAAGGTCATCCGGATGGGATGGACGCTTCCCAGTGGCGATCACACCACAAACTGGAGCATTTGCGTCGAGATAGGGAGAAGAGCGCTGGGGGATGAGTCGTTAGCGAAGATGAATGCAAAGGAAGTGAAAGGAGCTGCACCGGGAGCCGGAAGCGATAGTTCCCTTAACGAACAGTACAATATACAATGCTGTCACAAACAATGCTGTAAATAATCCGTGTCAAACGAGCACGGTAAGACAACTTCCATTGCACAGTAACCACAGAGAGATCGCTAAATGCTCCAGAAAGATGATCGCAATGTAAATATAGAGCGCAGCCTCCGGCGTCCAGTTTGTTGCTCTTGTATCTGTTTTGTGCTCTCCTCGACATTGACCTTGGCCTTGTCTGTGAACGTTGAAGTCACCGCGTGGTATCGACGCCTGAAATGAGCTTGGCTGAGCGCAGAGCTTTTGCATAACTTATGCGTCGTCGCGCTGAGCTTACGCGCTAGCTTCGAGACGATTGCTATTACGCCACCGTGCTATGCAAGGTTGTAGCATTGAGTTATCGAGAGCGAGGTTTCGATGCCCAAAAGTAGCAAGGATGGTCAGCACCGGATATGGTTGCAGGGTTGACGATGTCAATGATAGCCTCGCAGTAGGCCGGAAGATCGATAAGCTGATCAATGAAAATCTACCTGCTCCAATGATTGCCAATTGCATCAGGAAATGTTTATGGAGCAGGGTTGTTTTCGCTCTTGGTGTGGCTTGTTCACCGCTGTGGCTAATGTAATCATTACAGCTGACAAAGAAGCACTGTGACACAAATACATGTAGCGACATCAGTTCATTGTTTCATAATTATGCGAAAGATTTTGGAGAGAATCCTTCCTCATTACCACAATAGCGCATTAAAAGGGAATTATATTTTAACTTATTGCTGCACTCTTGTAATAAGCTACAGTCTGTAACACTGCTGTAGTACAGTATTTAAATGTTTAAAAAGAATCGGCACACAGAACATCTTGAACACCGACTTAAAACCATTGTTTTTGGGAAAATCATTTTAAAGTTCCGAAAAGTTCTAACCCATCTTTTTATGGATGGATGAATTATGGATTTTATATGATAGTTTTGGAAGTGTAACCATTCAATCTGAATGTAAACGTAACAAAGATCTATCCATTAATATTGGTTCAAATAGATTTGCAATTGATTTTCATTAACATTGAGGGGTGCAAACTGAACGCTTAACATTGAGTATCTTTTGGTGCGAACTAAGGTTTTTATTACTATAGTTCACATACTATCACTTTCTCAATTAATTTTCCCTGAAGTATGAAATTCGCAATCTAATTGAGTGATTTTCATAGTCTCCAGTGGCTTGGTCTAGTGTCAAATGGCGAAATGCACTTAACTGTGTCTGATAGACAAGCTTTTTGATAAGTGATTTTATTTTCTTATAGTTTTGACTTTGGCTAATCGGCGATTGATTAGCTTGCTAATGAAATACGGAAGTAGTACTTATGAATGATAAATACTAGGATCTCAGATTAGTCAATCCGCATACTTTACCATATAGTAAAACAAGAGTTGAACTCAAGTGTGAACATATAATCAAATCGACAAATAAACATAACATTACCAGCAATGTTCTAATGAAGGGAAAGGAGAGGTAAAGTAAACATTATTTAATCTTCAGCTGATGGTTACTAAAACCCAATTAAATAACCACAAAATCATCTAAAGTGAGCCACACGAAAAGTAAACTTCGTATATACTCAGATTCCGGTGTAAACCTGTTTACATTACAAGCCCGTCACATGGAGCGCAAAGAATTTGACTTTATATTTTGCGTTTACGCTGAGTTTATACGAAGTCTACGCTTCGTGATGCCATAAACGCCTCATGGCTAATCAATAGCAAAGCAAAAAAAAATCGATGATCTTCACGACACTTTTACAATATCTAATATATTGTGTCCAGTCTCCACCATGTGATCACTCACAATCGATCACGGGTTCCAGTGCCAGCTGATGCCATAATAGCAAGACTTGATCTCAACAGCGCACACCCGCGGCATGACATTTCGTGTCACTTCATCACGCTTGTAAAGCCCGTAACTCGTCACATTCACGTTCACGTGATGAGCTGATGAATAATTACTAACGGTAAACGTCGTGCGCACCGTATCGTATCGGAACCGGTACGGAAGAGCGTCGAGCGGATTTCCTCCTTCAACACGCGACTCACTCACCACCGAGTCTCGCAGCATCCGGGGGCACCGCACCGAAGTGCACCACCGCTACCACCACCTCCACGATCATCGCCGTGATCGTGATGCAAAAGAGCAAAAAAGTGAAAGGAACCGATGAGGAAGTCCTCTACAAACGCTCGCTACCCAATAGCCATCAGGTCGAACCGAACCAACACGAAGCAGAGAAGGCAACCAAACGAGCTTGCGCGCCGCACCGATAAGGGCTTCGCAACGGTCGAGGCTGCGCGGATCTGAGCATGTTCTCGTGGCAAGCTTCGCCCAAATGCGCGTACGACCACGGCGATGACGACCAATCCTCGCTCTGACCTCGGTAATGATCTTTGCCTGGATGCCCGAGAACTTTGCCGCCGTGCTGCTCCCTCAGCGATTCACTTTCGATTCTTTACGCCACCGCCACTGGATCGTTGAGTTGGACGACCGACCCTGGCCACGTCGTCGGTCACCTTAACCGAACGCGTTCGGTACGACCGAACGAGGGACAATGCACGTAGCGAACGGTACCCCAGCACCGCTGGCATGGCTGCTGCTACGGTTTTTCGATCGGCAAGTTCACGAAAGAAGATGGTGCCCTTGACGAAACGCTGACCGCGTGAAGGCAGCAGCATGGGGCGGTCGGTGCGACCCCTTGTTTTAAGCATTTTTTTATTGCAATGTTGCCCCCGTCGCAGGTCAACGATCGCAGATCACAGCCGCACGGTGTTGACGCACCGTCCGTTGTGGTGGTAGTGATCTTGTTCTATTTGCGATCGTTTCCTGGAAGGTCTCGCGCAATCATGGCGCTGATTGCTCGGTGCCGTAGATTGCACTTTTTATTTTAAAATTGTCACAACATTTCGACAAATGGCTAAAAACATACCTGAAGGCAATGGAACTCACATTCTGCGCTGCTATGGGACTAATGGTCAATGTTTACTATGCAGATGCTATGTCAAACAGAACATCAACTATTTGATCTATTTTACCTTCAACGTCTTGTTTGAGTGTGACACAGCTTTTTTACGTTCGTCCCCTCAGAACTACGAGCATAAACAGCAAAAGGCCTTCGTGCGTTTGAATGACGCAAAATTCACGCGAGACATTACTCAATGCAGCCGGTTGCTACGCTAGTTGTCACGTAGCATCCTTTGATCAACAAAACAAACCAAGTATGAGTAGTAACCAGATAGGGGAGGGCCTAGATTGACCTACCGATCGACCGGCTGGTAAAGCGAACTTAGTAATTAGTGTCACGTTTCAACCGTCAGCATTGGTTGGCAGGCCCATGCCAGTACCAATACCCAACCATCAGACAAACACATCCCCACACACACACACACACACACACACACACACACACACACATTCTGTACAGCCCTCATGCTCGCTAGTGATATCAGGGGTATTTTTTTTCTTCTACAAAATCATGACCTTGATCTTCAAAATCTGTTGGGTAAACAATCTGGCTGCGGCACTCGACAATTATGCTTCCGGTTGTTGTTGTTAGACGTTGATGGAGCTCGAGAGCCAAAGCATAAGGTGTTCTGTGGCGCCACCTCCATTGTAAATCGCCTTCAGGGCATCGGTCAAAGCGCTACCTGGAACACGCGATCACCGTTCTCCATTTTTATCGATTCCTCCTTGACACCGGGAAACGGAAGTAACCGACTAAGGCAGCCGGTCGTGTTCCACCTGTTCGTTTTGGATGATCAAACACACGAGCTTAACTTCATGCTCCATGCTACACTCTTGCATACCAAACGTAAATCAGTCCAATCGAATCGAGACCTACTGATCCCTATTCCCAGGATCCCACTCATCATTTCGTACGATCAATGCCTGGCCGGTTTCGCCGGTTCGACAGCTTCAAGTGCTCAAGTGTACACACAAGCGAACGCTCTGGAACGAGTGGCTGCAGAGTGTTCAGAAGCTGTTGCTGCTGCTGCTGCTGCGGCATCGTGACACCCCGTTGCGATCGTTTCGTTTCACGTGCTTCCGCCTCCACGCGCGGTTTACACGGTGCCATCTCGCTCTAGCGCCAGGCACCGTTGCTCCAGCCTCCAGCCGCCCCAGGAAGGGTGCAAATGGATGGGTGGATGGATGGTGGAGTGTGAGTGTGAGTTCACCGATTGGAAGGACTATAGCAACTAGCGATCGGCTGGCACGAGCTAGGCCAGTCGTTGGCGCCGACATATATATAAGAACGCGACCCGTTTTCTAGCCAAGACAGTTTAGTGCAAACTTCCAGCGTAACCGCAACCGTTCGCCGACAAACACCGACCACAGCGTACCTGAGTTGCAGTGACACCCAACAGCTACACAACAGCAACAGGTGAGTGAGTGAATCCGCGGGGCCGTGATCGTGATGTGATGCATTGTTGTTATGTTTGATTACGGAGCAGAACAACAGATGGATAGCGTTTGTGATTGTAAACAGCAAGTGTAACAAAAGACTTGACCGCGGTGTGTTAAGTGACGAACCCGATTCGTGATCATGGTTAAAGTCTTGAAAAGGCGACCATGCTTTGATGTGATAATTATTTCGATTTCAAATTATGTTTTTGAAATCTAAAGAAAAATGTTTGCATTTACGAGAGTGGTTTTTGTTTGGTTTTCGATACTGTCATCGAGGTACAGTCGGAAGCACAAGCAGAGCACCTGAACATACAGTATGCTTGCGGTTCGAGAGCGCGCGCTTTGTCACGCTTACATCGGTTTATTGCATCGTTACCGCATGTCCTTGACCACAGAATGCAATTACAATAAATAGTGCACCCTTGCCACCACCACCACTAGCAGCTCGCTGTGGGACGTGAGGGTGATCTATCGTCGCAGTGGCATTGGCAATTGTGGTTTTTCCCGATGATCGCAGATAGCGTAACAGAGGAGACCGACCGAAGACCGAGGCAATTGAGTTCGTTTTTTTGGCGACAAACTATTTCTAGTTCTCCTTATCACCGCCACTAACTAACTAGCGAACGGACGGCCGCACGCCTCTAACGCGGGTCTGTATCACATTGCGCAACGCACCCAAAGTCCCGGCCTGGCCTCCTATCATGCGCTATCGGTCGCAGGGGAAAGAAGCATTACATAAACCAAGCTGGTGCTGCCGCTGCTGCTGCTGCTGCAATGCTTCTGTGGTAACTTCTGGCAGCTCAGGTTTGGCATGGGACTTTTTACGTTTTCTTTTACACAAAAATAAGCAAAACCCGAATGCATCAGTGCACGGTGCACGGTACCAGCAATGCCCTCCCAGTGCACCTATGCGTTCGTCCAGTGTTACATCACCGACGCTACCCGACCACCGACTCGTCTCGTGCCATGGCCACCGTCATGCGATGGTCAATAAATTCCGAAGAAAGTGAAACTAATCCCACCAACCGGGTGGTAGGGTGGTGTGCTATCGCTACGTTTGCTATCGTTTAATGTTCTTGTCTTGCCTCCCCTACGCCTTTTTCTCCCGGCAGCATCCACCATGAACCGCATCATCATTGCCCTCGCCGCCGTGTCGTGCGTCTGCAGCGTCTCGGCTCAGGTTTACCTGAACCAACCGATCGCGCTGGCACTGCAGCAACCAGCTCCGGCCGTTCGTGAGGTACGTATGCCATCGAATCGCACACACACACACACACACACGCAGTGCACGAGACAGTGCCGTGTGGTCATTACATCACTTGGTGCTGGCAGCACATCACATTTATGCATAAACACGCAGTGACAATCGATGGACGAACTAATTTCAACTGTTTCCAACAACTTCACTACCGACCTGTAGGCATCGCTGGCTCACCCCGCGGTAGTGGAGAACGCACTGCACGAGGCACAGTACCCGGATCAGTTCCGTAACAACTTCTACAAGAACCCGCACATCGCCGAAGCGCTCGCCAAGCACTCGTGGTTCGGTGATAAGGAGATGCCGGTGTTTGAGCGCGAAGCCGACAAGATCCCACGCGATCGTATTGTGAAGATCTTCAAGAATGCCGGATTTGTCCGCAGGCGTTAAACCCCGTACGAATGGCGGTGATCAGTTCAATGATCATCATCATCATCATCATCATCACCATCGTCGTCGTCGTCGGGGGTACGGTGACACAATTTCGTTCCAGCTCCAGCCCAAGGACTTACGCATCTCGAATTCTACTGCTCGACAGCCCTGTGTATGTGTGTTCCTGAAGCATTTGCTTCGGCACTTGTTTCACTCGAGAACACTTGTGATTGTGATGTGTACATAGTCGTTAATTTATTGTGCCAATAAAGTATTTATTACGAGATTGATGTTGAAAAAGCGGGGCTGCAAATTGTGGTTCACCCTGGGGCTCGAGAAATAGATCACTCCATCTCAATGGTCTCGATGGTGCCACTGAAGGGTCGCTGCTTATCGGAACTCGTAAACATCGTTTGTTTGTGTTGCTGAGTCCTCAGTACGAACAAATTGCATGGTGGTAGACTGATGATCATCACACGGAAGTCATATAAACGATTATTAACAAGACTTGTCTTTGAAAACAAATGTCTTTAAATGTCAGCTGCATTAACCCGGCAGTTGGATTCTGACCATTAGGTCCAATTTTCATTCGCTTTTTGTTTTATCTTCAAAACTAACAATCCGTTCGACTGGAAAACCTCAATGTGATACTTTGTTTTAGTAGATAAACACAAATATCCATATGAATTCATAAAAAATGTGAAAGGGGATGAAAAAAAGGAACTTACGGTAAATGGGTTCGGGGACCATATATATTTTCCTCTAATACTAGTCATAATACAGCTATTCAGTAGGAAGTTTTGGGTGATACATGCGGTACATATTCTTTCTCTATCATTTTTACACACACATATATAAAACATTACAATTTCAATCGTTTACAAAGCTATTTCCATAAAAATACAATATGAACCAAATGGCCCACGAACCTGTTTAGTGTAAGTTTTTTTGAACCCAAATGCAGGGTTAAGTGTTTCAATGAATGTACGCTTCAAAGTCGTTTCCGATAACTAGGAGTAGCTTAGCAAAATCTCTAATCAGAGTCTCGACGATAATGGGGCGCGAGAAATAATTTGCCCACGTAAAAGGTTGAAGAAACGATGGATGCTGTTTGCAGGATCGCGCGCCCTCTTTAAAGTGACGATCACAATTTGCTCATCATTTGTGATAGCAAAATTGGAACAAAATGACGCGCAATTTTAACAACTGAAAAAACGTGATAGAATCTCAAAATAAATTAGAATTGACGCTCACCGCTTACGTTCAGCACTTACTGCTACTCAACATCGTTCCTATCATGTAAAACCGTAACCTGTGTCCTGAACGTCCTTGTTTAGGATATGAGATAACGGATAGCAGTTTACGCTTAAACGTAATCGGCGCACGGTAGCATTTAACCAACTAAATGAATACAATGGCAATGTACGTTTCAGCAGCGGAGTGAATACGACGATCGTTGATAACGATTCTGGAGTACTACTTTAAAATCATAAGCGATCAAACATGATTTATTAGACAACATGACATCGCGAGGATAATTTTATCCAATTTTTATTGGTTCTACAAATGTGCTGAATCACTGTTCTCTCCGGGATTGATTTACGATTTAAGCGGTACGGCTTAAGCGTATAATTTTTCTTTGTTGTGGAATATTGATGTCCTACGAGGCATAGAAATTATTTCCTTTGTTTTTTTAAAGCGAGTTTAGGCATCTACAATGAAAAGGAATTGAAAGTGTAAAATTAAAGTAGAATTAATAGACCTTCGAAATGAAGAGTTGAGATTGATATCACTGGTTCACTACGATAACACTAGTGCAACACATTTCTGAAACGAATAAATCCACGACAATTTTGGTATCTGAGTTGTTGAGCTACCTGAGAAAAGCTTTATAATTTATTGCGAAATTCTAATCGAAACATGGTTTGAAGGAAAATGTACAACACTTATCATTTACTCATTCTCTCTCCTCAGATGGTTGGCTCTGACCTGATTTTCCACTAGAATAGATCCATGTTCTTGTATTAATGTTTTAGTTTCTTGTGTTTTTTATTTTATAAAATAACAACAATGGAACTGTTAAACGTACGACTCGTCCGTCCTTATATATGTTAAAAAGAAATGGAACTGTATGCCCTTATATGGGATACTATATACAATAAGGTCACGCACTCACTTTTCCGGAGCTTCCTTTACACTATGCTTATTCTAACACTAACAATCACCGCAGCGTAAGATACTGACAGGAACTGTTAATACCATTCGTGGTGAACTGTTATATTACGATATTGTTAATAGGTTTACTTACACATTTATCCAATGATTTGGAATATCTGTATCCTTTGAAACATGGTCTTACGTTCGCCATTCTAGTTCCCAGAAGCTAAAAATCAAGAGAATTCAAAATTGAGACGAATTTACCTTTCAAAATCAGCTCAATAAACTAGCAAAGCACTAGCACGTGAAAAAGTCTTTCTTAGTATGATCATCGTTTAAACACTAAAATCAAGCACATATCTAAACCGAACCCAGTTTTACAACACGAATAGCTGAGCTGTTGAGTTGTTTAAACGTAAAGCCTTTTGTCTTACTTCTTCTCCTTCACCATACTCGTCCGATGAAGAATCTTCAAACTCCTCCGATGAAAAATCTCCAACATTGATTGGTTGTTCGAAAGGATCTGTTTGTTCCGAAGATTCTGATTTTAAACTGTCACAAACACCGTATGTTATCAGCAGCGGCACGCAGACAGCGAGCGAAAAGAGGATGATGTGCTTCATGCTGGACGACAAACAATACTGAACGATCATCCGCATGGACCGCATAAGCAAAACGCCTGATGCTGAATCCAAAAATTAGAAGACACACATTGACAGTGCAATCATCGTATTAATGCAATTATGATAATTCGCAACTGGATTGAAATTGAAACTAAATTGAAGAAGACAATCCCGGAGCTCTCTGCTGCAGACCCTCGGGAGCATCTGCTTCAATTTATCCATGATCTAGGGAAACACTGATGATGTACACATTATTTAACTGCCCATCGTAGCGCTTGCTCACGCATCGTTAGAGCAAGTGGCGAAAGGCCACGGAGTGCAGGTCACCAAATTTATGATGCCATTTAGAAGGCGCGTATCCGTAGGGTGGGCGAAGCAGAGGTGTAGAAAACATGTTAGGCGTAAATTGAGATGGGACGAACGTGTCGAAAATTATTCCAAAACAATAGACTAACTCTGCATTATCTGGGAAGACGAAGTACACTGTGTCCCATACAACTTCAATCATCTATATTTTGTTAAATGATGGAGTATTTTTTTATCCGAGCGTTTCATTATTAAGAAACTTATATTAATTACGGACGACTTCATTTCATTCCAAATTTTATTCATCGCTGCTTTGAACCGTATCAAAATGGACAGTTTATTGTAGTTTTGTTTTGGTAGCATGTACGACCAAACGAAAAAGTCCAGTGTGTTAAGTTCTGGTGAGCTGGGAATTCTTCACTACAAAACGGGGTTAATTTGTTCTTGCTTATCTTACTAGAACACATAATCGTCGTCCCGGTATAATTTTTCCCAAGCTAGGTTTTATCATTTTCTCTACAACTTCTGTTTTATAACATATTGTTCTAATTTTTATGCCTTTTTCAATATGAATTTGCGGAAACTGGCCGCCAGCGTGTATGTGACCGGCTGCACTAATGTTTCGATCGGCTACACCGAGCGACAAGAAATTCGCCGCACCAGCATTTTTTTGTAAAACGCGTTGGGGCTGACTTTTTGCGACGTTACGAAAACAGATAGCTAAAATTGAAGCAAATAAAAAATAAAATAGTTCTCCTCGCCAAGAAATCGAGGAATAAAATTGACCAAATACTAAATCATTCCTTGTTCCTCGAGTATATAAACCAATACGTTTGGAATTTATGAAGGGTTTTGTTAATTTTCATTCGTTATTTTTATTTTTTGAAAGTTTTTGTTTTATGAAGTTCGTTTCTATTTTTGACGATACAAATGATTTCGCAACAAATAATCGAAATGACAAATACCGGCTCCGATTGCATCAGAAAGAGTTTTCAAGCTGCTTCTACTAGGAGAAGCCGTTAAGCATGATCCTTTCTGCATCTATACGATGCATTGCAGGAGTACTGTGATCGCTCTTCAAGATACTAGATTGCTTTATTAATGTGCGTGCAATCTTATATCGACGGTAAACAAGGGTAAACATTCTATAAGACGTACGGTAATATCAACGAGTTTCATAAAATTCTGCTTGAACATCTCTGGCAAGTATATGAAACATTGTATAAATTTTCCTCATTACGAACTAATAGGTTCAATCTTGCATCAAGTTCCAGCACTGCCCCGTACGATCGTTCAGGAGGATGCAACATCAGTACCAAATCGAGATTGCGCGGGAAGAAGCCTTAAGCGACAAAGAGTCGAAAGAGAGAAAGTCAGACGCATCACTCTCTTTAGGGTTCGTGTAAATCCAATCTGGGAGCTTTTTCGACAAGCAATCGATCAACTTCTTTCCAAGCCTGCGGAAATTCGAACAGTGTTTCGGCTGATTTGATTGCAGAAGAAACCAAAAATGCATGATTATCCCATTTTGAAACTCGATCGTTAAAGTATCTTATGATAATATGTTTCTCGTTTTTCCAGTAACACCAAGAAGTGTTTGGTCGTGGCAATTATGCGCTTGCTCGTCTGCCCATTCCGTGGGCGCGTAAAAGCTCTCTGGTGGCAATCAGGAGACGCTACTGGAATGTGTCTATCCCGGGTGAGCTTCCGGTTTCTCTAGGAATGTTCCCACCAAAGCGGTAAACAATCTAACCACATGTAGGGTGGAGGTTACATTCACCATAACATGACTCCAACGGAACGCTTCCCCTTCGCTTCGCTTCGTTATCAATCCTTCCCTTTTCTCCTGCAATGCAGCTACCTCCGTGAGAGAGAGTAGCCCAGCCTCATCTAGGACTGCTCACCCTAGCATTAACCGTTTCTACGCTAACTGCGCCATTCGTGGACGATGACGTAAATCCCGCCCCAGCTTGCGCGCCCACGCAAACTACGTTCGAAGCTAACTGCCGGCCCGGGTGTCTGTTTTCAGCTGCCCTCCCTTACCGGTGCCAATGCGTTGTAGCTGATGTCCAGGAAGCGAGAGACCGCCGTCGTCATCACCGTGCCGGTATTACCGGATTGCTGATGCTTGTGTATGTGTATGTATGTGTGTGTCTGTGTTGGTGCTACTAGAGCAAGGAGGCAATTGTGTCGCCATCGCGTACGCCCTCTACTGGCAGCAGCAGCAGCAGCAATAACAGCGGTACAACCATTGCGCTGCCCTTGGTTGTCACTTGCACACACATATTAGCCAATCTGCAACACCCGGTCCACCCTTAGCTTGATCCCTTCCTTGTGTGTATCATCGAATCGGGATGTTCGTCCACCCTCGCCCTAAACCGAAACGAAAAACCCGCGCAGCTCATTCAAGTTTACAGCTTCGGGGCCGATGCCGCCAGCAGTTGCCGTGTCGAAACACTTCCTCCTTTTCCCTCTTACACCCTACTACAATGATCGTGCGAATGACGCGCGAACGCAGCAATGTGCAGTATGCCCGGTTTGATGACATCGTTGCATTTGCCAGCAGCCTCCTCGGGCGGAGACCAACAGCAGTCCGTATCATTGTGTCGTGTTGCTTGGTAGTGTTTTCCCGTTGCAGGTCCCGTACTTGCAGACAGGTATAGAAAGATTTGCAACAATATCGAGAAAGAGTTTACTTAAAAGACAACTAAACCGTCGATCTGCTAGTGTTTAATTTTCCATGCAGTGTCTTTTGCCGAATCATTCTTTTGTCGAAATCCGCCTACGGTAGTGTCCATTTGTTGTGCTACAGCAACATAAAAAAAAAGGAAATGCATTCCATCCAAACACGAAACCATTGTTCACACATTGTCCGGGTGCGAGTCAAGAGCCGGCCGCTGAATGCTGGCTGGCTGGCTAGCGTACTATGAAACCGTACCGTGCGGTTGTTGTATTTCTAGTAATAGTTGCAGTCAGGTCAGGGATTGCAATGAGAACCGACGGTACGGAAGAACAGAGAGACGGAGAGGAATCCCAACGCAGGAAGGATAATTCATCGGGAATGGGGAAGGCATTCCGGGTTGCAAATGGTTGAATGCTAACCGAAGTCGTTCGACGTGCCGCCGTTTGGGCGCATGTGCATCCATACACACCACACACCAACACAGCGCGATGACGAAGTTCAATGGTGTGGCTTGGGGCTGGGGGGAAATGAATGTTCAAGTGAACCCGGCCACTCCACTAGCAGAACATGTGACAAACCGTTGCGGTTGCTTATTACAATATTTCTTTTTCGTTTGTTTGTTTTGTTTTTTTTGTTACAACGATATTTAGTGTACAAACAATATACGTTATTGATAGGGTTTTTAGTTAAATGAATTCAGTTCACATCATGCCTGCACAAAATATTTCGCTGCAGTTTCACTAATGACACCCTCGTGACGTCGGTGGCCCGATCCCGGCGGCCTGTCAGTTTGCGGTTAGGATGGGGGCATGGTGGTGAGAATGGAATGCGATTTGATAACGTTATCAGTTGCTTTGGGCATGCGTGCCACGGTTTAGGGCTCCATTTGAATGTGGAAGCATCATCGAGGCGGCCAAGAGTTGACCAAGCCCTTATTAAGAAGAATTTTACTCTAGAAAAATTAGAAAAAGTGGAGACGCCTGGTTGTTAGAAAAATGGAGACGCCTGGTAGCTGACGATTTTATTGTTTTTGTTACATGCGACGTACAAGAACAGCGAACCGATCTCACTCTTGTTTCTATCACAACAAAACGGAAAAGGTAAACAAGAATTCCTTCTGCATGCAAGGGGGGTGGTGGAGAAAACCCATTAGGAACTGTTTCGTCCAAGCGAACGCACACTCTCGCAGGCACACAAATGAGTAAAAGCTTTTGCTGGTGCTGGTGCAGGTACTGTTGGTTCATTTCATTCAAGTTTTCCTTGGCACCACCTCGGTCGTCCCCCTTTTCCTTCTCGCATTCACATTGCGCACTGTGGCCTTTTGGAATGCGAAACCGAACCTCTAGGTTCCCTCCCTCTGCAGCGGCGAGTGAACCGAACCCTAGGCAAAGAAGTAATGGAAAGCGTGGCTTCCAGAAAGAGAGGGAAAAAAGGGAGAAACCGAAACTATTGAGGATGAGACTCGGCGAACGCGTTGAACTGCGGGCTCACTTGCAACGCATAAATCACTGAGTCCTTCCCCAAGCCCCGTACCTTCCGGTGGGTTAGTTCATTCATTCACAAAAGCCACCCCTCACCAATACGCTGAAGGGCTGGACGACGACGACGACGACGAATCCTCGACATCGGGATGAATCGGTGGATGACCCCATTCCCCCTAAACGGAACGCTCCGATTTGGTGACGTTCGATGCTGGAACATGCTCGGTTCGGTTGCTCAGAAGGGTTTTCACATCGGACCGCGACGGCAGCCACCGTGACCGTAGCAGCCTTTCGGTGCCAAGTGACAGGTAAAGTCTGTGGTCTGTGGTGGTAGGAAATCGAGTCGTGAAGGGATTCAATCTTGTTCCTCTTCTCAAACATACATACACACAGACACACATACACCGTATCGCGAAAAAGGAAAATAGTCACTGTTGTGCTGAGTGTTCAATTCTGTGATTGAAAGATAATCGAAAGATCCGTGCTTATGCTGGAAGCAACCGAGAAAGAATTTGCACCAGAGCGCGGTGCCAGGAAACAACGAAGTGCACGTGTGGTTCGTGGTGTGCGTGTGTGAGCGAGACCGAAGTTGGCCCGGTTTGTGCACGTTGTGCGCGAGCGCGCCCGCACTTGCTTTCGTGTTTGTGTGCGTTCTTGTGTCTGTATATGTGTGGTGGCGCGGTTTTAGAGTGAAAGGCGAAAAAATGGGGCCATCACTCGGCTAGCTATCCAATTTCGCGTACATCCTTTATGGGCCATTCGAAGGCACTAGCACTGAAGGCAAAGAAAGGGAGAGAAAGAGAGAAAAAACGAACGAGTGTGTGTGTGTATGTGTGCACGAAAAATAAAGGGTGGGGGCGCTGGGTAGCTGGTCGTGGACGAAACGCTGATCCTGATGGCGGTGGATCGCAGGGTTTGTGATGCTATTTTCTACCTCGACCTACATACATCCAGGAATGTCTGCTGGTGGTCCGCACAGTAAAGAGCGATGCCTAGCAAATTCTCACTGAATGTGTGTGTGTGTTTATGTATGTGTGCGTGTGTGTGTGTGTGTGTGTGAGTGATATTAAGGATAGTGTTTAGTATCATTGGACCATTGTTCATCATGCGTGCGAACGTTGAATGCTATCTCCTGCAGCAAATGAAAAAAGGAGGCTCTCGAATGCCAGCCTGATTCTTATCATATTGGTTCGTCACCTTATCTGCTGACAAATTATATATCTCCACCTACAACGCGAAGAGAGACTTTCCATTTTAGAGGAAAGTCAGGACAGTGTAACGGACGCCCACTTCCTTTCCTATCATTTCCTTCTCCAGTCTAAACACCCATGGGGAGCACCTTTACTTTATGCTGCTAAATGCTTTACTTTATGCTGCTGCAAATGCGTTCCGTTATCCTATTCGTGATTAACTGTGTGTGCGTAACACACGGCAGCGCAGTATCTTTTACGTATCGTCTTCCGTAGTGTGCGTAGGAAATGTGATGAGCTCTCGCTCGTCTCTTCAACTCGAACATCCTTTCCTTCCTTATCTTGCGATAAGTGCGAACGCAGGAGCTTTTGGAATTTCAAAAAATAGCCCATTCCCTGACGAGCAAATCAGCAGAGAGCCACAAAGTGAAGTCTAGGCTAGCGTTATCGAAATCATATCCAAGTAGGCTGTTCTGCTACTCTGCTGCAGCTGGTGCTAAACGTTTTGTGTCCGTACGTACGCCTGTGTGCGTGACTGTGACGTTTCCTGACGTTGGTTGCTTTGGTTTGTTGGAGTCGGTTTTGTGCGTGTTTGTATCGTTCGCACCGAGGACGGCAACACTGCCACCCCGCCGTGTCGTTAGTCGTTAGTGGTAGAAGCCAGAAGTCACTCTGCCACCACTGGCACTCCATTCATCCCCCAAGGGATCTCCTTTCACTTCCTCGCCCTCGCTTCACGGAAAAAGGCAGTTTTCCACCGTCGATGGTTTGCGATCATTTTTGGCGCTTTTCCTCGTATTCCTCGCGTGGGGTGAGGGGGAAACCACGAAGCAAGAAAAAACGTGATGCGAGTAGCTGGTGATTCGTGAGCTGTTGGAACTGTTGGATATCTATCCTCATTTCCTCCTCTTCGAATGCCCTGCTCATCGATCGGAAACAATAAGCAAGCTCCGTTGATGACTTCACAAAACATGTCACACGTGCAGGACACGGATGCCATGGAACAGATTGAAAATTCGTTCGAATGGGAGTCCGTATCTTCTGCGCTACATGCAGAGATCCTGCAGATGATTGCGAGATGATTTCCGTTTACTATAACCGCGCAGTCCCACCAAAACCGGGCCGCCTTTATCCTATCAAGCCGAGGTTAACGAGGATATCGAATTGAGCGGAAATGCTCGGCTATCAGGCCAGAGAAACTGCCATACCAGATTCCGCTGCAGCATCCCGAGCAAAGCATGTAATGCTCACCAGTCCGCCAACCGCATGGGAGTTCGTCGCAGGAAGCCATCGTCGTCGTCGTCATCTAAATCGATAAAGATTTTAAAGAAACCCCTAATGTGCCCGCACTGGTGGTAGCAGCTGGTTCTAGCATCTGCCTCTGGTTTCGTCGAGTGTTCGGCACCGCACCCCAAAAACGACGACCACGTGCCCGACCCGAACCGTGATACGTGCTGGTACGTGGTGATGGTGGCTCGAACTACTTTTCCACGAGCGCTGGAAAAGCGCACGTTTTTCTTCGGCTCCGGTCCGTGGCAGTGGCAAATCCTTTTAATGAAAATGTCGGGCCAATTGATTTGCCTTTTTGGAGCTGGAACCCCCGCTCAAAAGCACACCCCCGTCCTCGGTGGTCTCGGTGGTGGTACCGCTTCCCGGTGGTAAATATTGAATGTTCGTGATTGGAACTCCGGGAACCAACTCCGGGAACGCCAACGAACCGTGCACAAACATGAGTCTGTGTGGTATAAGCATGTGAGGGAAGGGCATGGCATTGTTTACGCGGGCACTAGCACTTCAAATTAACCGTTTAGATTCATTGTTTCTTCCTCTTATGCTTCCCACCATAAATGGCACAATCTTTCTTTCTCTCTCTCGTTCTCTTTTTCTAGCTCGCACAACAGAGTTGGCAAAGTAGTGAAAACCGTGCTTGAATGCTGGATCCGTACACCTGGTTTCTCCTGGAAGCCCTTCACCTTCCAACGGTCCCGGTATAGCAGGACGGAGACGGAGACGGAGACGAAAACGAACCGGAAGTGATTACGAACAGTGAGAGCGCGCGCCCGGTACGGTACGGTACGGTACGGGATCTCATTGAAATGCAATCAACGAACGAAGCGAGCTGCTAGTGGTGCCGGGCGGCAGTCGAAAGGATCTACAATCGAATCGTGCGTGTTCGAGTGCGCCTGGCCGTGTGCGTGTGTGTGAACGGGCACCACGGGTAAAGCAGTGTCTTCGATATGCAAGCATAAGCACCAGTGCCACGGTGCTCTCTCCCTCTCTCTCTGTCACATCCTAAGCACTAGCACAAAGACAGACAGAACCTGGCACAAGGCAGGGGCAGGGGCGAACGCACACGGATTAGCATATTATGATTTAACCGGCCATGATAATAATCATGAAGCGTCGACTCAAGATCACTCTGGCCCTGGAATCGGTACGGTCCACCAACGCCCGGGTGTCCGCCTCGTGGTGTAGTGTGACGCAGTGCCGCGATGCCTTTTCTGGGTTTCAATAAACGACTAAGCGGCTAAACAGCTGCACTACCACTGCTACCGCTACCGCTACTACTATTACTACTACAACGATTAGTACTTGGGTGTGATCGGTAAACAGGAGAATCGTTCCTGAAAACTCGTGAAAAATCGGCGTTCTCACCAGCCCACACCACCAGTGAACCTATTGTGTGCGTGTGTGTGTACGTGTGTACGTGTGTGTGTGCATGCGGACGGCTCCCGATGGGAACGCTAACGTCCTCGTCAACCTCAACCTCCAGCTTCCCGCTAGCGAAGACGAAAATTGGAGGCACCAGCTATGAGGGTGAGTACAGCTATCGGCATCCCTGCCATCATTATCATCATCATCTTTTTACTCACTCTACACGATCAAAGATCTTTCGGGAGCGGCCAAAACGATCCAAATGGGATCGAGCATATGTGCTAGCAAGCAATAATCACTCGCATCCCGCTGGGGATGGCAATAAAATGGTTCCTCATTATGAGGCAGCGCTGGATCATCGTAAAACTCCATTACTGCGACACCGACTGCCAGCATCTTCTCGTGCGAGAAGAAGAGAGGGGGGATCCAATCGACACGCAGTCATTGGATTGTAATAAATGAATTGATTTCGAGGCCAGCAATTATGCTCTCTCTTTCTCTCTCTCTCCCCAAGCGCATCGAGCGCGACGTACATTCGTTCCGGGGTTTTATGGAGACCAATAAAATGGACTCCACGTCCACCAGCCACCACCAGCAGACCAAACCAGATTGCCAAACAATTGACCACGAATGGCCGCGACAGCAGGGCCTGCTGTGGCTGCTGCAATTATGCTAAGGACTACTCCCGCCCGGCCAGATGGTTAATGTTTCATCCTTTTTTCGGGGGGGAGTTGCGCTGGCGGTCGCTGATTAGAGTGCCTTATTAACCGATCGTGTTTCTCATCTCGTTTCCGTTCCACCGGGCCAGATCTGCCTGGCTCGAAGGCTTATTGTCGAACACGCCGGAACGGCTGGATGCGGGAGCGTCTGCCTTTTCTTTTTTTTTTTTGTTTTCGGCGAGACGAAGCCAGACAGTCACATTATACGAGCAGAGTCTAGCCACCCAACCAACCAACCGACTGGGCGCCAACTATTATGTAGAGGCCGCATGTTCTGGCCAGTGTTCTGTGGCTCCAGTGCGACCCAGAACGCTGACTCGCGGCAGGGCGGTCGTCTGCCGTGGCCCACTGGAGCCGTGGATCAATTTGTTTTATTTATTTATTTTATGCGTGCCACGGACACTAGCGGCCGCGGACACGCCACTCCGCAGACCCTTCGCAGCGCTGTGCAAGTGGACGCGTCATACACTTCGACATCGACGACGAGCGATTGAAAGGCATCGGCGGCAATAGCAATTGGCACGAGCACCGGAACCGTGTGATTAGTGGTTGTTCTTGGCGGTGAGGGTGGCCGCTACGCACTCGCAATCGCCGTGACGTGACTCGGCTGGGTGCCATGTTTTTTTTTTTTGTGGAAAGTTATGTTCATCCAGCTCATTCCTTTTTCTCTTCGTTTCTGCTGCTGCTGCTGCTACTGTTTGTGGCGTTTCGCATAAATGTTTCGCGAACGATTGCGTCGAACTCCTTGTCTCCGCCAGCACAGACAAGACAAGGCAAGACAATTGCTCAGAATCCCAAACCCTCAGAAGGGGCCACAACACCAGCACCAGCTAATGCCAATTGATGTCTTTTCGTGGGTTTATAGTGTGTTCCACAGCACAAAAGCGCAATCGGAGCGACGACGATGATATCAGCCGCTACGCCGAGTATATATGTGCCTTGTCATGGTGGTCTACAGTACTTACAGTGGCGCGCTAAGTTGTAGGCGATACGTCATCCGTCGTACCACGCGATCGGTTCATCGTACCCCAAGCGGGACTGGTGTACCGCCCTCGACACTCGAAATGGAAATCGGGGCTTCTGCCGGCTGCCAATCTGAACTCGGAGCCACTCCCTAGAGCCAGAGGGCAGTTGCTCGAAGAAATGCGCTCCGTTTATGGTGACTCCCACGTGCAAATGGGGAGCGGGTTAGAAAGACGAACGATCGGAACAACGCGTGACAACCCGCGTGGACCGTGGGCAGCGACGGACCGTCGTCTGTGAAAATGATGATGATGAGCATCATCGCGTGGGCTATGGGGACAATCACCGGTACCTCTCCTGCCTTTGTGACCTTTCACTCGTGTAGGGCATCGAGATGGAAAAATGGAAAATTACTTGCCCGACGATTGCCCACCGCTTCTTCACTTCTTCCCAGCGTTCGTAACCAACGCCAACACCTCACAGTGTATGATGTGTGTGTATGATGCGCTCAAGTCGATCTCAAGCGAGCCAGTGGCCACGAGTCCCATTTTTGGGAGGAGTGGAGGAATGTACTCCTACAGTTGCAGCAACGCGGCATGTTAATACATCCTACGCCACACGCCGACACGTGCATCGGTCTGTTCTGCCTCACGAGGACTTGGCACTAGAAGTTGTCGCAGACGAGTCTCTTTCAGTCAATTTGCGGAAAATTTCCATACAACACGGTTTGAGGAGAACGGAGTAACATGCGTGTCTGTCACATGTGCTTGATTTGAAAAAACAGTCCTCCTCCTCCTCCTCCACCGTGCAGTCACCAACGGACGGAACATAACCCAAACCAGGCCTAGCAGCAGCACGAATCATCAAAGCTTTTTTGGGGTTTTCCCACGGCAATGCATTGGGTGTGCTGTTTGCCTTTTTAACTCCATTTCTCTCGCTCGGGGCCTTGCTATAAACGGTGCGTTTAAATGGTGGACAATGTGAACGTTCAATTTGTTTATGCCCGAATGAATGCTACTGGCTAGAGCCTACCTGGAAGAAGCAACTTTTAAATTTTTTTGTTTCCCAAATTTGAGGTTTGGTTAGTCAACATAATATGGTATTCTACTTTGTGTGGATCTACTTTTAAATGGCAGGAGCTCCATTGAAAGAGGGACGATGCTCGATCTTCATTACAAGAATCGATTATGTTTTATTCTAGTTTACAGACTAAGCGGAACTTGCCCTACTGATATCAACAGGGGAGAGGTCTTCCCTTGCAGAAGTTATTCCTTCAACATTGGAGTTGGGCGTCTGTTCCTCTGAAAATTGTAAAGATCGATCGTCAGACACCGTGGAAAGCTTGGGCTTGGATTGGTTTCCTCATAGTCCTTGTCATATTCATTCAAGGCCAAATATTACTCCTCTCGAACCAGTTAAGGATTTTTTTTTGTGTTCCATTTTCCGACTTGATAATGACCATGTCGTGCGCAAACTAAGAAACAGTAGCACCTTCATCTTACAACAGGCCATTGGTCATGGTTATTCTAGCTTTCTAATCAGTGTCGACGACTAGAAAGCTTTCATGATATTGTACAACTTTGCAGTAGTAACTTCTACATCATCACTGCTTTGGATAATCTTAGGTCTTCCCTGGAGGCCTAAAGCTTCATGCTGGCATCCTAATAACCCATATGGATATAAGCTAGACCATCGCTTTCACCAGAAAATGACCGATCAGCGCTGTCAGTAACCTTTTCACCCCGCGGCTCTATCGGGTACTGTCCGTTATAGAATGACGTAAGAATTCTCGGAACACAGAAAGAGAGAGAGGAGAGGCATTAGCAGCCAGAGAGTGCAGAGTTGCACTAATGGAAATGAGCTACACTTGGTTGATGTTCCTCCTCCTTTCATTTTCCCTAACCATTAGTCCTCCCGACAGGCCAAAGTGGCCACCCGAATGAAGGCACCCGGTTAGGCCACCGAAAAGCATTCATCTTTATTCATTCGCAACTGTGTGACTAGCCCTGGTTGTAGGTAGAAAAGGTTTTCCTGGTCGCCTCCTCAGGCAGTACAATGGCAGAGTTAAAGTTTCTCTGCTCGACCAGGAGAAGAAACCCCAGGAATTAATATTCATCCCCTAGCCTCCGCTTGCTTCGCTCGAAGCCAATCGCTATTCATGGACGATTTGTTTTAATGCCCATCATCCCCTGGAAAGGATCAGAACCAGCCCATCGGTCTGATGTTTTAATGCTGCTTCGCTTTGCGTTGTGGTGTGGGTTCTAGTCACCGGCTTGTAGCAGCAGCACCGGTCAACCAGAATTAATTTGTCAGCCATCGACCAACGGCTGCTGGGCCGGCGGTCTCCCGGGACGAATACAATTAACAAGTCGTTAGCGTGAACCCCTAAATGGGCCCCCGATCATCGGGTACGGTTCGATCGGAGTGCTCCAAAGGGAGGGATAAAAACTTAAGAAACCGATTGTCCGAACTGAGTTCTAGAGACTAGCTCAGAGTGGGCTCCGATCCGATTGACTTGGATTTATTTAAAGCTGGCCAGGGTCTCCGCAGGGCACTGTGTACTGTGTGGTGGCTTGTGGCACACACACGCAGACTATTACCGTGCCACCACTGCTGTGAAGGCCATCGAGGGCTAATTAAGCTGCAACAAACATTGTACTTTGCGCCACGTTACAAATCTCGTTGCTCGTTTCCCTTCCAACGGCAACGGGGTAGTAAGCCTGCCTGCTACAGGCACAGGAACTACTGATGGTGGCCTGATGGTTGACGGTGGGGATGAGGATTCCTCGAAGGTTGTTGCTGCACTTTGCAACCCCGCCGTCGCCATGTTGCGGCAAATTGGCGTTCTTCCTCTTATTATGACGTTTGGCCGCAAAACCACAAACGCCACAACATAGGCCGACGGACGGAAACGGACGATTGGAAGGTTGGCAGCTGGGCCCTGGTCGCTGGGCTGGATGGATAAAAGTTGGAAAAACTGGAAAGGAAAATTTATCGACCAAATGCAACCAGATTGTGCCTAAATTTGACCACAGGCCCGGCCGCACCGGGTGGTGGTTCGCGTGTCAGTTGGTTGCTGCAGGTAACAGCGGAAGTGCTGGCCGTGGAGTTGGGCAGACTTCCTGCTATCGTTCGGTTTCGGCTAGCAGCAGTTTGCTGCGGTCGATTAGTAGAGCCCGCGGACCTCCGGGTTCGGCTTCGTTTTCAATCCCTTTGCCCTGTTCCTGGAGCTTGCAGGCGCTGTCTTGGCAGTTCGCCTTTATCGAAGATGCATGCAACCGAGGCGTTAGCGTGCATGCGAAGCTCGTTTTTCATCGATGCAGCAGCGACCCCGCTGCTGTACTCCATTCCATTTTCTTCTACAATGAAACCCCCTCTCTTTCCCCGGAGTGGAAACCTTATCGATGGTTCACTAAGGTCCGCTCTGTCGCATCACCACTGTATGGGATGCAGCGAGTCCGTGAGGAACGATGAGGTTGTCAAGGCGGGTGCCTTGACCCACCTCGGGGCCAGCAACCAGGGTTCAAGTACGGCGAGCAGCAACCCAATCGACTGACATTAATCAAAATGCAATGGCTGCCGGGCCACGAACCGTGCCAAGCGACAGGCAAGGTCAAATCGGATGTGCTTTCTCCGAGTTCCTATTCAAAGGCGACGATGCAACATTACTCCGTGTGCTCCAGAGACGTCCATTGACTCTTGACTCCTTCTATCCAGTTCCCGTATCGGATGCGATATGAAGAAAGAAATGCACTAGCAAATCAGCTCTTAAGGGCTCAAACCATGTGCGATGCACTGATGGTCTTCTTGTTCTTCGCAGAGCGTGAAGCCTTGAGCCGGATTTTGTACGATCTTGCTACAGGACAGGCATATGTAGCTGCACCTATAAGATGAGATGCCCGATAATGGTCCATCATCCAATGTCATTCACTCTAGTTCTCGTTCCCAATTCAACTCAAATAAAAAAAAAACAGTTGAATCAAAATGTATATCAGGATCGCACCCAATTCATGGCCCACGGATAACGGATGCAGTTTCGTGCTCGACCGAGCAACACGGTGCACTACGTGCTACATTTTATTTTTGGCCGTCCTTTGGCCTTTAGACCTGCACAAACCACACACATCACCCTGGAGAGCGAGCTTCCTTGATCCTTGGTGTGCTGATGGTGGGAAAACGGTAGAATGAATTTGATTCCAGTTTATTTTCGTAATTCTCGGTTTTGATTTCCTAGTCCCTGCTGGTGTCTCAGCTTGCCACAGAGATGTTCCCCGCTCACGGAGTCTGTCAATGAATTCCCAACGTGTCGTGTGGAGGCGGAACGAAGACCGACGAAACGGGCAACTACCATGACAACGGAAGAAGCCCGTAAACTCCGTCGAGCGGCACTGGAGTGATTAAATTATTCCAAATTAAATTCCTGCTGATTATTTATGTTATCTATGCTGGCGACACTGGCTGCAGCGTTGAAGATAGAGCATATCAGCGGGCTAGACTTGGTCCATTAGTTAAGATGTTTCGTCGGCAAGATTCATTTGAGTGAATTGTGACGCAATTGGGTGTTACTATGGCCGTAGATTCACAAATGGTGCGCCTTTGGTAGTCAAATAGACTCTTTGGGTGGCGATAAGACTTTCAAAAAAGACATTCAATTATTGAAAGTCTAACTAAATCGTGAACTGCAGCTATGATTTCACAGGACACAGTATTACAAAAAGATTATCCATCCTTGGCTCAAATTGCCAACTTTGTTCTTTTTGATTAAGATTTACTTAAGAAAAACTATATAATCACTAATCACTTTAATTTTTAAACTTCATTTCTCCACCATAACAGAATATTAGGTTGATTTTAAAAAGTAAATTTTAATTACATACAATCACAGAACTAAGTCATTGTGGCAAATCTTTGTTATTCTTGTAGAATCAGTAAAAATCCACTGGGAAATTGTTATTGCAGTCGATGGGGGCATTGTATAGTATTGAGTTATACAAACATGAAAGGATAAAATAACTTTTTTGTGTTTCTAACACTGCTCGACTGTTTTTTTTTTCTCTTATTTTAGTAGAGGGTCGAAAGAAGAATATTAAACGATGAAGAATAAAATGATTGACTTATGTTTTGCTTGGAAAATCATAAAACTGTAAGTTTGTTGCAAGGGTGAATAAACGTTTTGCGCGTCCATGAAACGTCCATGAAACCCTATATAAATTAACAAAAGCATTCGTCTACACAATTAATTATTCATCGGTAAATAGGACATACGTCTCCAGGAATCGACGGCCTTGGAAAAAGTATCTAGCAATTAAACGGTTTTAACTATTTCTTTATTGTAATCCTGGCTTTTGGTCTGGTGTATACTTCTGATATCGTCCCAGTAATTATCATAACACAAACTTATTCAATACTAACGCCAGATAACGCTATACTACTGTCGAACGATCGTGGGGTGCTACAGAAGACTTCCGTCTACAATAAGATCGTCTTTATCGCATTGGTTTTCAAATTTTTCTTTCGAAAGCAGCGCTTTCATTGTTTTGAAGCAGACGGCATATGGCATCATTTATGGGTACCCACGTGACTTTACGAATATTGTTTGAAGTGCAAACTATATTATCGTTGCTGTGGTTACACATTACAAAATTCAGCGGATTGATGGTATACAAATTAAGTCTGTAGCAACGATTTTAACGATTTAGTTATTTTACCCGAATATTTTTGGATGTTCCTGCGAAGACCACATTTAATATTTTCACCACCACTTGACGAGTTTTACTTGGTTAGTTAAATGCTCGAAAGGTTCATGATATGATTGCATAAATTCAATGGGGCTAGTCAAATTGATTTTAAATTCATACTACGCGGATGTCCGTCAACGTCAAGTCCGCTATCGTATCAGAAAAAGGTTAAAAGAGTATTGGATCTTAAACATTGTAACCAACCTGCTACCGTAACACGTCAACATTTCCTACCTTCCTTCCATCAATTTGACCAACTAACGGATCTATCGCGTCCATTTGTTGCCAATTCCAGAGGAAACGACTGAAACTCGATCGATGACAGACCGCAGCAGCCGCACGGATGTCAGCGGACGATCGGCGGCTCTTGAGCGGGCCTACGTGCACGACGTCTACGAGAACTGCGAGGAACCGAACGGACAGATCCGGCCGAAAGTGGCCCAATTCCTGACGGGGCTCGAGCCAGGTTCGCTGGTCTGTGACGTTGGTTGTGGCAACGGCCGATACCTGGCCGGTTTCAATCCGCTCATCTACACGATCGGAGTCGATCGTTGCTACCGATTGGCCCA